>NC_087363.1:56674762-56982943 GCF_030014295.1 Loxodonta africana | reverse complement strand
TGCAAAAGACCTCTTTAAAGTGTTGAAAAGCGAAGATGTCACTTTGAAGACTAAGGTGTGCCTGACCCAAGCCATGGTATTTTCAATCACCTCATATGTAAGTGAAAGCTGGGCAATGAATAAGGAAGACTGAAGAAGAATTGATGCATTTGAATTATGGTGTTGGTGAAGAACGTTGACTATACCTTGAACTGACAGAATGAACAAATCTGTCTTGGAAGACGTACCTAAGAATGCTCCTTAGAAGCGAGGATGGTGAGACTTTGTCTTGGATACTTTGGACATGTTATCAGGAGGGACTAGTCCCTGGAGAAGGATCTCATGCTTAAAAGCAGAGGGTCAGCAAAAAAGAGGAAGACCCTAGATGAGATGGACTGGCACAGTGGCTGCAACAATGGGCTCAAGCATAGCAACAATTGTGAGGGAGTTGCAGGACTGGGCAGTGTCTCCTTCTATTGTACACAGGGTCGCTACGAGTCGGAACTACTCAACGACACCTAACAACAACATGACAGAGAGTGACTAGGGGTTACTTTGATTGGGTGATCACCTCTTAAGAAATGGCAGTGAAGCTCAGATTTGAGTGACAAGAAGGTGCCAGCCATAGCCAATCCAGGGAGAAGGGCACTCCATGCAGAGGGCAGCAGGGACAGAGGCCCCAACAGGGGATGAGCTAGTCACTCACAAGTAATGGAGAAAGGGCTAGGACTGTAGATTCCAGAGGGCCACAAATATCTATTTATCTCCCCATGGATCTGTGACTTGCTTTGACAAAAAGAATGCAGAGAAAGTAACGGTGTGTCAGTTCTGGGCCTAAGCCTTAGGAAGTTTCACAATACCCAGTTACCAACTTCACTCTCTTGGAGCCCTGAGCCACATGTAAAGGGGTCCAGCTCCCCTGCTGGAGAGACCATGGCTGGCCCAGCTGTTCCAGGCATCCCAGCTGAGGACCCAGTCATGTGAGAGAGCCTTAGTTAAGCTCCCAGCCAAATAAGTAACCCCCACTGACACCATAAAAAAAAAAACCATAGTCGACTGCAAATGAACCTCCCAACTGAGCCCAGCCAATCCACAGAGTCATGAGAAGTAACCATGGTTGCTGTTTCAAGCCATTATGTTTCAGGACAATGTTTTTGGAATAATAGGTCATTAAAACAGCCAATGTGGCTGGAGTTGAGTGGAGCAAAGGGGAGTGCTAGAGGGTGAAGATAGACAGGCAGGCAAGGGCTAAATCAGGGAGGGCCTGAAAGCCAGGGTAAGCTGTTGGAATTTCATTCAAAGTATGATCAGGAGCCATCGAAACATTTAAGCAGGGGAGTGACATGATTGGATGATTTATATATATATTTAAAGCTTATTTTGGATGCTGTGTTATGAATGAATTGTAGGGTGGGGAGAGCAAGGGGGTGGCTATTGCGGTTGCGCCAGCAAAAGACAGTGGCCAGCTAGACCAAGGTGGCAGCAGTGAAAATTCAGTGAATTGATTTATGTAGTGTTTTGGAAGGAGAGCGAAAGAACTTATTGCTAGATGGAGTATGTGTTGGGGAAGAGAAATAGAGAAGCAACTCATTAAGATAACTGCTTGTAAAAATGGCATGGGACAGTGTTCGACCTCCAACTTCACGAGCGGGACCGTGAATCAAGATCAACAGCCCAAGGCTGGTTCCTATGATGAGGGGGTCAAATATGCTTCCTCTCTCTGCAATCTTTACCAATTCTGCCACCAACCATCCCTCCCACAGCACTCTCTACTTCTCTGCTGGGTTCAATAATTCATTGCAATGGCCACACAGAACTCACAGATCATACGATTATGGGGTTTATGAAGGAAGTAACAGTTACAATTCAGGCTCAGGAGCACTCAGGATACAGTTCTTCCATCAGGACAGCCTCTTCCCAGCCACACTCGCAGACACACCTCTCCTTGCCCCTCAGTCTCTGCCCAAAGGCACTCAGCTTTCTCTCTCCATGGGCTGGGAAGTCTACCATGCTGTCTCCTGCTGCCGAGTATCTCCTTCCTTGATGGTGGGCTCCTCCTCTCTGCTCTGGAATTGGCTCTCTTTTAAGGCAAAATTGACCAGTTCCCTTGGTAGGCCACAATTACCCTATCACAAAGCCACATGGGTGGGAGTTACAAGACCATGGCAAGAGAGGCCACACACAAAAGTAATTAATTCCACCACTAGCCACCTCCTGGCTTTTCCAGCCATGGTTCTTTCATATTTGACGGATAATGTCCGCCTTCCAATCATTTTTCCAATCATTTTACCAGTCCAAAACAGCCATTAACGATAGGGCAAAGAATCCAAAGGGTGATGAGGCAGGAAACCGCCCGATGGCTAAGCTGCCATTTCCCCTCCACCACGGCCCCAGTGCGACTGCACCGATCCTATGACGTAGCATTAATACAGGAGTTGCCCACCAATCCTGATGGACCACACCCCTGAACACGTCCTGAAGAAGAGCCTACCCCTAGTCTGTTTCCTTCTTATGTATAAACCCCTGCGTCTGCTGAGGAGACATCTTGGCCACACAGGCCCCAGTGAGCTCCTTTGCTTGGCCAACCAAATAAAGTTTTTCTTCCTTCACTTTTGCCTGACCCGTGACTCAGTGTCCTGCTGAGCAAGACCTGGAGGTCTGGTAGCAGTGAGATTACTCAGGTACCAGCCGTTCAGGTCTGCTCTGGGTTTCCATCTTACCTGGTCAGGTTCTTCAAAAGTCATCTTGTCTTCTCCCTATCTGACCGCTGACAAAATTCAACTGAGGGAAGATTATTCCCCTTCTCTGAGCCTCACAAGGTAGCAGCAGAGCAAAACCTTTAAGGGACTTCAGGTTTGGCCACTGTACTCTAATCCAGCAGTGCCTCTCCCTTAGTCAACGCTTTTATACTTAAAGCTTCTACAGTTAGTTTATAAAATCACGATAAACCCAGGTAACAATAAGCACTCACAGCTGAATCATAAGCCTATCAGCATCTTACTCCACCCTCTCTTCCCCAGACCCATCAGTGGGGATCCTCCCTGGTCCCCCTCATTTAATGTAAGCACACTCGCGAAAGCATGTAAGCCAGCCACCACATGCCTTTATTTCCACTCCCACCCCCCATTTTAGATACCTGATGTTTAAATTGCCCACCCCTATCAAACTTTTTTTTTTTTTCCATCAAACCAGTACTCTGAGGAGACAAGCTGGTTCTTTTGGTCTTGAAGAATCTTCAGCTCCAGTTGGAACTTTGAACATCAGCATCCACAAGCAAAGTCCAGTCCAGAGCAAGCCATCACACTGCAGCAGCTCACCGTGTCAAACATCTTTTTCTTCATTCAGTCAGGCTCTAGTCAGCTAATCCCTAGCCATCTAAGCGAGGTCAAAATGGGTAACAGCTTCAGGCTCAAGAGATCACACATACCTCCTGGCACTTCAGACAGCCCCTTTGCACACTCTCATCCCTAGCCCCCTTGGGCTAAGTCAACAGGTTCCACCGGTAAAAACATAGGAGTCCGTGTACAACTCCCTTTACTTCTGATCATTCAGCCCTTCCTCTCACTCTCATCCCTAGCCTCCATGGGCTGGGTCAACAGGAGCCAATGGAACATGTCCAAACTCAGCCCGTCTATTCACTGCTGTACTTCCCCTAGTCCCACTCATTGAATGGATCCAGGTGGTCACTACAAGCCATCACTGGCTCCCTTTCACTTCCAGTCCTTGGAGGGGACTCCTTCAGGTGGACACTGACTTTTGGCTTGCTTGAAATTCAAAAAGCAAAACAGCTTCCTTTTTCCTGTAAGTTCTTCCTTCAAATGCAAATCTGTTCTCGGCCCTTCTGGGTGGTTCTGTATGTCTTTCCAAATGCAAATCTGGGTGGCGCTCAGGTTTTTTACCTAAGCACCCACTGAATGCACAGGGCTGCTAGCTTGAAACAAAAAGTCTATTTCTCCCAGGCAAAACCTAGTTCGCCTTTTAGCATATCCAATCAAGTGCTGGCTGAAGGCAGAGTAACACACTCTCTGTATTTTATAATACCCAGTATTAAGTTCTACCATACATTGAGGTCTGCTTTACAACATTAGGTAGGAGAAATATTCAATATCCGTAGTACATTCAGATGAATGCATAATCCTAAACACATAACCCTTTAAAAACATTCCGGTTTAGTCTTCTCTACACCTTAACTATCTTTCCATTCATATGCACATGGCCTTGGGCCTCTGGCTGGGTGGAACCAGAACACACTGGCCCCTTATCAGTCATCATGCTTATCTGGCCTGGCTTTTGTGCCAGGTCACTCCAAGCACAGTTTTTCAGCCATTATAGGTAACAACAACCAAAGCAACCATCCAAGAATCAAAAGTTTTACTTCCCAAGCCCCTTTGTTTTTTTCTTACAAAGTTCCATGCTTTCATGAGTCTGGAGCCATTGTGAAGAATCCCACTTCTGACACCAACCGCAAAAACGGCGTGGAGGCAGTGTCTGAGCTTCTCCAACTTCACAAGGGAGAGGAGAATCAAGATCAACAGCCTAAGGTTGATTCCTATAGGCAAGGGTCAGACACCGCTCAATTTTGGCTTGAAGAACTGAGCTGATGGTGTACCATTTTCTGAGATGGAAAAGACTGGGAAACAGAGGAAAGAAAACAAGAGTCATTTTGACCATGCTAACTTTGAGGCATCAGTAAGATAACCATCCATTTGCCAATAAGTCAATTCCAAATGATGGCGACCCCATGTGTGCCAGAGTAGAACTGTGCTCCATAGGATCTTCAATGGCTGATTTTTTGGAAGTGGATTGCCAGGCCTTTCTTCCAAGGTGCTTCTGTGTGGACTCAAACCTCCAACCTTACAGTTAGCAGTCAAGTGCTTTAACTATTTCTATCACCCAGGGAATCCATCAATAAGATACCCAAGCACAACTGTCAAATGGGCAGTCAATTCTAAGGGCATGGTGTTCTAAGGCAAGGTCACTCCTGGAGAGAGATTTGGCAGTCATGGGAAAAGCATGGTAGCTGAAGCCATGGATCTAAAGAGGATGTTGATATAGATAAGAAAAGGGACCCTGGAATGAGCCCCAGGGCACTCTAATATTTGGAGATAGTAGGAGAGTGGGGAGATTTAGCCACAGAGGCAAAGAAGCAGCAGCCAGTAAGGCAAGAAGAAAACCCAGAGTTTCTGCAGCCACAGAAGTCAGAAGAATAAAGTCATTAAAGCAAGAGGGAGAACTCAATTGTGTCAAATGCTATCAACAATCAACTAAAAAAACAGACATGATCATTGGTTTGGACTACACAGAAGTCATTGGTGTCACAGGCAAGGAACTATTGGGAAGGATTATACATTTCAGAAGGTAACAGCAAAGAATGGAAATCATTTCCCACTCCTCCTTAATCAAGGCTATGATAGTATTTAAGCCTCTAAATCTTTAATCAATACAGAGGAGGAAAAGAATAAAAGAATCCTGAATTGGCTAAGTTTAAACTTACAGAGTTTTCCCACAGATGTCATCAGGAAGGATAAAGGCTCAAAAAGGCGTGTATAGATGTGAGTTATAGGAAAGGGGAAGAGAAAGAAAGTTAAATTTGATATGGAACTAGAACACGGCTCAAAAATATACCTGCTGCATCAGTATCCACACTTTCCCAGAAGAAAGATCAGCTTTGGCCACATGGCAGAGTCTATAACAGTAATTTCCTGCTGGGGGAGATTCCACCCCTCTAGCCCGGGAACATTTGGCAATGTCTGGAGACATTTTTAGCTGCTACAACTCAGGGGAGGGGGGGTTACTGGCAGCTAGTGGGTGGAGGCCAGGGAGGTGCTATGCACCCTGTGATGCACAGGGTAAACCCTACAACAAAGACTTGTCTAGCCCAAAGTGTTAATAGTGTTGAGGTTGAGAAACCTTGGCCTACAGGAAGTCCCAGCTGTACAGAAAGATATGAAGTGATCACAGTGGACTAGTAAAGACAACTAGGAACCTGACTTCCACCCTCATCCAGCTAACCACCTCCAGCTGGGTTCGCTCTGTTGCCCAGACTGGCGTTCATGAGACCAGGGTCCCAGTTCAGCCTCTTATTGTTCATTGATCTGGCTCTCTCAGGCATCATGATCTATACCCTAAGCTCAGCAGAACCCCTCGCCCAGCACAAGAACACCTTGTAACTAGAATGATCAGGGCACTGGTTCCCAAGTTTTCCGATACAAAGAACCCTTTTTAATCTCAACCACTTTGACAGACCCTTACATCTTAGTGGTTGCACTTTTAGCTTCAACTAGATGAGGAAATGACAAGAAGCTACCGTAATTCCAGTGCCACTTTAAAAAGAACTGTTTTTATTGGTAGCAACACAGATAATGTAACAGGATAATGTTAATGGTTGAGTGGGGTTTTCCCTGTTCTGAAATTTCTGCTAAAGCCCAAAGCTGAGGACAAAGGCTATTAGAGCCCCATCTTCCAAATTCAGAGACCTGACATCTCAGAGTCAAAAGGACCAGACACATCACTTCAGGGTTTATTTTGGAGTAACTGTCTAAGAGAATCACCACCTCCATTGTCACTACCATTTCTACCTCTATCACCACCACTTCCATCATCACCACCATCTCTACCACGACTGCCTTTATCACCATCACCTCCACCACCATCACCGCCAACACCACTGGTAGCACTGTGGAGAGATGAAGAGTCCCTTTGGGGGCAGTGTAGCATTTGTAAAGTGAGGCCCTTTCCTTTCCTCCCCTTGGCAAGGCTATGTGCTCCCACCTCCAAGGACAGAAGGGGGAGATGTAAGAGAATACCTCTCGGTGACTCAGGGTACCTGAAGGTAAGGCAGAGTGGGATTGTGGGATTTCATTTCCTAATTGGAGGACCTACAGACATTCCCTTAAATGACCAGAAAAGAGGATAATAGAACTGGGGAGGGCTGTGTGGTGTGGGAGTGCGCTGGAAGAGAGAGGGCCAGGAGCACCCCCACCCACGTTCCTAGTTCTCAAGAGAGACAGAAAGTAGATCCCATACATGCCCATAGGTCCTGAAGTTGGCCATGGAAGGTAAATGAGCAAGGACCACCTCACCACAGAGACCAAAAGATCCCCATGCAGAGGATTATGGAGGGGTCAGCTGGAAGGCATGGCCAGATCCAGGAGGGGACCAACTGTGCCCAGGGAAATGCTAGGGACTGAGTCTCATTGCAAGGTGCTAACAGAGCCTTCAACCAACCACACGAAGCCCACAGAACCCTGGAGCAGCAACAACTCTAGCCAACCAGAGAGACATCTGCAACTTTATCAGGTCCAGTCAGAGGTGAGGACTTTCCTCTCCTTCCGGCCACTCCTCTTCCGCCAGCTGCCAGCCCAAGGAGGGGAGGCAGAGAGGGAGGCGTAAAAGAGCTGAACACCTTTGCTTCTCCTCCAGACCCCTAGAATCATAGTTGAAGCCCGACCTGGGGCAAGAAAGAGCAGAAGGGCTTTCAATCTGAGACTGAAGTTTTAAAATGAACAGGACAGAGTCTGAAAAACCACAGTAATGGTTTTAGTAAGAAACTGGTAAATTCTAGAATCCAGCTGAACTACTATGAAGGATGTGTGTCCCAATGGAAAATGTTACATAGTTGGTTTAGGGAAAGTTATTGGAAACAATGAAAACATTTCCCATTTATACCACCAAAGAATTAAGATGTCAACAAACAGGTTACAGTATATGATAAGCTGCCGCCGGCCAGGCAATGAGTTGGGCATTTGGCATGCATTATTTCATTTCATCCTTACACCACCCGGCACGGTAGAGGTACAGTTAGTACTCTCTCCTCTGTATAGTTGATAAGACATGGAGGCTCAAGGGGAGTGTATATAGGGGCACCTATTTTGTAACCGAAGCCACATAGCAACCAAGTTGGCAAATTTAGGTTTCAAACCCAGGTTAGCGTGACTTGAAAATCTAGTAGCTTAACCACAACCCTGATTCCTTCAGAACGTCTTATTAATCACAGCCACAGAAACCATACCTCATGGTTAGGCTTGTAGAATCCCAGGCTGCAACCTCAATCATGAATGAACATTTCTCTGTTTTTTTTTTTGACAACTAAAATTAATTCCTTTATCAGATCCTAGATATTCAAGGCAGCAGAAGCAATATCGCTCTCATTTAGGAGATTTCTGACTCTCCCCCAGGTTGAGTCCAAGTTCTGGGGGTCCAGGAATGCCCAGGCATGGGAGGCGACAGCTCTCCTGAGGCTTCCGTTGCCTCTAATGCTCTCTGGTCCACACTGGGACTCTTAGGCCCTTTTTGCCTAGACTCCTTGATCTGTCATTCCATCTGACTGCTCCCACACTGACCCAGGCATGGGGGACCCTGGGCTCGTCCCTCAGTCTATGGGGAATGGCTAAGCACCCAGACTCTAGAGTCAGGGTAGTTATGTGACTCTGGACAAGTTGCTTAACCATTTTGTCCCTCAGTTTCCGCGTCTGTAAAATCAATGATCTCATAGGGTTCTTGGAGGATTAACAAAGAGATGACATGCAGAATGTTTAGAAGAGTGCCTGGCACATAATAAATCAATTAATGGTAACTGTCATTATTTGGGGGTGGGAGGGAGAAAAAGAAATGACTGCAACGAATGAGGTCTTTTTCTTATTTGGCCAGTAGCTCTCAAAATTCAAAATGTTAAAACCTTAAGTCTTTTATTCCCTGGATTTTGTAGAATCATTTCTTCCCCTAGACAATACAGGCAAATTGCTTGGTTTCAGAAACTGGGGAGTTTGGGAGTGGGGGCGTGGTCAATATATCAAAACACCAGCCTGCCAAGTCACAGATGGGGGTTCTGTTCGAGACCTTTTAGAGCCCCCCTGCGATAAATCTGCAACTCCCTCATCCCCACACGCACTCACCTCCACCTCCATCATCGCCGTCCACAGGTTAGAATGTCCTGGCATACAACTCTGCTGCAAGGAGTCATAGAGTTTATCCTGCAGCCACATCCATTCACTGGGTTCTTATCAGGACTTTTGAAAACACAGAGATGCAGATTCAGTGACCAGCTGCCATCCTTTGTGTTTTTTTAACAAAAAAAAAAAAATTTTTTTTGCATTATGGAAAACTTCAAGTGTGTGCAAAAGTAGACAGAACAGGCCCCTGAAGCCCCCATGCACCAACCCTCATTGCCGACTCATGCCCATCCGCTTCGTCCGTCCCCTGTCCATATATGTTGAAGCAAGTCTCAGAGATCCTATCACTTCATCTGGAAACATCCCAGTATGTGTTTTTAATGAATTGAATTCTCTCCTTTTTAGAACACAGTACCATGATCATAACTTTTCAAAAAACTTGACAATCATACATTGCCGGTAGGAATGCAAAATGATAGAGCCACTTTGGAAGACAGGCAGTTTCTTACAAAGCTAAACATAGGCTTACCATGTGATCCAGCAATTGCACTTCCAAGAGTGTGTACACGAATGAGTTGCAAACCTGTCCCCCAAAAAATCCTACCCATGAATATTCATAGCTGTTCTATTCCTAATTGCCAAAAGTTGGAAGCAACCAAGATATGCTTCAACAGGTGAACGGATAAACAAACTGTGGTACATCCAGACAATGGAGTATTATTCAGTAATAAAAAGAAATGAGCTATCAAGCTCCCCCCACAAAAAAGAAAAGGAGAAACCTTAAATGCATAATGCTAAGTGAAAGAGGCCAGTCCAAAAAAACTCCATACTGTATGATTCCAGATACATGGCATTCTGGAAAAGGCAAAAGTACAGAGACAATGAAAAGATAAATGGTTCAGGGGGAGGGGAAGGGGATGAATGGGTGGAGCACGGGGACTCTTAGGACAATAGAGCTACTCTGTAGGATGCTGTAATGGTGGACGTGGGACATTATGCCTCTGTCAAAACTTCACAGGACTGTACATCACAAAGAGTGAACCCCAATAAAAAAAAAAAAAAAACACTATAGACTTTAGTTAATAATAATGTATTGTAAAAAATGTAATACGTAAATCCTAGGAGAAATAACGTGTATGGGGAGCATGGGTATGATTTTTCTGTAAATCTGCAACTGCTCTAAAAATAAGTCTACTTAAAAAAAAAGATTCAAGGGGAAAATAGAAAACATTTTTAACAATGATTCCTTAATATCACCAAATAGCCAATCAATGTTCAAATTTTTAACAGCATCCCCCCTTTGAGCCATCACTGTTGGCACGGTAGCTCCCTTCTACAACCACTGGCAGAGAAATGCACCTCACACACTGTGCTGGGAAACAGCCCAGGGCTCTCCGGAAGAATAATTCCCAACCCTGTGTTTCTTTTGCAGACAGGAAAGTAATAGCCAAACCCACTGCAGGTGTTGTTGCCAAGAACTCCAAAAAGACCATCACGTGCAAAATAACCATGGAGACGGGTGACAAAAGGAACTTATCCTTCCCTCCCTGTGTTTAGACAGAGCAATCAAGAAGCTGCTGAGCACAGAGGGTGGAGGAAGGCATTGCTCGATGCAAAGGGGATTTGGTTGCACACACACCTGGCGCCTTGTGCACCCGGCAGCTTCCGGCTGCCGCAATGACAAGGGCACGGTCAGGGCTGTCAGGCCGGGGATTATCACGTGGGCTCCTGCCGAGAGCTGGGCTGACCGCAGCGCTGAAGAACTGGAATCACCAGACTTTTCTTGTTAGTTGTTTCTAATGGTTCAGCAGACAGTTTTGAGCTGAATCCAGCAGGGAGGTCTTATGAGGTTTTGTTGTTTTTTTAAAAAATTTCATCTGGTTACAATGCTAGTCATTTACATGATAAGCCTTGTGATATTATTAACCTCAGGGCAATTCCAAGCCCAGTTCCTTAGCATGACTGCAGCATTAGATTTGTGGTCTATAATGACTTTCCTTTAGACACCTTCTATAAATCAAGGTGCCGGTGAACCAAGAATGGAGTGATCCTGTTTTTATTTTTCAAAAATATGTGCACAGATGCTACTGGTGCTCTGCCCCTACCACCTTGGCATATGACTCCTGTGTCTCTGCCTGAGGGCTTCCCGTGGCGCCCGGGGCCTGCTCCGCCCACCAGGGGGGCGTGTCTGGAGTCTGAGAGCAGCACTTTTCACTCTTGACAGCAACCCTCAACCAGTGAAGGACCCTCATTGGTAGGTAAAAGCCCCTTGGGTGGGACAACTCTGTGAGGTGTTCTATCATTGCCTTTGAGTCAACTCCGACTCATGCAGACCCCATGTGTATCAGGGTAGAACTGGGTCCCACAGGGTTTTCAACAGCTGATTTTTTTTTTTTTTAGATCACCAAGTCTTTCTTCCAAGGCCCTTCTGGGTGGATTGGGAGCTTCAACCTTTTGGTTAGCAGCCAAGTACATTAACCATTTGCAACACCCAGAGGCTCCCAGATGTTCCACAGCAGGCTTGGGCACCAGTTTCCCCAAGGCTAACCTGCTCATTATCAGCTTCCTTCCCTTACTGTCTCAGTGGTTTCAGTATAGGTTGACCAGCTCCTCTGCCATTCTGGAAAAACCTTCAGTCCCGGGCAAACCAGGACAGTTGGTCACCTTACCTCCCAAATAAACCATTTGCAAATGAATCAGAGGTTTGCTTCTGGGGTAACTTGACCTAAGGCAAAATGTATGCAGAGAAGAGCCTGGGGTGGTAGCCACGTCTTAACCGGGTATTCTTTGTGAACAAAGCGCTCTGGAGTTGGGTAATGAGGTGGTGCCATCCCTCAGAATCTGGGTTGGAAGGTGAAGATGGTTTTTCCATCAAATCTGTTTTTACAAAGAACGTATATCATTTGCCTGTTTAAAAAAATACATAGTAAAAGAGGTGGGTTTTTTTGTTTTTTACAATTAGCACACATTTCTTTTATAACTTTTAAGTGGTCACTTCCATTTAACTAAGAAAAAGATGGAAAGAAAGTAGGAAAGAAATTAGGCCAAAAAAAATTTTTTTTAATGATGATTTAATCTAACCCACTTGCCATTGAGTCAGCTCTGACTCACGGTGACCTCATGTGTGTCGCAGTAGAAGTGCGCTCCATAGAGCTTTCAGTGGCTGATTTTTCGGGAGTATGTCTGCAGACCTTTCTTCTGAGGCACCTCTGGGTGGACTCAAACCTCCAACCTTTCTGTTAGCAGCTGAGAGCGTTAACCATTTACTCTACCCAGGGGCAAATGATGATTTAGTACAATGGTTTCCAAGTTTTTTAAGCTTCTGAATCCTTTTGCAATGAAATCCTACATGACACCTCAAGTTACAGCCAAATACAGGCTGCTGTGACTGAAGCAAGACTCTGGTCCTGGAGCCCATCCTTTTATCCCGTCCCTCCTTCCAGCTCCTTCCCCACTTCAGGTAATCCCCAGGCACTTCCAAGGAACCCTAATTGTGGAGCCAAGGTTGAAAACCACTGTTGTAGAGGAATACTTAAGAGCCCTGGTGGTGCAGTGGCTAAGAGCTTGGCTGCTGACCAAAAGGTTGGCAGTTTGAATCCACCAGCTGCTCCTTGGAAATCCTATAGGGTCTCTATGAGTCAGAATAGACTTGACGGCAACAGGTTAGAGGAATACTTAATGGCATGAAAAAATATTGTATACATTTAACTTTAAAGCGTGTTATTAAATGAAAAGAGCAGGTCAAAAAACAGCATTTACAGTACTACCCTGAATTTTTGGAGAAAGAAATAATATATGTATTGGTGTACATAGAAAAAAGACTGGAAGGAAATATAACAGAAATATGAATGGTGATTATTTCAGGGGGTTGAGTTGCCAGTATCTTTTTACTTTCTTTTCTGTGTCAGTGCTGCTGTTGTTGCTGTGACCCTAATACTCTTCAGAATGTTTTCTCCTTTTCAAAGTGGGCGAATGAGAGCTTGACATAACTATCGCCATGATGAACCTATGAGCTTTTTTCTTCTTTTTTGCCTGTCTTCTCCTTTCTACGTACCTCTGTTAATGACTTTGGTTTGCTCTGTCCGGCCACCTGTGACTTACGACCCCCCACAGGAAGATTACAGCCCAGATGTCTGGCATGTGTATCTTTATCCTGATAAGGAGATGTCCGGCATGTATCTCTTTAGTCTGACAAATGGTCTCTTGTAATGACCTTGTAATGAATAACTCATCTGGCCATGCCATCTGCAGGCTACAAAGACACTTCTAACCGTTGTAAAAAAAATCATATATAAGCTCTAACGTAAAAATGCTTTTTGGGACTCCGCAGAGACAGGCTGCATTGCTGTTGGACTGTCTGTTGGTGGACACCTCCTCGATAAACTTTCTCACTCTTTCTGACTTGGAGTACGTTTCATGGCTTCTACTGCTCCTGGGCACAGGCCCTAATCGGGCAACATTGTTGTTGCTGGGTGCCATCGAGTGAATTCTGACCCACACAGACCCTATAGGACAGAGCAGAACTGGTCCATAGGTTTCGTAAGGCATAATCTTTATAGGAGCAGATCGCTAGGTCTTTCCTCCTGTGGAGCTGCTGGTAGTTTCAAGCCACTGACCTTTTAATTAGCAGCTGCATGCTTAATCTTTGTGCTATCAGGGCTCCTTGTGCCAATGCTATATTCCTCCAATTTCTACTGTGAATACGTATTATGTTGTAATAAAAAAAGCACACTACATAGTTTTAAGCAGGGGGAGGAGCAGAAAAAAAATGGCTCCAGAGTCCCATGCAGATCATAGCATTATCCAGACTAGATCTACATTGTTCTGAAGTACTGACTGAAGAGGGGTTGAGAGGGCTTAGCTACTGAAGACTGCATAACTCAAGTTATAGCCTGTTAATGTGGTGCTCAGCCAAGTCTTTGAAGTTTCTGATAATGATGTAAGAGCTCTGCTTATAAAATAAGCAAAACAAGGGATAACTCTCCCTGGCCGCCATTGCAGTGGGGTGCTTCAGGGTGTGAAGTAGGCACTGCCGCCCACAAACTCATGACCAAAGAGTCTTTGAAGGGAAACTAAAGCTTTGCCAAATTCATGGCTATGCTGGAGGCCTGCAGAGAATTATAGTGTTCAAGCCACTGATTCCCAGCCTGGTTGCCCATTAGAACTACCACAGGTTTGGGGCCCCACCCAATGATCCTGTGCCTCAGGAGGCCTGAGGCAGTACTGGGGACCTGCATTTGTAGCAAACGCACATGGGGATTCTGATGCGTCTCCTTTATTGCTGTTAGGTGCTGTCAAGGACTCGTAGCTACTCCATGTGACAAAGGAGAACAGCCCCATAGGGTTTTCCAGGCTGTAATCTTTATGAGGGAAACCACCGAGGCATAGTGGTTAAGATCTACAGCTGCTAACCGAAAGGTCACCAGTTAGAATCCACCAGGTGCTCCTTGGAAACCCTATGGGGCAGTTCTACTCTGTCCTGTAGGGTCCTTATGAGTCAGAATTGATGCGACGGATTTGGGTTTTTTTGGTTCACTCTTTATGGGAGCAGATTGCCAGGTCTTTTGCCCAAAGAGCCACCAGGGCATCTCCTTTAGGAAGTTCAAAATCACTGCTAGGTTGTAACCTCAGGAAATTCTTGTATCTTATTTGCTGCTGTAACCTGGACACAGTGCACACAGCCTCTGACATTCTATAACTATTCTGAGATGGCAGTTAGTAATTGAAGACCTATTATGGGCCGGCAGGCATTGGCGGTTGAGTGGTAAAATTCTTACCTTCCATGAGGGAGACCTGGCTTTGATTTCCAGGCAACGTGCCTCATGCACAGCCATCGCCCATCCGTCAGTGAGGGTTGCTGTGTGCGTTGCTATGACGCTGAACAGGTTTCAGTGGACCTTTCAGACTAAGACGGACAAGGAAGAAAGACCTAGCTATCTACTTCTGAAATTCAGCTAATGAAAATCCTATGAATTATGATGGTTCAATGGGCAAATGATCATTGGGATGGCACAGGACTAGGCAGCATTTTGTTCTCTCGTGACTCAAGGGCTGACTCGATAGCCCCTAACAACAACACCATAGGCCAGACATTTTGCTAATGGGTTTCATTAGTCTTAATCACAATTGAACAGAAAGCATTATTACACCCATTTTATAGATGATGAAACAGACTCAGAGAGGCTAAGAAACTTGCCCAATGTCACTTGGTTAGAAGCAGAGAGAGGTAGCATTCCAATCCCAGTCTGAGGAGCAGGCTCTGGCTCATCCCGTTCAACCATGCCTCTTCTGAAAAGTCCCATGGCTTTTCTGGAGGGAAAACGATACCAGAATTCCCCACTCGTCTTTCTCTTCTCATGTGTCCTCTAACTGCTCCCCTGCTCCTACACACACACACACACACACACACACACACACACACTCACACCCCTTCTAAGTTTCACCTACTTTATAACAGTGCCAGAATTCCACACTAGGACATTCTAAACAAAAGTTTATTCTCACAATTCCTGAGTTCCTGTCATAACATGTCTTTGCTAAGTTAGAGAAAATCACTTCTTCTTTTAATCAGCTGCAATTCTTTAACTAATCTGAAAGCAAGTGTTGCAAACTGACCCAAGCAATTTGGCTATTTATATTATATGGTGTTGGGTTATGGTTTCCCCATTCTCCAGTAGCCAGGGGCTCAAGAAGGCTGCAGGCCTCCTCCCCTGGCCTCCTAATCAGGTGGTGTGTTACAAAGAGGGCACATCTCAGGTCCAATTCTGAAATCCGCCACACAAGGAAACAGTGATTAGCAAGCAGGCGTGTAAACACCCACTCAACCCATACTGTGAGCTGGGGACACTGAAGCTCTCAGTCCTTCTAGATACTTCGATCAACTCTTTTGCAAAAAGTTCATTCAAGGCAGATGTGACAATATTGTTGGTAGTCAGTGGAGTCCTTGGGTGGTGCAAACAATTAAAACACTCAGCTACTAACTGAAAGGTTTGAGTCTACCCAGAGGTACCTTGGAAGAAAGGCCTGGTGATCTACTTCAGAAAAATCAGCTCTTGAAAATGCTGTGGAACACAGTTCTACCTGGACACACATGGGGTTGCTATGAGTCAGAACTGACTTAAACGCAACTGGTAGTCAGTCAGGTGATAAAATAACCATTCAATGTCTAGTCCAGGACTGGCTGGACTTTGAAGCCCTGTGCCTTTCCAAAAGAATAAGGAATCGGTCTTCCTAGGTTTGTTTGCAAAATTCAGGCAAGGCCGACGCACCATGATATGTTTCTTCTAGCTGTTTAGCCTTTTCGAAGGCTACTGTTTTCATCAACAAAAACTATTTTTGAAATCCATTATGCTAAATAACAAACCCATTGGTGCTAACACAAAGATAACTGAAGCACTTAGGGTAACTGCCTTTGGAGTGTGGGTCTCTGATCTTTCCAAATGTTAACGAACTGCCCGTACAATATAGATGAAAGCACCTTCTCTCTTTCTCTGTCTCTCGGTCTCTCTGTCTCTCTCTCACACACACACAGCATATTATCAATGCTCTAGTTTTAGAAGAAGGAACCCTGGCGTTGCAACGGTACGGTTAAGTACTCGACTGCTAACCGAAAGTTTGGCAGCTCCTAACCCACCTAGTGGCCCCTCAGGAGAAAAGACCTGGCAATCTGTTCCCATAAAGATTACAGCCTGGACAACCCTATAGGGCAGTTCTCCTCTGTCACAGGGGGCCACTATGAATCAGAATCGACCCAACAGCACCTAACAAGTTTTAGAAGTAAATTACAGACAGCAGATCAGCAAAAAACAGCCCACCAGGTAATGAGAATTTAACGTATGCTAGCTAGGTACTGTGCTTAATGTTTGACCAAAAACAAACAAACAAACATATTATCTAATTTAATCCTCACTGGGGAAACTGAGGCCTTAGAAGACCCAGCTAGGAAAGATGGAGCTGGACTCACACTCTGGCTGCCTTGAACACTTTAAATCCTAACCACTCTAGGAGATTTGTTGCCTGTCAATCCTTCTAGACCCCCTGGGACTTCGGCTGTCATCATCAACAACAATTTTTCACTCTTGGCTCAAAACTTTGAACAATAAATAAAACTCCTGAGCCCCTGAAAGGATTCCAAAGCATGAATTCTGAGCATAATTGATTCTGAAGCAAGCTTGAGAACACCTCCCAGGTGACAACCGTGTTATACGTGGAAACATGCAGGCCAGCCAGTCCAAGGGTAGCTGGAACACACATGCTCCCTTTTCCCTGTTAGGCCCCCACCTGGGACCCCCCCACCCCCACCCCCACTCCCACCCCGCCACTGCCTGTGCTTCATGTCTGCATTTCTACTTATCAGCCCACTCCAAGAGATTGGAGATGGAAGCTAAAGAGCAGGGCAGCCAGTTAGAGCCCAGGATGCCCTCTTCTCCTGCCTGGGAGGTGCAAAGACCCAGGCCTCGCTCTCAGGGCACAGAGAAGATGAGGCAGGGCAGTGGAGATGGGGAGAAGTGGCCAAAGTCTGAAGAGAGAGTCAGAAGAATTTGCGATGGATTGGACAAAGGATTTACAAGAAAGGGGCGAGTCAAGGCTGACTTTAAGATTTTTGACCTGAGCCAAGAAAAAGCAAGTTACCATTAACCAAATGGTGAGGCTGTGAGGAGCTGGACATGTTGGATTAGACCTGTTAGATATCCAAGGAATCCTGGTGGTACAATGGTTAATCAACCGGCTGCTAACTGAAAGGTCAGCAGTTCAAACCCACCAAAGTGGCTCCGTAGGAGAAAGACCTGGCAATCTGCTTCTGTAAAGGTTACAGCCCAGAAAATCCTATGTGGCAGTTCTATCCTGTCACATGGGGTCGCTATGCATTTAAATCAACTCGATGGCACCTAACATCAACAATTAAGTAGCCAACGTGTTTTAGTTTTCTATCACTGCATAACGAATTGCCACAAATTTAGAAGTTTAAAACATACCTGTTTATTAGCTCATAGTTCCGTAGGTTGGAAATCCGAGCAGATTGAGCTGACCTCTCTGCTCACGGTATCAGCAGGCTGAAGACAAGATGTGAGTTGGACTGAGGCCTGGTCTGAAGGTTCTGGGGGAGAATCCACTTCCAAGCTCATTCTCATTGTTGGCAGGATTCAGTTCCATGCTGTTGGAGGTCTGAAGCCCCGTTTGCTTGCTGGCTGTCAGCTGAAGGCTGCTCTCAGCTCCTGGAGGCCGCTCATGTTGCTTGCCATGTAGCTCCCTCCATCTCCAAGCCAATAATGGTGCATCGAATCCTTCTCGTGCTCCGAATCTCTGAGTTCCTCTTCTACAGCCAACCAGAGAAATCTCTGCCTTTCAAGGGCTCCTGTGATTAGGTCAGAGCCCTGGGTGGTGCAAACAGTTAAAGCCCTTGGCTACTAATGAAAAGGTTGGAGGTTCAAGTCCACCCAAATGTGCATCAGAAGACAGACCTGGCAATCTACTTCTGAAAAATCAGCCATTGAAAACCCTGTGGAGCACAGTTCTCCTCTGACACACGTGGAGTCATTATGAGCTGGAGTTGACAGGACAGCAACTGGTAGCGGTGGCGATGGTGGTTTGATTCGGGCAGGGCTGCTTGCATAATGTTGCTGGTGGTGCAGTAGTTAAGCACTCAGCTGCTAACTGAAAAGTCTGCGGTTTGAACCCACCATCCGCCACATGAAAGAAAGATGTGGCAGTGTGTTCCTGTAAAGATTTACAGCCTTGGAGTGAGGCAGTTCTACTCTGTCCTACAGGGTCGCTATGAGTTGGAATCAACTCAATGGCAATGAGCTTGGTTTTTAGGTTTGGTCCTTAATATCAACTGTGCCCTATAGTCATATTCACAGTCCCAGGGATTATGCAGGTGTGCACACCGGGGCGGGGGGTGGGGTGGGCAGAAAATTATGGGGGCCATCTGAGAATTCTGCCTCTTGTACAAAGGGAGTGTGGAAGAGACAGGCTGCTTCAGAAACTTCCAGGGCTAAAGGAGGGAGCAGGAGGAAGCAGGGGGGAGCGGGGGGAGTGCAGCTGGATCTCTTTAGCCCCTGGAACCTGAGGCACTTGGGAAAGAAGGCCTGGCGCTTTGAAGCTGCCCCACAGAGCCTCGGCTTGGGGCCCACATGGGCCCGTCCTGCCAACCCTCCTGCACAGGCCCGGAGGCGTCTTGGCTGCAGCATCCCTGTGTCTGGCAGGTGAGTCAACATTTGGCTTCTCTCCTGAGCTTTCTTGGAAAGGGCCGTGTTCCAGGTTGGCAGCTGCGCTGGCTAGGAAGGAGGAAAGAGAAAAGCCAAGCTCCGCAGGCCTTGCTGCCAGGCAGGACACCTGGGCCTCTCCCCCCAGAGGAAGCCCAGCGACATTGGAGCGGTGGTGAAGCAGAGAGAAAAAAATCTAGGGCAAAGGAGTCAGGGAAGTGACAGTTACGGATAGAATTGTGTCCCCAAAAAGGATATGCTGAGGTCCTTTTTTTTTTTTTACCCCTGGTACCTGTGAATGTGGCCTTGTTTGGAAAGAGGGCCTTTGAAAATGTAACAACAGCTGCCTTAAGCTGAGTTCTTTAGAGAAGCAAAACCGGTGAATTGTGTGAGCATTATACAGAGAGAGAAAGAGACAAAAAAAAAAAAAAGGCTCATATCAAGGGAAGGGCTCACACGGTTGTAGAGGCTGGCAAGTTCCACGTCCATGGGTCAGGCAGCCCCAGGCTGGTGGCTTCTCCTGACTCATGTAGCTGCAGAAGCTGGCGAACCCAGGATCGGCAGATCAGATAGCAGGCTGCTGGCTCACGGGCTGCAGAGGCTGAGGAATCCAAGATCAGCAGGTAAGACGGCAGGCTGCTGGCTCAAGTCCCAAGAACCAGAGTTCAGATGATGACGAGCCAAAGGCAGGATGCACAGCAGAGCAAAAGCCAACAAGCTTTGCCAGAAAGTCCATATATATTGGATATAGGCTATACCCCCAAGGAAACTCCCTTTCAGCTTACTGGCTGCTCATAGGAGATCTCATCATGTATGAGATTAAATTCTACCAGATCTTATCATGGAAGTAATTACATCATTTCATAACTGCCAAACCACTGAGAATCATGACCAGCCAAGCTGACACACAACCTTAACCATCACAACAGCTACCGACTCGTGGAGACCCCAAGCACAATGGAATGAAACACTGCCCAGTCCTGCACCATCCCCATGATCAGTTGCAGATTGGATTTTTGTGATATATATGGTTTAGTTGGCTGATTTCCAGAAGTAGATTGCCAGTTCTTTCTTCTTTGTCCAGAAGCTCTGCTGAAACCTATTCAGCATCATAGCAATACGCAAGCCCCCAGCGACAGACAGGCGGTGGCTGCTCGTGAGGTGCATTGGCTGGGAATTGAACCCAGGTCTTCCACATGGAAGGTGAGAATTCTACTACTGAACCACCACTGTCACCCTTCAAGATGTTAAGGTCAGTTAACGTGCAATCATACTGGAGTAAGGTGGGTCCTAGTCCCAACTGAATGGTGTCCTTATGAAAGGGAAGGAGAGACAGAGGGACAGACAGAGGGGAGACAGCCATGCAAGGACGGAGTTATGCTGCAGCTATGAACCAAGGAATACCTGGGACAACCAGAAGCCAAGAGAGACAAGAAAGGATCTTCCCCTAGAACCTTCAGAGACAGCATGGCCCTACAGATACCCTGAATTTGGACTTCTAGCCTCCAGATCTGTGAGACAATAAATTTCTGTTCCTATAAGCCACTCAGTTTCTGGTACTTTGTCACAGCAGCCCTAGGAAATGAGTGCAGTGATCTTACCTGTCCTAACCTCTCAATTTCTGCATCTGTAAAGTGGGGATTGCTTTTTTTTTTTAAATGGGGATCCACCATATGTCAGTTTGTCATCCTGTAGAGGCTTGTGTATTGCTGTGATACTGGAAGTTTGCCACAAGTATTCAAATATCAGTAGGATCACCCTTGGCAGAAGGTTTCAGCAGAGCTTCCAGACTAAGATAGAGTAGGAAAAAGGATCTGGCAGTCTACTTCTGAAAAAATTGGCCAGTGAAAATCTTATGAATAACAGTGGAACATTGTCTGATATAGTGATGGAAAGATGAACCCCTCAGGTTGGAAGGCACTCGAAATATGACTGAGGAAGAGCTGTGTCCTCAAAGCAGAGTCAACCCTAATGCTGTTGGGTGGAGTCAAGCTTTTGGGACTTTCATTTGCTGATGTGGTACAACTCAAAATGAGAAGAAGTAGCTGCAAACATCCATTAATAATTGGAATGTAGAATGTCTGAAGCATGAATCTAGGAAAATTGAAAGTCATAAAAAATGAAACAGAACGCATAAAGATCAATATCCTAGGCATTAGTGAGCTGCAATGGACTGGTACTGGCCATTTGAAATTGGACAATGATATCGTCTACTATGTTGGGAATAACAAATTGAAGAGGAATAGTGTCACATTCACTGTCAAAAAGAACATTTCAAGATCTATCCTGAAATACAACACTGTCATGGTAGGAAATACCCATATACCTACAAAGAAAGCCAGTAAATACAACTAGCAAAATTCAAATTCAAATACAACTAGCAAAATTCAAATTCAAAATTCAAATTTACACACAAACCACTAAGGCCAGAGATGAAGAAATTGAAGATTTTTACCAACTCCTGCAGTCTGAAATTGATCAAACATGCAATCATCATTGATAATTACTGGCAATTGTAAAGTGAAACTTGGAAACAAAAAAGAAGGTTTGGTAGTCAGAAAATATGGCTTTGGTGGTAGAAATGATGCCAGAGATCACATGATAGAATTTTGCAAGACCACTGACTTCTTCATTGCAAATACATTTTTTTTAACACCAGAAATAGCAACTATACATGTGGACCTTACCAGATGGAATACATAGGAATTAAATTGACTACGTCTGTGGAAAGAGACAATGGAAAGCTCAACATCATCAGTCAGAACAAGGCCAGGGGCTTATTGCAGAGCAGACCATCAATTGCTCATATGCAAGTTCAAGACGAAGTTGAAGAAAATTATAACAAATCCACGGGAGCCAAAGTATGACTTTGAGTACATCCCACCTAAATTTAGAGACCATCTCAAGAATAGATTTGATGCAATGAACACTAATGATCAAAGACCAGATGAGTTGTAGAATGACATCAAGGACATCACACATGAAGAAAGCAAGATGTCATTAAAAAGACAGGAAAGACAGAAAAGACCAAAATGGATGTCAGAAAAGACTCTGAAAGTTGCTCTTGAATGTAGAGTAGCTAAAGCAAAGGAAGAAAAAATGAAAAAGCTGAACAGAAGATTTCAAAGGGCATCTCAAGAAGACAAAGTAAGTATTATAATGAAATGTGCAAAGACCTGAAGATAGAAGGCCAAAAGGGAAGAATTCGCTTGGCATTTCTCAAGCCGAAAGAACTGAGGAAAAAATTCAAGCCTTAAGTTGCAATAGAGAAGGATTCTATAGGTAAAATACCGAATGACTCAAGAAGCAAAAAAAGATGAAAGAAATACACAAAGCCACTGTACCAAAAAGAATTAGTAGACATTGAACCATTTCAGGAGGCAGTATACGACCAAGAACCCATGGTACTGAAGGAAGAGGTCCAGGCTACACTGAAAGCATTGGCAAAAACAAGTCTCCAGGAATTGACAGAATACCAATTGAGATGCTTCAACAAACGGTTGCAGCACTGGAGGTACTCACCCATCAGTGTCAAGAAATTTGGAAGACAGCTACCTGGCCAGCTGATTGGAAGAGATCCACATTTGCACCCATTGGAAAGAAAGATGATCCAACAGAATTCGGAAATTATTGAACAATAATCATTAATATTACACACCAGTAAAATTCAGCTGAAGATCATTCAAAAGCAGTTGCAGCAGTATATCAACAGGGAACTGCCAGAAATTCAAGGTGGATTTAGAAGAGGATGTGGAGCAAGGCATGTCATTGTTGATGTCAGATGGATCCTGGCTGAAAGCAGAGAATACCAGAAAGATGTTTACGTGTGTTTTATTGACTATGCAAAGGCGTTGGACTGTGTGGATCATAATAAATTACGGATAACATTGTGAAGAATGGGAATTCCAGAACACATAATTGTGCTCATGAGGAACCTGTACATAGACCAAGAAGAAGTCATTCGAACAGAACAAGGGGATACTGCATTGTGTAAAGTCAAGAAAGGTGTGTGTCAGGGTTGTATACTTTCAGCATATTTATTCAATCTGTATGCTGAGCAAATAATCCAATAAACTGGACTATATGAAGAAGAATGCAGCATCAGGATTGGAGGAAGGCTCATCAACAACCTACAATATGCAGATGATACAATCTTGCTTGCTGAAAGTGAAGAAAACTTGAATCACTTACTGGTGAAGGTCAAAGACTACAGCCTTCAGTATGGATTACACTTCAACATATAGAAAACAAAAATCCTCACAACTGGACCAATAAACAACATTGTGATAAACAGAGAAAAGATTGAAGTTGTCAAGGATTTCATTTTACTTGGATGCATAATCAACACCCATGGAAGCAGCAGTCAAGAAATCAAAAGACGCATTGCATTGGGTGGATCTGCTGCAAAAGACCTCTTTAAAGTGTTAAAAAGCAAAGACGTCACCTTGAAGACTAAGGTGTACCTGACCCAAGCCACGGTATTTTCGATTGCCTTATGTGCATGTGAAAGCTGGACAACAAATAAGGAAGACTGAAAGAGAATTGATGCATTTGAATTATGATGTTGTTGAAGAATATTGAATATACCATGGGCAGCCAGAAGAACAAACAAATTTGTCTTGGAAGAAGTAGAAGTAAGGTTGTGGAGACTTTGTCTTATATACTTTGGACATGTTATCAGTTGGGACCATTTCCTGGAGAAGGACATCATGCTTGGTAAAGTAGAGGGCCAGTGAAAGAGAGGGAGACCCTCAACAAGATGGACTGACACATCGGCAGCAACAATGGGCTCAAACATAACAACAATTATGAGGATGACGCAGGACCAAGCAGTGTTTTGTTCTGTTGTATGTGGGGTCGCTACGAGTCAGAACTGACTCGACAGCACCTGACAACAACAACAAAATGGGAGTAGTCATTAGTAGCTAACACATAGAAGTTTTTTGAAGATTAAATGGCACAGTGTCTGTAAATCACTCTGAACAGTGGCTGGCATATAGAGAACACCAGTAGCGCCTGGACAATGGCTGCTGTTAACTGAAAGGGAAATGACTGGCAGGTCAAGTTGCTCAACCAGATGGGATTAAAAAGGAGGAAGGGATCAGGTGAAGAGAACAAGGGGATGGCCAACCTGCTCTCATAAGAAAGTCTCATGACATTGGAATAATGATTGTTTCTATAGAGACCTATGAATATGCAAAGCACAGTAGCTAAACACCAAGCATAATGGATTTTGGGCCACACGGTAAATCTGGATACGATGTTACCAAGACGCTGAGCAGCCAAGTAAGATTTCTACTTTCTGTAGAAATTCAGGAGGGAAGGGAGGGACAAGCAAGGGAAGTCTATTTTGTTGGTATGTTACATGAAGGCAGCAGAGCCATTCCAGGCCACATGTCATTGCAAGGAATAGAAAGCCACCCTAGCTAGTGGGATGGGGTGATATTTGGAAGCACTGCTGGTGAGTTTGCCCCAATGTTCTTTGCTTACTAAATTTCTTGGCAGTATCCTAAGGACCTCTTTTCCCCCCTTCAGCACCACCTTGCTCAGCAAGAATTGAGTCCATTACTCCATAGGGAAGCAAAGAAAAAACAGCATATACTCAGTTATAGTTTCAAAAGCCCTGGTCCAGAGTCCCTGGGTGAGGCAAACAGCTAAGCACACTCAACTACTAGCTGAAATGTAGGCAGTTCAAACCAACCCAGAAGGACCTTCAGAAGACAGGTCTGGTGGTCTGATTCCAAAAGGTCACAGCGTTTGAAACCCTATGGAACAGTTCTACTCTGCACACATGGGGTTGCCATAAGTCAGAATTGACTTGATGGCAACTAATAACAATATTTATGATATACATGTGACATATAGCTAAGATGGCCAAAAGCCCTGGTCCAAGGCCCGCCAGGAAGATTTCTGGACTTATCTGAAGTTTCTGGACCAAAGACAGCTTGGGCTTGGGCTGGGGAGGGATCTCAAAGGTGATTCAGGAGGGAGAATGGAGACTCCAGCCTCCACAGGTTGGCTGCAAGGAGCTGGGAATTCCTTGAGTCAACATCAAGGCATCTCTCTTGCCTGGCAAGAACCACCAAACTGTATCAATCAACCAATTTGCAGTAATGTGTGCCATGCATAACACCCTTCTCCCATTCAACAGCCAAGACAAAAGCCTCCCAGGACAGACAGGCCCACTGCAACCCCACTGAGACCTGAACATAGAAGTTGGCATAAAGATAAAGTCTCATTTCTGACAAAGGTGCATAAGTTGGGACCAGTTTGAAATCTCCATTGAGTGGGGACCTTGACCATGTTTATTCTAAGGCAATCCCACGGACACCCAGCAATAGGAAACCAAGATAAAGTCGCTGCTTCTACCTGGCTGTACATGATCTTGCAGTTCAAGGGCCTATCACTGTCTGATTGGAATTACGTGTCTCTTAGTTCATGTGTTTAAAAGGCAGAAGCTGGATGGCCCATGGATTGAACCTATGGTGGTTTCTGGGCCAGAAACAAATTGGTCAGGATCCAGTCAGCAATGGCCTGGTGGGAGTGGGACTCGGGGGTCAAATGGCATAGGTATGGCTGCTTAGACTGCCTCTTTCTTCAGGTCGGGTTGTGGGTGATTACAGTCTCTAAAGGAGAGACAGGAGTTTGGCAGCCACCCCAAACGTATCCACTACAAATCCCCCCTACCCCATTTGGATTTTGCTAGCTTCCTCTGACACATCATTTACAGAGTTCTTGAAATCTAATTTATTCCAGAACATTCCCAGATGGACCAGAAAGGAACTGACACATCTTTGTTATCCTCCTTTTCTTCCTGAATCAAATTTTAAGTGTTACACAGAAACTTGCTAATACAGAAATTCCATTTTGCAAAACAACATCTCTTGTGGTTAATTAAACAATTGTCTCCCGTTTATCTTTTCAACAAGTCTCAGTTTTTATAGTATGGGCTTGTTTAAAGTGGGGCTCACCCCTGTGGGTATTTCTGGGGCAACAGTGTGTCACGGATGGAACAAGCCAATTAATTACAGAAGAGTTAATGGCCTTGTCCAGGTTAATAGTCCAACCAAGTGCCACTTGCTGAGTCTTCAGCTCTTCATTAACTCAGATCCCAGTTGTAACTTTCCGCTAGGGCTGTGTGTTCTGATTTTCCTTAATGCACCAGAGAGAAGCAGAGGAACAGTAAAGGCTGTAAATACTCTGTCAGGGCATGAAGAATAACAACAATAAGGCACTCATATTAGGAGAGGAGAGTCTTTCATCACAGTCTGTTTACCCTCTCAACAACCCAGTAGATTTGGTGTCTGCTGTCTCTGGGGAAGCAACTTGCATAAGGAGATAGGATTGTGGTGGAAAGAAGGTGAGTTTTGCAGTCGTGCAGGCCTCATTCCAAATTCTGGCCAAAGCCCTTCACTGCTCTGATGGAACAAACCTGTATGGCAAACCCACGCCCTACACCTGGTTAGAGCATTTCAATGTCAATCTACTTCTCCGGTCCTCAATGTCTCTTTTGAAAAATGGGAGAATAATAATACCTACTTCTCAGGTTGATTATGAAGAATACATAAGATGAAATATGTGAAAGTGCCTTGTATACAGTAGGTGCTCATTATGTTTACTTCTTTCCCATTGTAACTGGCTTTTGCAAGGTTTAGGCTGATCTTCTATTAAGGTTTCTCTAATGAATGTCATGATAACCAGTTCAACAGGAAGAGAGCTAATGAGAAAGCCAAGCTCGCTTCATTCTCCTGAGAAAAAAATTCTTCTCAGGTCCATTTCACCTCTGACTTGGATCTTATCATCCTTTCCAGATTTTCCTCCACTGTGACAGAGGCTTCTCATTGTCCTCTAACATCTGTCTTCCCCCGATTCTATAGTGATAGGACCCCCCAACACACACACCAAGTTTAACCTGAATATATGACCGACTAGAGAGAGAGGGGAAACCCTGGTGGTGTAGTGGTTAAGTGCTACAGCTGCTAACCAAAAGGTTGGCAGTTCAAATCCACCAGGCACTCCTTGGAAACTCTATGGGGGCAGTTCTACTTTGTCCTATAGGGTCGCCATGAGTCGGACTCGACTGGACGGCAACTTTTTTTTTTTTTTTTAGAGAGAGAGGGAACCCTGGCGGTGCAGTGGTTAAGAACTTGGCTGCTAACCAAAAAGTCAGCAGTTCAGATCCACCAGCCACTAGTTGCAAACCCTATGGGGCAGTACTACTCTGTCTTATAGGGTCTCTATGAGATGGAATTGACTCAACGTGCAATGGGTTTGATTTATGGTTTGGATGAGTGCGAGAGAGAAAGAAACTACATTTCCCAGCATCTCTTGCAGAGAGGTATGACCATGTGACCAAGTTTTTACCAATGGGATGTGAGATGAAGTGAGCTGTGCAATTACCAACCTGACCCTTAAACCCATTGAGCTTCTCTTTCCCCTTCCTACTGGCTAGAATGTGGACATGGAGTTGGTGAGCCAGCTTTGACCACGTGGAAGAAGACGACACTCTGAGCAACAAGACAGAAGGAAACTAGGTCTCTGGACAACCTCATGCAGCAGAGCCTACCTCCAGATGGTTACATGAGAAAGAAGTACTTGCCAATCTTGTTTCTAAGACTGTAATTGGGGTTCTCTTTATGACACCTTTTGAGTCTACTCCCTAACTAATACATGTGCCTTCCCTTATCAGAATTCATCTTGGGGTTTGCCTTGAGCAAAAACAGTCTGGAGCCAAGATCAACCATTGGAGTGGATCAGATTTCATAATCTGGCTGCCTGCAGACCAGATCCAGCCCAGAGACATGTTTTACTTGGCCCACACAGTGTATTTTTTTTTTTAATTTGCATTTGTTGTCAACATTTATAAATTGAGAAATTTCACTTAAAAATCTAAACTTCCAGCTCCTCTTGAGAAATGAGAAGGTCTGGCAGCCCTAGGCCCACGTTCCTACTTGGCAAATTTCAGCTGACACTAAACAGACATCACCCCCTTTTGGTGAGGCACTCCAGCTCCAGTTGACTGGGGTCAGTGCCTGTGGCAGATGTTGCTCGTGCCCTCTGGTTTTACCATTTCCTTGTTCAACTGCCTGACTGCCAACCCCCAGAACCTGTGTTCCTTTGCCCAAGGATTTTCTCTAGCCCTAAAGGCTGCTCTGCCACAAGCACGGCAGGCCAGAAAAGCCAGAGATTTAAAGCACTACCACTCACAGCAGCCACTGCCCATGAGAGATGATGTATAAACAGTCCAGCTCCTCATCCCTAGGATGGGATACTCTGAAGCACACCTTTTACACTGGCTCCCAGTTTGACTTCCAGTTGTCCACAGTAGTAACTGGCCCCATAACACACACTTTACCCCTTTCTTTCCCTTCCCTGTCCTGGATCCCATTCCGTTCCCACACTTCCCAGGATCACCTTCTAAACAAATTACCTGCCTTCACACCCTAGTCTCAGGATCTACTTCTAGGGGAGCCCAACCTAAGTCACTACCAGCCCCTTTAGTCTTCCCACATAACAGGTACCATTTATCATTATGGGTTTTATTCTTCTGGTGTTTAGTGGCCAAGTCAGCACCCAAATCATGGCGACCTCATATACAATGGGATTGAAAACCATAGAGTTTTCATTGGCTGGTTTTTCAGAAGTAGATCTCCAGGACCTTCTTCCTAGTCTGTCTTAGTCTAGAAGCTCCTTTGAAACATGTTCAGCATCACAGCAACACACAAGCCTCCACTGATGGATGGCGGCTACACTTGAGGTGCACTGGCCAGGAATCGAACCTGGGTCTCCTGTGGGAGAGGAGAGAATTCTACTGCTAAACCACCAGTGCACCTGTGTTTTCTTCTAGTAGAGAAATATTTATCTGTATTTATTCTTTATGTAAAATGAGGGGAAAAGTAGAAAGATAGACCAAGAGGATAATGTGTTTCAGAAAAAAATAGGTGAGAGTATATATCTTTGTGGTAGTAAAGAATATTCTTACATGTTTAATGTGCAAATCCTGGTTGGCTTAGTTCATTTACATTATCTGCCTGACCCCATGGCCAATTCTATTTGAGATTCCTGGTTTACAGTGCTGAAAGCTCTTGTTAAAATTCAAGAGTCATTAACCCCTGACTTTGAGTGAGGTTCTCAGACTAGCTAGTTGGCCATCTGATAGCGAAGTGAGGGAAGGGGAAGGAAGACAAAATAAGTTTCCGTGGGAGGAAGGGCCAAAGGAAATCTTGGCACTTGGGCCAGGCAATGGGGTTCGAGGTGGTATCAGCGTAGGGGACCTGAAGGGGAGGGGAGGGACATGAACCTGACCTTCTCACCATTGTCCTTATATTGACACACTTTCTGGAAATTCCTGATCACGAAGGAATTCCTGAAGGGCAGAAGCTATACCTATTCTGCCCTTTATCCCCAACGCCTAATAAAGTTTTGTCTTGAATTTCTGTTGGCCAGCCTGGCCCTCAAGTGAGCAGGTCGGGATTGCTATGTAAGCCAGGGGGCGCTGTAGTTCAATGTTCATATCCTGCTTTGGGAGCTGAAATATCTTTTAGCTGTTTGCTGCAGTGATTAGCACTGGTGGCTCAGTGGTTAAGCACTCATCTGCTAATTAAAAAGGTCAGCAATTTGAATCCACCAGCTGCTCCCTGGAAATCCTACGGGACAGTTCTATTCTGTCCTGTAGGGTGGCTATGAGTAGGAATCGACCCAATGGCAATGGGTTTGGCTTGGTTTACGGTGAAAAAGAGTGCATTAGCTGGTCCCACACCATTTAAGAGACAGGAACAGCAGGCTTCTTGGAAAATGAGCTATTTCTTACTTGGTTTACAGTCACTCAGTACAAGAATGAGGGCTCTGGAGTCAGACTTCCTAGGTTCAAGTCCCAGCTCCTTCACTTACTGTGCGACCTTGGGCAAGTCACTTAACCTCTCTCTGCCTCCATATTAAAAAATAATAATAATAATAACCAGTTGCTGTCCAGGCAATTTTGATTCATGGTGACCCATGTGCTGTAGAGTACAATTGCCCCTTAGGGGTTTCATGTCTGTGACCTATACAAAGCAGATTGCCAGGCCTTTCTTTTGAGGTGCCTCTGGGTTGGTATGAAACGCCAGCCTTTCTGTTAATATCCCAGTGCTTAACCATTTGCACCAGCCAGGGACTTCTTCCTCCATAAGAAATGAAAATTAAATGAGCTAATGCATGTAAAGTGCTTTCACTGTGCCTACACAGAATAAGAGTGCTTAAAACATGTTAGCAATTATTGGCTCTGGTTAGGAATAACAGGATCCTGACAAAAAGAAAGCCAGAACAGAAAATTATCTAGAAGGATATGCATCAAAATATTAACAGCGATTGTATCTCAGTGATTGTTTTTTATAGTCTCTTTTCTGCTTATTTGTAATTTCTGACTTTTTTTTTTACGATGAACTTATGTTAGCTCGATAATTTTAAAAGCAGTTAAGAGTAAAAAAGGAAAAGGAAAAGAAAGCTGAACTGCAACAGGCCTTGCGAGCTACTCCCCACTTGTACTCAAAGGAGATTGAGTCTAGGCTCCTCTGAAGGCCCCAGAGGGCCCGGTTCTGCGTGCTGCTTCTGGGATTCACATGCCTTGAGGTTTCCAGCCCTTCTTCAGATCAGTAGAGGGGAGTGCCTTGAACAGAAGCTTGCTGTGTTTTTGATGGTCTGTGGAGTCCCAAGAGTTCACATTGCAAGATCCTAAGGCATTTCTGTTCCACACCGAGCAAGTCTACAGTTCTGTTCAACACCTTCTTCGTGGCCAGCCATGGGAGCAGCATTTAGGCTGCTCTTGGAATCCAGTGCTTCTCTCTATGGCTCAGCATGGACAGAGCTGCCAGGCTTTCCTACCAGCAGGTAAAGAAGTTCATTCATTCAGTCTGTAGCTATTTAGTGAGCCTTTTGTAGACCAGGCCGTAAACTAGGAGCTGGGCTAGTATGAGGATCGAATGAGATACTGCTCAGCAGTGTGGCCCTGGGATTGTGTGAGGGTAGTCTGCCATTTGCCCTCCAGATTATTCCCTGTCCTTCTCTGCCCTACCCTGTGCCCAGGGGGCTGACCTGTGAGGGCCATGTCAACGTGCCCCCTTGCCCTCTGGCTTCCTGATGAAGAGCCCTGGCAGGAAGTCAGAGGAAGGGAAGAGGGTAAGACTGGGGTATTTATCCCCCAGCTCCCTTCCTGTGGAGTCACCACATGCTGGACCTACCCCACTATCAAAGCTTGCTGACACTCTCGAGGTAGTCCTCCCTACATGACCCACTCCTCCTATTTCTGGCACATGCTCCCTTTAGCTGTATCTTCCTGGAATGATCCTAATTTGAGCGTGAAATTGGCCTCCTGTTGGGACTCTAACTGCCAGAAATAGGTACTATTGTTAATCCCCATTGTACAGATGAGAAAACTGAGGCCCAAAGAGACAAGCTCATCTGAGGAAGCTACGGAATAGAGGAGCCAGTATTGGAGCCCAGGAAGGTCAGTGTGGTGAGTAAATCATTCAAACCCTGAAGTGGTCTCTTTGGGATTTGGTACTCGGCCCTCTTAGGATGCCACCTCTCTCTGTCAATGCTCCCTTGTGGCTCTTGGGGTAACACGAGCCTTTCGATTGAAAGGATCCTGCTGTGAGCAGGATGAGGGCTTTGCAGGGGGGGATTAGGGAGAAATGCTGGCTCTTTTATGGGGCTCACATGTTCTTGGGCTTTCTTCACCATCAAGATGAAACCAAGTTCAGAGGCAAACTTAGGTGTCTGCTCAGGGCTAAAGGTCACAGGATTCACCTGTTGGCTTTGAGTCTGGGCAACTGAGGCCAACTTAGTGTGAGGGCTCTTCCTGTGAGTCCTCGGGGTGGCTGGGAGGGACCCAAGTCTCTCTCCCTTGGTGATAGCACGTTTCTCCAGCCTCTGTCTCCCTCAAACACCCTCCTTTCATTGAACCCGTTCCAAATTTCTCATATTCTACCTGTATCAGGTCCAGCCCACCATCCAGGAACGCAATCTGATAAACCAATTCAAACTAAGAGTTACCGTTTTCGCCCACTACACGCATATATACACATGTACAGACACAGACACACACAGACACATACCACTCTCTTTCCATTCAAAAGAATAACTTACAGCAATGCTTAACGCAGAAGAATGGATGGCTAATGGTGAGATTTTAGGCATGGCAGCCCTGAAGAGATTTCGGGTTCCTACTACAAACAGGTATGAATGACCAGGCCACCTACTCCAGTGACCAGGCCACCTGCTCCAGTCGGGGGTGATTTTAAAAGTAAAAGGAGATGCTATAAATAATTAAGTCATGACAGCTAGAGCAAACAGGGGCTGTCCAGGCAAACCGTGACCTAGGGCCAGCGTGCCTGTGCGTAACAGGGTATTGGAGATGACCTTTCCTCTTGTCCCAGCAATGTGGCCAAAGCCCCAAAGCTAGCCATTGGGCACTAAGAACCCACAAGTTCTAAAGCAGTCTTTAGCCTTCTCTTGTGCTGTGGTCCCTTTGCCACCTGGTGAAACAATGGACCCCTTTTCCAAAGAATAGTTTGAAACGCACAAAATGAATACATAGGATTACAGAGAAAACCAGTTATACAGGTATCAAAATATTAAATTATGATACAGTCACCCTTGTGCTTCTTTATGAACACGTTAAATAACAAGATCTAACAGCAGGCTTAATTACTACTGTAATTTTTTACAGAGAGACCAGCATAAAATGTCATTTTGAGATATCTGCAACAACCGTAGTATGATATGAAGTATCTCTGATTTTGATGGGTGGCAGTCATAGAAAGAAACTACTCATGCTTTAACAGAAAGAAATGCAAACTTTCAGCTAGAGATTGTTGTCATTATTAACCGCAGTCGAGTCGCCCCTGACTCATGGCAACCCCGTGTTTTACAGAGTGGAACTGCTCCATGGGGTTTTCCAGGCTGTAGTCTTTACAGAAGCAGTCTGCCAGGACTTTCTCACAGGGAGATTCTGGGTGGGTTCAAACCACTAACTTTTGGGTTAGCAGCCGATAGCAAATGGATTGCGACACCCAGGCTCCTAGCCAGAGAAAGCTAACCCCCCAAAACCCACTGCTGTCGAGTCGATTCCCACTCATAGCAGCCCTATAGGACAGAGTAGAACTGCCCCACAGGGTTTCCAAGGCTGTAAACCCTCACCCAAGCAGACTGCCACATCTTTCTCCTCCAGAGTGGCAAGTGGGTTCAAACCTGCAACCTCTTGGTTAGCATCCAAGCACTTCAACCGCTGAGTCACTGGGGCTCTGCTACAGATACCTAGAGGTTAACAAATACAAAAAATATATCTGTTTCCTATCAAGGTCACAGACCCAAGTAAGAATCCCTTTTCTATGGGGGGCCACTAAGAGGCCATGAGAGCGTCTGGGGCATATAAGGAGGTGGCCCCATTGGCCTGGCTCAACCTATGTAAACAGGGATCTGAGCAGGCTTGTGACTTCCAGGGAAAGGGAGTGCTCCTTTCTCTGAGTCAAGGCAGGAAGGCTCCAGGCGAGTAAACTTGTTGAGACTGGGGTGCCTGCAAGCAGGGGAGCATCTCACTTCCTGGCTGGCCTCCCATCAACAATAGGATTTTCAAACCTGCCCTCTGGGTCTATTCAAGAAGAGGCAGGAGAGAAAGTGAGGTGGGGGAGAAGTGAGGCCTGACCTCCCACCACACAGAAGGACAAGGACAAGGAATTTCTCTGAGTGAGGAGCTCACCAGTCTTGAGTGCCAACCAGTAAGGTGGCCCCCAGGCAAGAAGACCTCAGGAGTAAATGACCATGAGATGTTGTGCTTGAAGGGGAAGTAGGAGAAGGTCAAGCCAGAGCGGTTCTCCCACCTCAGGGAACTGTGCATGGAGGAGGAGCCCCCCGCCCTCACTCCACCTTCACCCAGACACACAAACACACTTCAAAAACTCACAAACCCAGCCCATTTGAAAGCCAGCATTTGGACCTCACCACATAAAGGAAATGGAGCCCTGGTGGTGCAGTGGTTAAGAGCTTGGCTGCTAACTAAAAGGTCGTCAGTTTGAATCCACCAGCTGCTGCTTGGAAACCCTATGGGGTAGTTCTACTCTGTCCTGTAGGGTCGCTATGAGTTGATGGCAATGGGTTTAGTTTAGTTTTTTTTTTTACACAGAGGGGATGGGGCCAGCCAGTGTTAGCCAAAGTTGGTTCAGGTTCAAACCCCTGTTGAGAATTTGCATTTCTAACAAGCTCCCAGGAAGTTGTACATAAGAATCACCTGGGAATCTTGTTAAAATGTAGATTCTGATTCGGAATATCTGGGATGGAAATGCAAATTCTCAGCAAGGAACTTGTTAGAACCGCAAATTCTCAGCAGAGGTTCGAACTGGAAGGAACCGTTTGAAGGCTTGGTTAGCCACAGTTCCTGCTGAGTGAAAATGAATTGTCTCCTCTTCTCCAGTCCCTCCCCCCTCTCCCAAAGGAAGGGTTGCTGCGACCTGGGGAACACCATTCACACTGTCTGCTGTGTGAAGTTGTCCCCAGGGTGGTGTTACAGAGTCAGGGGTACTCCCTGGAGTGGCCTGAGGAGAAGGGAAGGTGAGGAAGAAGAGGTATCCTTAGAGCAGACCAGGCTCCCTCCTCATTTCAGATGCCTCAGGCCAAAAGGCAAACCTGAGCTGGGCCGAGGGAGGAGAGGAAGCTAGCATTTTAAACTGGACCTTCCTATATCCAAAGTGAACAGAAACCTATGGGATCCATCCAGGGTGTCATTAAGGAAGAAAACCAATCTAATTGATATCTGTATCTCATCATCTTCAGACCTGTCAGTGCATTTAGGATACCACCCAGAGGCAGTCGTGGGCCTGGAAAGTCCCGGGGAGACCAGTCCTTCATGTTAAAGGGTAACGTCAACACCCTTTCTCACAACAGACAGATTACCACAGACAGAAACACATTGTAGTGCTGCCCAACTGAACATCCCTTTCTTTCTAGGACCTGACAGTCCCTTTGATGGAACAATGGCAGTTCAGTGGTAGAATTCCTGCCTTCTATTACATTCCCAGCCAGTGCACTTCAGTGCAGCCTCCACCCATCCGTCAGTGGAGGCTTGTATGTCGCTATGAGGCTGAACAGATTTCAGCAGAGCTTCCAGACTAAGATAGGCTAGGAAGAAAAGCCTGGTGATCAACTTCCAAAAATCACCCAGTGAAAATCCTATGGAATACAATGGTCTGATCTGCAATCTATCATGGGGACGGCATAGGTCCAGGCGGCATTTCCTTCCATTGTGCATGGGGATGTCATGAGCCTGGGACCAGCTGGATAGCAACTAACATCAACAGGCCCTTTGGAAGGAGCGCCACCCAGTCACATCCCTGTGGCCCGTATGATATCAGGGATACTCTGATGGACACTTCCACAGATATTCCCAGAGTCCTGCCTCAAGCACTAGCTGTGTTTTTTTTTCCCAAAGCCAGGGGAGTCTGCTTAGTTGCACAGCCCCAACCTAGAAGTATAAAGAAGTTAATTCTCCCAGGGACAACCCTAAAACAAGGGAGGACCAAGTCAGTGAATGAATGCTTGGTGCTCCCCGCCAAGATCATTCTACATCTGAGGTTCTTTGCAAGTTTCCCAGGGGGCAACCAGCAAAATAAGGCACTCCTTAGTGTCTTTTCTCCCTTCCCGGTCTCACTCTCTCTGCTTCCTTTATTCTTGCTTCCTAGGATCGCCTCCCAAATAAACGACTGCCCCCAAGTCTTTGTCTGCAGACCAGCTCTTTGGAGGAACCGCTGCCAACATCGTGGTCCTCCACGTAGCCGAATACCTCAGGTTTCCTTAAAGGGCCCCAGAAAGCTACATGGCTCCACTGCAGAGAAGCTGTAAAGCACTTGCAAGAGAGCTGGCGAGTAAAACTGTAGCAGAATTGTGGGGGCAAGGAAATCCTTTGAAAATTATAGCATTAAAAAACTTTTAAAAGGGCAGAAACCTGGTCAGGAGATCATTAGAAGAGCACAAATTGAAAAATGTGCCCATGACAGTTGAGAATCTGTCAACTGACAGGAGACGCCTTTGTGAAGAAAAAGGAACCAGAGCCGAGTGTCAAGGGGACAGATTGGCCCAATTAAGGATGAGCGGCTCAGGGAGGAGGGGTGAGTAATGGCGTCTGGCTTGGCCTGTGGGGTCTGGAGAAGAGTTGCCAGCAGGACAGATGGGCCCAGAAAGGAGCCGGGAGAGAGTCCCTGGGGTGTCTGCATGCTCTCTCCCTATGTCAGGAGACGCTAGGGGAGCAGAGATGAGACACAGAGCCCCAGAGGACGTATTGTTGTTGTTGTTGGCAGATGCCGTTGAGTAGATTCTGACTCATAGCAAATCTATATGACAGAGTGGAACTGCCCACATAGGGTTTTCTAGGCTGTAATCTTTACAGAAGCAGATTGCCAAGTCTTTCTCCTATGAAGACACTGGGTGGGTTTGAACTGCCGACCTTTGGTTAGCAGCCAAGTGCTTAACCATTGCACCAACAGGACTCTTACCCAGAGAACATAGAGGAGGGGGAAGGGCCTGGCAATGCTGTTGGATACCTGCCTCCTGCACTAGTGGGTGCTCTGCTCCACGATCCCCAAACATGCGGTCCGTGTATCACAGATCCTGCAAGATGCTCTAGGAAAGAGGGGGTGAGTGGGGATTCCATGGTCAGGTAGGTTTGGGAAGCCCCCTCTTGGAGATCCCTTCATTCAACAAGTACTTTGTCTGATTTAGGCATGGCACTGGGCACCAAGATTACAGCCTGGACAGGACAGATAACCTCCCTGCCCCAGAAACAGTGCAGTCTGCCTTCATTTCCTGGTACTATGTAACAGGATACCACAAGTGGGTGGCTCTAAAGGACAGAAATTTATGTCCTAGTTCTGCAAGCTAGAATTCAGGGCGTGGCTCTAGGGAGAGGTTCTTCCTTATCTATTTCAGCCTCTAGTAGCTGCCATTGTCTACCTTCCTCCATTTGTGTCTCTGTGTCCATTCTGCACTTGTTATAACTCAGAAGTGACTAGATTTAGAACCCACCCTGCCTAGGTCTGACCTAATTAACATAACAAAGAAAACCCTATTTCCAAACATTATCATATTAACAGGTACAGGGGCCAAGATTTCAATAAATATTTCTGGAGGGCACAATTTAATCCATAATGCTATCTTTTGGTGAAATAAGCACTAAATACATAAACATAATACTAGCTCACAGTTACTATGTGCTGGGCACTATGCCACACGCTTTGCGTGTACTACCTCATTGAATCCTCACAACAACCTATGAGGTAGGGATGACATTGTCATTATATCAAAAAAGAGGAAATAGAGGCACAGAAATGTTAGGCAAATTGCCCAAGGTCACAATGCTGATAAGTGGTAGGGTCATGACCAAAAAACAGGTATTCCAGCTCCCAAGTCTGCATTCTGACCCTTCGCTCTACTGCCTTCTGTATTAATGGATCCCGGAAGACTTGCAATCAGAACTGGCCACGTAATTTGCCAGACCTAATGCAAAATCAAAGTATGCAGCCCTGGCTCACGGTGGGAAAGTCAAAGTCCCCTTCCCATGAGCCCAATGCCCCAACCCATGGCAGACAGGTGACCACCATTGATTGCAATCTCCACGCCAGGATGCATCGAGGGTAGATGAGAAGCCCCCACCAAGCTGCCTGCCAAACACGCTGTGGTAATGCTAGCTCAGGTGCCACCTTGTCCCACCCTGAGGCTCCATGGAATGTGCACCTGACCCTTGCCCTTCCTGCACCTGTACCCAGGTCCCCACTGGGGGCAGAGAATGACAACAGAATGCCTGTCTCCTCCCACTGATGTGACACTGTGGCTGTTCCATGTGCTGTCCTGGGTGGAAGTTGGCAGTGGTCACAGGGAAGGGGCGGGGGGGGGGAGCCAGGTGTTCTCATTCTCATTTAATTATAAGAATTTTTAAATTTCTTCTATTAACCAATAGTTTTTAGGCAAGGTGTTATCCAGTTTCCATCTATTTAATTTTTTGCTTGTTCTTTCTGTTATTGATTTCTAGCTTTATAGAGTTGTGGTCGGAGAAGATGCTTTGTATTATTTCGATGGTTTTGAACTTATTGAAGCTTGCTTTGTGGCCTAAAATATGGTCTACTCTGGAGAACAATCCATGTGCGTTGGAGAAGAATGTATAATGTGCTGCTGTTGGGTGGTGTGTTCCGTATACGTCTACGGAGCTGAGTTGGTTGACTGTGTTATATCTGTATCTTTGTTGAGTTTCTTTCTAGTTGTTCTGCCCATCATTAAAGTGGTATGCTAAAGTTTTCTACTATTATTGTAAAACTGTATTTCTCTTTCCAATTCTGTTAGAATTTCTTTTATGTATTTTGGAGCTCTATCATTGGGTACATAAATATTTATTATTGTTATATCTTCTTGGTGAATTGACCCTTTAATCATTGTATAATGCCCTTCTTTGTCTCTTACAATGGATTTTGACTTAAAGTCTATTTTATCAGAGATTATTATTGCCACTCCTATTGTCTTTTGGCTACTGTTTGTTTGATATTATGTTTTTCTATCCTTCGATTTTTAACCTATTTACGACTTTGTGTCTAAGGTGTGTTTCTTGTAAAGAACATATTGATGGCTCACGTTTTTTTAATCCATTCTGCCACTGTCTGTCTTCTGACTGGTGCATTTAATCCATTTATGTTAAGTGTGATTATCGATAGGTATGAATTAATTCACTGCTGCCATTTCATTACGCTTTTTTTTTGTGGTGTTAACAGTTTCTTTGTTCTGCTAAATTCTCTGTGCTGAGTTCTTTTTGTATATGGATTTTCTTTTCGTATGCTTCATTGTTGTCTTTGTGTTACTTTTTGATTTTCTTCGTTATTTTCGGTGAATAAATTTATTAATTTTCTTTGTAGTGGCTCTGAAATTTACCTTTATTTTCCTAAGTTTAAAACAGTCTGTTACTTCTTGATGTCCTCTTGACTTCCTCTCCATATGGAAGTTCTATAACTGTACCATTTATTCCTCGTTTTTAGTTTGAAGTTGTCTTCGTTTACAGTTTAATATCTCTGGTTCCCTGTAATCAATTTTGCAGCTTTATTTTAGTTTTGTGAAGTCTTTGGGTGATGCTGTTGTATATTTTTATCTCAGGTTGTTGTCTGATGTTGGCTCTGTGTCTGAACAACTCCCTTTAATATTTTCTGTAACGCTAGTCTGGTTTTTTACAAATTCTCTTGATTTCTGCTTATTTAGGAATGTCCTAGTTTCACCATAATATTTGAAAGACAATCTGGGTGGATATATGATTCTCCGTTGGCAATTCTTTTCTTTCAGTATTTATATATGTCATCTCATTGCCTTCTTGCCTGCATAGTTTCTGCCAAGAAATCAGAATTTAGTCTTATCGGTGTCCCTTTGTAAGTGATGGGAGAAAGATGTGGTAGACTTTTTCCATAAAGATTTATAGCCTTGAAAATCCTATGGGGAAGTTCTACTCTGTCCTGTAGGGTCGCTATGAGTTGGAATTGACTCAGCGGGAGTAGGTATGGTTTTTGAGATTTTGTAAGTGATATTTAATTTTTCTCATGCTGCTTTCAGAATTCTTCCTTTGTCTTTGGTTTTGGAAAGTTTGATTATAATATGTCTTGGTGAATTTCCTTTGAGGGTTCTATTCTGTAAGGGATTTATTGAGCTTCTTGGATGGAAATCTTCTTGTCCTTCATGATATTTGGGGAGGTTTCTGCCAATATATCTTCAAAAATTCTCTGTATTCTTTTTTTTTTTTCTCCTCCTCTTCTGGAATTCCTATTGTGCATAAGCTATTCTTGATACCAAAACCCAAAAACCAAACCCATTGCTGTCAAGTTGATTCTGACTCATAGCAACCCTAAAGGACAGGGTAGAACTGTCCCATAGTGTTTCCAAGGAGCACCTGGCAGATTCAAACTGACCAACCTTTTGGTTAGCAGCTGGCTCTTAACCACTAAGCCACCAGCGTTTCCATTCCTCTTGATGGTGTCCCACATAATTCATAGGCTTTCTTCATCCTTTTTTCTGATTGTTCTTCAAACAAGTTAGTATCAAGGGAATCGTCCCCTATTTTGCTGATTCTTTCATTGATTCAATTCTAGTTCTGTGACCTTCCATTGAGTTATCTATTTCTGATATTTTATTGTTAATCTTCTGGATTTCTAGTTTTTTTTTTTTTTTTGGCAAAATACAATTTTCTTTTTTTTTTTTTTTGTATCATTTTTAATTGTCTATTTAGTTTGTCATTTTGTTCTTGTATTGTTTTCCTGAATTCTTCCAGGGTTTTGTCTGTGTTTTCCTTGATCTCTTTGAGATGCTTAAATATAAGTCTTTTGAATTCTTTACCAGGTAGTTCTATTACCATTTCTTCATCAGGAAGGTGTTCTGTCCCTTTATTTAGCTCACTTGCTTGAGCCATCTTATCTGGTTTCTTCATGTGACTTGTTATTGTCTGCTGTCTCTGAGGCATTAAGGTGTTAATTTGCCTATTTGTGGCACAGTGGTTAAGCATTCGCCTGTTAACCAGAAGGATGGCAGTTTGAATCTACCAGCTGCTCCTTGGAAACCCTGTGGGGCAGTTCTACTTTGTCCTATAGGGTCACTATGAGTTGGAATCGACTCAACAGCAATAGTTTTTTTTTTATTATTATTTTTATTATATGTATGTTTGTTTTGTGCTGATTTTCTGTTTTGTTTTGGTGTACCTGTTGCTTTGTTTTTTCTCTTTCTCTTTAGAATGTCTTTCTTCCTTTGTGTTACTTTAATTGTTGTTGTTTTGTGGTTCTGGTCTATGTGTGACTTTGATGGTGTCTGTTACCTGGGTGTAATTTCTTTCACTAGTTGGCATGGTGGGTCACACCCACATGCAAGTCCTCTGTGGTTAGGCTTGTATGTCTTCCTTTACCAGGCTGAGTGGATGTGGGAAAGGAGGTTCTTCCCGCTTTTGGGTGACAAGTGTTGGGTGGTCAGTGTCCCTCCACAGCCCTTGTGAGGCTGAGGGGTCCTTCTGGGTTGATGCTAGCAGTTAGTGCATCTTCTGGAGGACAGGCAGAATGTCTCTGTAGCCACTTTAAGGGTGCGCTAGCCAAATGGATGGGATAGGCCCTCTGTGAGTGCAAAAATTGGTGTCTCAGCAGGTGATGGGGGATCAAGGGGTTTCAGTGCATCTGCGGTTGCCCTACAGAAACTCTTTGGGTGTGGAATGTGTGACATCACAGCTGGGCAGATATTAAATGAGGGCACTAGGATCTCTTGCTAGTTATTTGGCATAGGTGCAGATGGCACATGTCAGGATGTGACAGATATTGCTGATAAGGTGATATATCCGTCCAGCTGGTCACCAGGCATGGGTGCAGAGAGTGTTCTCACCAGTTGCTGGGCTATGGGCACTGTGGGGGCTTAATGCTGGTTGATAGGTGGTCGGGGAAGGGGTATACAGGTCACTAGTCACTAGGCAGATGGCATGGGAGCTCACACTGCCAATTGCCAGGCAGGGGGGCTCACACTACTGGTCACTGGGTGGGTGATGCTGGAGCCAATTGCTGGCCTGGTGGTGCAGGAGTGTGCACCTCCAACTGCCAGCCAGGTGGGTTGGAGAAGGCATGGACAGGGTGGGCACACTTTACCAGTTGCAGGTGGGGTGTGGGGGGACTTGTGCTGCCAGTTGCCAAGCAAACAGAGCAGGAGGACACAATGCTGGTCACTGGGAGGGCGGGGGAGGGGGAAGGCGTGCTCCCCTGGTCACTGGCATGGGCATCAGGGCACTCCCCATAGAGTATAGCTGCTGATCAAGACCTGGGCAAAACTAAATGTGAGATGGGGGTTTGTCTGGAGTCCAGTCAGGTAGGGGATCTCCAGCTGCCACTCTATGGATCCTCTTCTATTTGGGTGCCACCTACCTAGATGATCGGGGACCGCCAATGAGAGTAGTTTTGTCCCTGTTTTCTGGTTCCCTCCCTGTTCTTTGGTCACCTGAATTCCTAGAGCTCTTGCCCACCTTCCTGCACTTTCCCTCTTTTGATCCAGTTCATGATCTGCTCCCCTTGCTTCATTCTGGGTTTGTCCATACAGTATCTCTGTCTACTCTTGGGAATTTCGTGAAGTTGCCTTACTGTGCTCTTCACCCAGGACGCTGCTCACTTTGTTTCAAGGTGGCTGTGTTGCGCTGGGCCAGCTGGGAAGACACCTGTGATCTATAAATCTCATTTGCTCTTTTCATTCAGTTTCTCATTCCATTCGGTGTTCAATCTAATTCTTCATCCTTCTCTTTGCTGCTCAGGGTTCCAAGATTGTCATCTTTATCTGTTTCAGCTGGTTTCTCGGGACTTTGCTGTAGGGATACACCATGATGTGTCTGACTATGCTGCCATCTAGGGCCATCTCCCAACTATTGGAATTTGTTTACTTCATCATGGGAGTCTTTGGGGGTTAACATCCATGGCGCTAACATTCCATGGACCACCCTTTCGGAAATGTATCTCATTAAAACCTAGTTGTAGCTCTTTAAGTTTGGAAAGGCCAGAATTATCACCACTTTTTCCCAGAGAGAGAGAGACTGAGGCACAGAGAGGAAAGTGTTTCACTCAAAGTATGATGCTGGGTAAAAGGCAGAGCTATCGCTCAAAACTAAGCATCCAGACTCCAAATCTATTGCTCTTTCCCCGCCAATGTATCAACGCTCTCAATCCTCTAAGATGTGTTATAAGTTCCTTGTTTGTCACTCAGGAGAGGGCTATAATGCTGGCATCTTGCCAACCTGAAAAAAAAAGAAACCTGAAGCTAGCATTTATTAGGAAATCTCCAGATGTGCCAGAAAATTACAGACCAGCAAATTAGCTTAGTCATTTCACTAGTTTATTTAAGGAGTTCTCTTTGAGCTCTGAAAAAGCTCTTTCAAGCACAAGTTGTTGGAAGGGGTGTCTTTGGAATCTCAGAGATGCCATGTTTCCCTGAGCATCAAAAAGTCTCCCAGGGAAGAGAATTCCCACCAAACTAAGAAGAAAATGCTGACTTTAAATATACTTAAGAATATCACTACCCCACTCACAAGTGTGGCAGCCAGTCTCCAAGATGGTAGCCAGTGACCCCTGGGCCTCCTGGTAGGCACACCCTTGTGTTAGTCCCTGCCCACACCGAATAGGGATGACTTGTATAATCAATAGCATATTGTAGAAATTCTGGAGTATGACTTCCAAGGTTAGGTCATTAAAGACATTGCAGCTTCCCCCTTTCTCTCACTTGGATCACTCACTCTGGGGGAAGCCAACTGCCATGTTGCGAGGAAACTCAAACAGCCCTATGGAGAGGTCTATGTGGTAAGGAACTGAAGCCTCCTGCCAGGAGCAATATGACTGAGCCATATTAGAAAGGAATCTTCCAGCCCTAGGCAAGACTTCAGTTTAATGCAGCCCTGTCCAATATCTTAACTATAACCTCAGGAGAGACCATGAGCCAGAACAGCCCAACAAAAACACCTGTGTCCTTAAGTCCTCACTCTGTATCCTTGATCCACAGAAGATATGAGATAAGAAATCTTTGTTGTTTTAAGCTGATAAGTTAAGCAAGAAATAACTACTATCCTCGCAGAAAAGAAAATGGAAAATCCAGCTCCTGTGGGATAGGAGAATGTTCTCGAATTAGATCTAAACACAGTCATGTTGTTCAGGTCATCATATTCTCTGTTTGCCACTGTCACTTCAAGAGAGTCCCAGGGGACACAAGAGTGACCAGTTTTATGGGGAGATAGGGGAGGCAGGAAAGAGGTACTCGATCACTGTCTGGTGCTTTCATGTAGGACCATTATGGTATTTCATGGCCCTTTGTGTGAAAGGGGCAACATGAGGCCCTGGCCCAGGAGTAATAAGAAACACCTTGTAGTCATGTATTTAATAGCTAAGAATTATTAACAAAACATTAATCCTTGCTTGTGATTACTGAGCACTTTATATTTACTTTTAGTGCTTTACTTCAATTAACCCTCACAATAACCCCATGACATGATGCATTGATCAGAACACATTCATTGTGGGTGACAAAACCCAACTCAAACTGCCTTAAGCCAAAATGGGCATTTAGAAATTTATAGGCTCCTTAACTGAGAAGTACAGGGGTGTTCTGGACTTCAGGCATTGTTGTGTCTAGAATCTCAGGTTTCTCTCTCTCTTTTCCTCTTTCTTTCTTCCTTCCCCCACTTATCTCCACGTTTTTGTTTTTTCAGGAATATTGGTCACCAGCAGTCCAAGTCTATGCTCTTATAGCTCATGATCTAAAAGCAAGAGAGACTCTCTCTTCCAACAGCCTAATGTCATATCACATGGAAGAACTCTGATTTGGCCCTGCTTGAGTCATTCCCATAAACCAATCACTGTGGATAGGGAGACTGGGAATGGTGATTCCCAGTACCACCAGAGCCATATTAAAAAAAAAAAAAATACATTGCCGTTGAGTCGATTCCAACTCATAGCGACCCTATCAGAGTAGAATTACCCCATAGGGTTTCCAAGGAGTGGCTGGTTCATTCAAAACTGCTGGCCTTTTGGTTAGTAGCCGAATGCTTAACACTGCACCACCAGGGCTCCAGGACCATACAGAATGGCATTTCTTTCTGAAAGAAGAGTGGTAAGTAGACAAAAACAACAGTTTATTACATTATCCCTATTTTACAGATGAGGAAACTGAGGCTCAGTAGAGCTGTGAATCTGCCCAGAGCCTCATAGCTGATAAATGGCAAAGGCAAGCCTGTCTGACTCCAGGTTAAGGGCTCTCATCCATACTCAACAATGCTGCTTCTGCTTCCCTTATGTCATAGGATCCTCTGACCCACACAAGAGGTCCCCAGGGCAGGAATATGCCCTCCCTAACACCCCAGAATAGTAACCTAGCCCCAATCCAGGCCCTAGGACCAATCCTACATCCTACTTAAACTTCCCTTTTTCAGTCCACCCAGGTCACCCCAGGAGGCTAGAAAAGGCTCAACTAAAGAACTGCCCATCCCAACAATGACTGCACTAACTGCCAGGCTGGAGCTTGGCAAACGCCAAACTGATTACACCACCTCTACTCTCGGGTAAAATACTTTGATGGCATTCCCTTGCTTTTGGAGTAAAGACCCGAACCCTTACCTCAGGTAAGGGCTCTGTACATCTGGCCCCTGCCAACCTCTCTGGCTTCATCTTCTCCATTCTCTGCTCCAGCCATCATTCTTGCACTCCATGAAGGTGCCCTTCTTCCTCTCAACCCAGGACCTTTTCATATTCTGTTTCCTCTGCTTGGAGAACTCTTCCCTCTTCTCTTTGCCTAGAAAACTCATCTTTCAAATCATTCCTTCAGAAGTCTCCACACCCCCCTCTCCCCACTCAGGGTCAGTTCCTCTCTTTAGAGCCTCATAGAAAGTCAGAGCACTCATCGAGATGATGAGAATATATTTAAGTGTGATTCTCTGGTGAAAACTTGTTTCTCCCACTCGACTGTGAGCTCCTCAGAACGGGGGTCATGCCCATGTTTCTATTTACCATCCTGAACACTTGACCTGGCCCAGAATAGACCCTCAAAAACGTTTATTAAATAAAGGAAAGGAAGAAGGGATAGGCTCCCTGTCTCTTGAGTTAAGGCCCCATAGAATACACCGCAAGTGTCCCAAAGACGTTCCTTAAACTCTTAAACTGCGATGGGCATGGAGAAAATGAGACTCTCACCACATTAGAGGATTTATTGGCCAAGTCTGGCTGCTTTTCTGTATTATTCCCTAGATTCTGCTTTCACTGAGACATCAGGATGAAAGTCCTGGGGGAGGAAGAGGGATGTGGGAAAAAGAAAGGAAGGGAAGACAGATAGGTTGGAAGAATCAAATAGACAAGGGAGTGAAGAAGGTGGGAAAGAGGGGTGGGGGAGGGAGGAAGGGATGAGGATGTGGGAAGAAGAGGGAGAGGGCAGGAGGAAGGAAGGAAGATGGCAGCTGGAGGGAGAATGGAAGGAGGGAGAGTAAGGTAAAGGAGTAGAAGGCAGGGGGGAGACAGGGTAGGAGGGGGAGGGAGGAAGGGTGGAGGCAGGGAGGGAGGGAGGAATAATTGAGGAAGTGTGCAATGGACCCACCTGCTATGGATTGGATTATGTCACCCAAAATATGTGTTATAATACTAACCCTTATACCTGTGGAAGGGAGCCTTCATAGCACAATGGTTAAGCACTTGGCTGCTAACCAAAAGGTTGGTGGATCAAACCCACCCAGCAGCTCTGCAGGAGAAAGACCTGTCAATCTGCTCCTTTAAAGATTACAGCCTAGAAAGCCCTATGGGGCAGTTCTATTCTGTCATATGGGGTCACTATGAGTGGAAATCAACTCAGGGCAAACAACCATCACCATACCTATGGATGTAATTCCATTTGGGAATAGGGTCTTCTTTGTTTTGTTAATGAGGCCATTTCAGTGTAGGTGTGTCTTAAATCCAATGACTTTTGAGATATAAAAAGAGCAGATTAGACACAGAGAGAATATCAAAAAACCAAACCCCTTGCAGTCGAGCTGATTCTGACTTAAAGCAACTCTATAGGACAGAGTAGAACAGCCTCATAAGGTTTCCAAGGACTGGCTGGTGGATTTCAACTGCCAACCTTTTGGTTAGCAGCCAGACTCTTAACCACTGTACCACCAGGGCTCCAGGCACAGACAGGCAAGCAGTTAGGGGAAAGATAAATGCCACAAGGAGATCTCCAAGTAACTGAAGAACTCCGGGGCTACAGAAGCCGAGACAAGGATTTTCCCCAGACCCCACAGACAGAGAGCCTTCCCCTAGAGCCAGTATCCTAAATTTGGATTTCCAGCCTCCTAAACTGTGAAAAAATATTTTTCCATTCTTTAAAACCACCCACTTGTGGTATTTCTGTTACAGCAGCACTAGGAAACTAAGACACCACTGAAACCCATTCATTCTAAATGAGGCAGGACACATGAGCCCCACCATTCCCAGGAGGTGTGACTCCACATGTCTATGACAATGACAGCCCATCAGACTGGAAGCAGGGTAGCAAATATGGTCTGTGGAATCAAAGGTTTTAAGTAGGAGTCATCCTCAGAAAGCAAAGATCAGGGCTGGTAAAGAATATGATACTCCCTTCCTCTGTCATGGAATCCCTCACGGCCTTGGAGTCTTCTGGGTCTCTGTTTTCCTCTCTAGCTATGTTGACAGTATGAAGGGATACCTACTGCTCACACAGCAAAATGTGGTCCAGTGGCCGAGAAGTTCCCGAGTGTGAGGAATTCACGTTCTGAACAAATGTACAGGATTTTGCATTGTTGGAGTAGTTGTACACAGAGGACAGTAGGGCCAGAGGGGCAAGGATGGGGGACCTGGCATTTAGCTATCAGCAAGCCGCTGGAGGCACTGACACCTCCCACCGAGGGAGTCCCTGTAAACTCCCCACCTCCCAGCTTGGGTACTGGGAGCCCAAGGGGTTGCAGGGTCGCCCTTTGTTTTTACTGTTAAAATCAGCATGTACAAGGCCTCTGGGCTGGGAGAGGGCCCCAAGCACAGCAAAGGTGCTGCTCAGATCATGTTTTTGAGCAACAAGGGATTTACAAAAAGAAGGGAATAAAAGAGGAAACAATGAAAGAAATGCTGCAAAAAGGAGGGGAAATTCCTAGAGAAGAAGCGATTTGTGGTTGAAATGGCAAATGTTTTGTTACATACATTTTACCACAATAAAAAAATTTTCCAAAAAAAAAGCAACTTGGCAGGTGAGCTGTCCGGTAAACCTCCTCTGCACCAAGTCCACTCCTGACCACGCATGCCTTGTTCTTGCTGAGACCACCCATACTCGGTGCTAGAACTCACACAGGCCTTTCTGACAGGCTAAAATGGGGAATTTATTGGCTCATGTAACTGAGAAGTCCAGGGATTAAGTGGTTTCAGACCAGTGGGTCAAGAATTATCATCGAGACTCCCTTTTCCTTTCTCCATGTCTCGGATCTGCTTTCTTCTGTGCCAGCAGGCTCTGCCCACATGGAGCAACCCTTGTCTAAGCAGTGCTTCTCTTTTCCAAGAGTTCCCACAAAAGGCCTGAGTCTTATTGGGTGGGCTTAGGTCCTGTGCCACACTGGGAACCAGGGATAAGAGGTCTATTCCACCCAATTCGGGGTGCTATTAGCCAAATGATGACAGATGACTGTTGTGCAGACAAAACCAACAGACATGACCTCAAAGCTGTAATGATTGACATTTATGACCTCCTCCCCCCAACCAAGAACTTAAATACAGATGTCGGCTGCCAGAGAGGCAGGCTGAGGCTAGCCAAGACACTGGTTATTTTCTGGGACTAGAGAGCTGGGTGCAAAAATTTCCTCCCGTCTTCTTTGGGAGTTTTCTTGGCAAATCTATCCTAGTGTGTCCAGAATTACCAAACTGGAAGGGGATGAGTAAAGACTTTGCTCGAAAGCTATTCATTCATTTAGTTTTCATTCTCCCTGTTTAAGAGCTCGGCTGCTGACCAAAAGATCAGCAGCTCAAATCCACCAGCTGCTCCTCGGAAACCCTGTGGGAGTAGTTCTACTCTGTCCTATAGTGTCACTGTGAGTCAAAATCAACAAGACGGCAATGGATTTTTACAGGTAACCAATCAGTTACTGTTGAGTCGATTACCGATTCCAAGTCATAGAGACCCCATGTGTGTCAGAGTAGACTTGTGCTCCATATGGTTTTCAATGGCTGATTTTTTGGAAGTAGATTATCAGACCTTTATTCTGAGGTACCGTTGAGAGGACTTGAGCCACCAACCTTTTGGTTAGCAGCTGAGCGTGTTAACCATTTGTCCCATCTCTTTATCCTTCAATTCTCTGCCACCTGCTTCTACCCATATCTCTCATGTGACTGTCATTATGAAAGTTGCCAGTGACTTCTCTCTTGTTGGATCCTATGGACTATTTCACTCCTTTCTTCCTTAATCTCTCAGATGATTTTTGTCTACTGACTGCCTCCCTCTTGAAACCTGCCTTCTCCATAACTTTCCTCGCATCCTACCCATCCTCCCCTGTGAGCACGTCCACTCCTCTGGCTTTGGCTTCCATTTTATTATTGGTCCCAGGTCTAGATTTATCATCCAGACAGCTCTGCTGAGTTTCCGTCTCATGAATCCAAAGGCCTACTGGAACCTCTACTTGGATGTTTCCCTGGTGTCTCCAACTCAATATATCCCCCAGCTGAACTCCTCATCAGCCCCACCACCAAACCTGGTCCTCACCCAGGGCTTCCTGGCTTGGTGCCTGATACCACTGTATCAGGCCTAGCCGCCCACACACACGCCTCATCCATTCACACACTGTGTCCTCCTCTCAAGTACCCACTCACTTCTCATCATCCTCATTGCCCTCTATTGTGGCTCTCATACTCTCACACAAGGATTTCTGCCAACAATGTCCTGACTGGCCTCCTCCAATCCATCATCTACCCTGCAGCCCAATAGACCCTTCTAATGCAAATCTCTCCCTTAGTGGTGTCCCACGGCTCTCAGAAATGCCTCCTCAAGATGGGATTTAAGGCCTGGTACAACCCAGGCCCTGCTCAACCCCCCAGCCTTACTTCTTGCCACTTGTTATAGATTGAATTGTGTCCCCCAAAAAATATGTGTTGTAAATCCTAACCCCTATACCTGTGGTTATAATCTTATGTAGTGATGGGTTTTTGTTGTTGTTGTTGTTATATTAACGAGGCATAATAGTGTAGGGTGTGTCATGAGCCAATCTCTTTTGAGATATAAAAGAAGCAGAGATCGGGGAAGGTAGATGCCACACCACATGAAGATCACCAAGGAACCAAGGAACAAGGACTTACCCCCAGAGCCAAGAGAGAGAGAAAGCCTTCCCCTAGAGCCGGTACCCTGGTTTTGGACTTGTAGCCTCCTAAAAAAAGAAAACCAAAAAAATCAAACCCAATGCTGCTGAGTTGATTCTGACTCATAGCAACCCTCTAGGACAGAGTAGAACAGCCCCACAAGGCTTTCAAGGCTATAGTCCTTACTGAATCAGACTGCCACATCTTCCTCTCATGCAGTGGTTGGTGGGTTCGAACCTCGGACCTTTCGATCAGCAGCCCAGAGCTTTAACCACTACGCCACCAGAGCTCTTCCTAAACTGTGAGAAAATAGATTTCTGTTTGTTAAAGCAACCAGCTTGTGGTATTTCTGTTACAGCAGTACTAGATAACTAAGAAACCACTCTTCAGCAAACTTGACATGCCAAATGTACTGAACTGCTGGCATCCACATCTTTGCATACCCTGTTCCCTCCACCTGGAGTGCCTTTCCTCTTGCCTCTTCACTTAGCTTCCTCTTATTTATCTTCCAGGTCTCCTACTATATACTATTCCCTCCAGGAGAACTTATCTGACCATACCCAAGACTAAGCTCAGCAGCTCTCCTGTGTGGCCCCACAGGGTGAATGATTGAGTGAATCAACCAACCAATCAATTAATCAACACTCTCAGGAAGGTGGTGGTGTTCAACAACATCATGAAAAGAAAAGAAAAAGTCAGAAGCTTATTTTTTTTTTTTAAAAAACAAAGTACTAATTTCTTGCCCATCTGTGCTGGACACTGAGGTATACCAGCAAACAAGACAGACACATACCTTGTCCTTTAGGAAACTATAATCAAGTAGAAAAGATAGATGTTAAATAAACAATCCAGCAAAATTTAATGTGTATGCGGAATAGCTCTAACTCTCTTGGACCAGATCCTGTGGCCACACCAATATACATCCCATATGATCTTTTACAACGTGACTGGCATTCCTACATTGAGATATGGGGTCTACATTTCCTCTCCTTGAGACTGGATAGACTTTTGTAATTGCTTTGGCCTAATGGAATGTGGAAGTAATACTGCATGACTTTTGAGTCCAGGTCATAAAAAGCAACACAGCTTCCACTTCTTTCTCTCTCTCTCAGGATTCATCCCTTTGGAACCCAGCTTCCATGTTGTGAGGAAGCCCAGATCACATGGAGAGGCCACATATGAGTGTCCCGACCAAACCCCAGCAAAAGTCTCAGCCAAGAGCATCGACCTCCATATCGGTGAGTGAACAAGCCTTCCGGTGACTCTAGGCCCAAGCCTTCGAGTCTTCCAGCTGAGGGCCCGACATCATGGGCAGAAATAAGCCATTCCCATTGTGCCCTGTCGAATTTCCAATCGACAATCCATGAGCATAATAAGTGGTTGTTTTATGCCACCAGGTTTTGGAGTAATTTGTTCTGTAGCCATGGTAACTATATTGCCTCTCTAAGCTCCCTTGCAGAAAAGAACACTGGACTTGAAATATTGTTGTCGTTAGGTGCTATCAAGTCTATTTCAACTCATAGTGAACCCACGTGACAGAGCAGAACTACCCCATAGTGTTTCTATGTTGTAATCTTTATGGGTTCAGATCACTAGGTCTTTTCTCCTGTGGTGTCACTGAGTGGGTCCAAACTGCCAACATTTCAGTTAGCCAGTGCTTAACTGTTGTGCCACCAGAGCTCCCTGGACCAGAAATAAGGAGATGAAATTGATTCCCATCTCTGTCCCTTACTACCTGTTGACCCTCAGACACTAACTATGTGAACTTGGGCATGCCATTACCCATCTCTAGATCTTTGTTTTCCCATGTGTAAAATAAGGGAGTGAGGTTGGATGATTTCTAAGACCCAAGTAAGCTTGAACATGCTACCAACAGAGACTCATTTATGAAATGACCCAATTAAAACCATGTCAACTGATATGGCAAGAGGTGAATTTTTAATTGAAATTCCTGATATTTTAAAATCTTTCTAAGAGGGGAACTCCACTACAGCCATTAGAAAAACAAAAGGACTCTTCTAATGCATAATTCATGAAGGGAGAGTGGCTTTGACCCAGCAACCCATTTGGAATTTAAAAAAAAAAAAAGACCATAAAGATAAAACATGTTCTCTCTCCCCTCCTGCCTCCCCATCCCTTAAACTAGCTAATGGAGGGGAAAGAGTGAATTAAACTGGAGTTCAGGTCAAAGGTTTAGTTGATTCATTCCAAAATGGCCATTCCCTGCAGTCAGCCCAGCAACGACAGACATTGCATTTGTTCAGGCAGGCTGTGCCCCCACCCTAGGGCCCCTTGTCCTGAGTGACAGGTCTCTCCTTGCCTTGGGAGATGACCTCACCTTCTAATGGCCTACCCAATTAGAAAGCATATGAACCTCTCAAAAAGGCACCCTGTCCGCTTCAAAAGCTTGGAGGAAATTCCCCAAGGGGCCAACCTGTTTCACAGAGGCAAAGGGAAAAAAAGTAGACAGCCTGTAATTAGTATAATAACCTGTTCGGATTCCACCTGCCTGTGATTTCCCCAGATTGTTCATCCATTCATGTATTCATTCACTCAGGCAACAAATATTTACAGAGCAGCTGTGATGTGCCAGCCCCAGTGATACGACAGGTCCCCCAGAAGGAGATAACGATTTGTGTGCAAGCGACTGATTAAGGAAGTGCTCCCAGGGGCATCTGGTCGGGAGTGGGGGGAGCGGGGCAGGGAAGAGGTAGACTCAAGGCAAGGGGGAGATTTCAAGCCAAGTCTTAGCCTCAGCCTGATCCTGCAGGGAGCTCCAGAGTGAATGTAAAGTATGCCTCAGAGTTTGGGAGCAAGGGAGCTGGGCTTTCATACTTCGACAGCAGACAGTCATGGATTGGTAAGGGCTGTCCTGGGAGTAACATAAATTCTCAGGCATTTGTAGCCCTCTGTATACTCAGGAGCAAATCCTGGTGGCATAGTGGTTAAGAGCTATGGCTGCTAACCAAAAGACTGGCAGTTCAAATCCACCAGGCACTCCTTGGAAACCTTATGGGGCAGTTCTACTCTGTCCTATAGGGTCGCTAGGGGTCAGAATTAACTCAACAGCAATGGGTTTGGTTTGGTTTGGGTACACTCAGGCACAGTGGCTCCAGTAGCCTACAGCAGGTCTCCAAAAAAGTCACAGATATAGGCCAAAAGAGGGGCAGACATGCTTCCACTCTGCCATCCCCAATACCTACCATTCATCTGTTTGTCATACTATGGTGGCTTGCATGTTGCTGTGACGCTGCAAGATATGCCACCAGTATTTCAAATACCAGCAGGGTCACTTATGGTGAACAGGTTTCAGCAGAGCTACCAGACTAAGACAGGCTGGGAAGAAGGATCTGGTGATCTACTTCAGAAGAAAACTGGCCAGTGAAAACCTTATGGATAGCAGCAGAGCACTGTCTGATATAGTGCCAGAAGATGAGCCCCTCAGGTCGGAAGGCTCTCAAAATATGACTGAGGAAGAGCTGCCTCCTCAAGCCAGAGGTGACCTTAATGACATGGATGGAGTAGAGCTTTCGAGGCCTTCACTTGCTGATGTGGCACAACTTAAAATGAGAAGAAACAGCTGCAAACATCCATTAATAATCAGAACATGGAATGCATGAAGTATGAATCAAGGAAAATTGGAGGTCATAAAAAATGAAATGGAACACACAAAGATCAATATCCTAGGCATTAGTGAGCTGAAATGGACTGGTATTGGCCATTTTGAATCAGACAAGAATGTGGTCAACTATACAGGGAATGACAAATGGAAGAGGAATGGCATTCCACTCATTGTCAAAAAGAACATTTCAAGATCTATCCTGAAATACAACACTGTCACTGATAGGATAATATCCATATGCCTAAAGGGAAGATCAGTTGATATAACTATTATTCAAATTTACACACCGATCACAAATGCCAAAGATAAAGAAATTGAAGATTTTTCTTACTAACTTCTGCAGTCTGAAATTGATTAAACATGCAATTGATTAATAATTGGAAAGTAAAAGTTGGAAATGAAAAAGAATTGTTAGTTGGAAAATATGGCCCTGGTAACAGAAACAACCCCAGAAATCTTGTGATAGAATTATGCAAGACCAGCGACTTATTCATTGCAAATACCTTTTTTCAACAACATAAAGAATGACTATACATGTGGACAAGGCTGGGCCAACTGCAGAACAGACCACCAATCGCTCATATGCAAGTTCAAGCTGAAGCTGAAGAAAATTAAAACAAGTCCATGAGAGCCAAAATACCACCTTGAACATATCCCACCTGAATTTAGATACCATCTAAGTAATATAGATTTGACACATTGAACACGAATGGCAGAAGACCAGATGAGCTGTGAGATGACATCAAAGATACCATATGTGAAGAAACCAAAAGACAGGAAAAAAAAAAAGGCCAAAATGGATGTCAGAAGAGACTCTGAAAGTTGCTCTTGAACCTAGAATAGCTAAAATGAAAGGAAGAAATGATAAAGTAAAAGAACTAAACAGAAGATTTCAAAGGGTGGCTCAAGAAGACAAACTAAAATATTACAATGAAATATGCAAAGACCTAAAGTTAGAAAACCAAAAGGGAAAGACATGCTAGGCATTTCTCAAGCTGAAAGAACTGAAGAAAAAATTCAAGCCTTGAGTTGCAATATTGAAGGATTCTATGAGCAAAATACTGGACAACACAGGAAGCGTCAAAAGAAGATGGAAGGAATATGCAGTCACTGTACCAAAAAGAACTCGTCGACGTTCAATCATTCAGGAGGCAGCATATGATCAAGAACTGATGATAATGAAGGAAGAAGTCCAAGCTGCACTGAAGACACTGGCGAAAAACAAGGCTTCAGGAATTGACGGAATACCAGTTGAGATATTTCAACAAACGGATGCAGTGCTGAAAGTGCTCACTCATCTACGCCAAGACATTTGGAAGACAGCTATCTGGCCAACCAACTGGAACAGATCCATATTCATGCCCATTCCAAAGAGAGGTGATCCAACAGAATGTGGAAATTATCAAACAATATCATTAATATCACATGAAAGTAAAATTATGCTAGAGTTAATTCAAAAACGGTTGTAGCAGTACATCACCAGGGAACTGCCAGAAATTCAAGCCAGACTCAGAAGAGGAGGTGGAGTGAGGGATAGCATTGCTGATGTCAGATGGATCTTGGCTGAAAGCAGAGAATACCAGAAAGAGGTTTACTTGTGTTTTATTGACTATGTGAAGACATTCAACTCTGTGGATCGTAACAAATTATGGATAACATTGTGAAGAACGGGAATGCCAGAACGCTTAATTGTGCTCCTGAGGAAACCGTGCATAGACCAAGAGGAAGTTGTTCAAACAGAACAAGTGGATGCTGCACAGCTTAAAATCAGGAAACGTGTGTGTCAGCATTGTAGCTTTTCACCATACTTATTCGATCTGTATGCTGAGCAAGTAATTGGAGAAGCTGGACTATATGAAGATTGGGATTGGAGGAAGACTCATTAACAACCTATGATATGCAGATGACACAACCTTGCTTGCCGAAAGTGAAGAGGACTTGAAGCACTTACTGATGAAGACCAAAGAACACAGCCTTCAATATGCATTACACCTCAATATAAAGCAAACAAAAATCCTCAGAACTGGACCAATAAGCAACATCATGATAAACAGAGAAAAGGTTGACGTCAAGGATTTTGTTTTACTTGGATCCACAATCAACGCCCATGGAAGCAGCAGTCAAGAAATCAAATGACGTATTGCATTGGATAAATTTGCTGCAAAAGATCTCTTTTAAGCGTTAAAAAGCAAAAATGTCACTTTGAGGACTAATGTGTGCCTGACCCAAGCCATGGTATTTTCAATAGACTCATATGCATGCAAAGGCTAGACAATGAATAAGGAAGACCAAAGAAGAATTGATGCCTTTGAATTATGGTGCTGGTGAAGAATATTGAATATACCACAGACTGCCAGAAGAATGAACAGATCTGTCTTAGAAGAAGTACAGCCAGAATGCTCCTTAGAAGCAAGGATGGTGAGACTTCATTTCACATACTTTGGGCATGTTATCAGGAGAGACCAGTCCCTGAAGAATGACATCATGCTTGGTAAAGCAGAGGGTCAGCAAAAAAGAAGAAGACCCACAACAAGATGGATTGACACAGTGGCTGCACCAATGGGCTCAAACATAGCATTGATTGTGAAGATGGCACAGGACAGGGCAGTATTTTGTTCTGTTATACATAGGGCTGCTATCAGTCACAACTGACTCAATGGCACCTAACGACAACAATATGCCCTATATATTAGCAAAATCTCACCTCATGGTTGTAAGATAGCTGCAGAAGCTCCAGCCATCCCATCCTCCTGCAACAATATCCAAAGATGGGAAGAGGCAGGAGAGGGCTACCTGCCACCCCCTCATGCATATAACTGATCAGAATGGAACATTTCCCCCCAAAGTCCTCAGCACTCTCTGCCTTGGTTCTTTTTTGACAGAAGCAGATCAATGCACACTTTTAGACCTATCAGTGGCAAAAGGGAAAAGGAGCACCACGGGTTGAGGAAGGTTCACCTTTTCTGAGCAGCTGACCCATCTACTTGATAGCTGTTGGGTTCTTGTTAGCAAGGAAGAAAGGGGGAATGACTTTGGGGTGGACAATGATCCATGTGTAAAACACTGGGCAATCAGAGCACCACACTCTCTGGCCTATGGTAATTGCTTCAGAGATGGGCACATTACTCAGGCCAAGCCAATCGGAGTTAATTCTTGGCCTTTACTTTAGTCACCAGGAAGAGAGGTTTACTCTTTCCTGAAAGCACCAGAGGCAAGAGCTTTGGCAGCCATCTTGGCACCACAAGGAGCCTGAGAATGAAACCAACACAAGCTGGAGAATGAAGCAGAACGAAGAGGGGGAGAAAGACCAAATCTGGATGACTTATTTAGAACCACTGAATTCAGCCTTAACTGAAGTTAGCTCTACGCTTGGGCGAAAAAAAAAATCCCTTTTTGTTTAATCCAGTTTGGGTTGGGTGTTCTGTTACTTGCAACCAAGAGATTCCTAACTGTTACAAGTGGTGAACAAAGCAGACCAGCCCTTACGGGGTTTACAGCCAAAAAAGAGGCAGATACTGAACAAAGAATTACAAGTGTAATCTGAGTTAAAAAGGTCAAGGTCAGGGGACTCGCACATGGATGGAGAGGCCAGCCTGGTTTAAAGGTATGAGAAGGCTCCCTAGGGAAGTGTGGCTTAAGCCGAGATTGAAAGGGAAATGGTTGTGTTTTCCAGCTTTAGACTCCGACGTTACCCCTAGACTTCATGGGCGTAGCAGGAAGCAGGTGCTCGCTCACCTGGGAGGTCCGCCCTGTGTCATGCAGAGAGTGCAACAGCTCTGCACACAGGCCTCTCTGACTTTGCCCCTCTGCACACACTCCTCACCCTTTCATCCATTCTTCCAACACTCTAATTTCTTCAAAAGCTGCCAAGCATGATCAGATTTTTTTCCCCCGCTCCTATAAAAGCCTTTAGTACTGGAGAAAGACTATGATTTCTTTCATGTCCAGTAGTGTTATCTTTTCTTCTTAATTCTTTCACTCACTGGGTAAATCAGAACAGTCAAATTAGGTCCTGAGGTAGGGAAGGGATAAAAAGGACTCCCAGCTGAGAGCAGGTCAGGGTGGCCAAGAAGATCTGTGTATGGGGAAGCCCGCCAGGAAATATGGAACTGACTTATGCCTCCCTAAACAGAAAAACCACTCAAGGTTCTTTTCCAGCCCCACCTGGGGGTGCCTGCTCACCGGCATCATTCACTGATGCAAACGGAAGGAAAATTCTGGGTTCAAATGTCCCAGAGCAGCTGTCTCTTACTAGCTATGTGGTTTCGAGAAAGTTTCCGGGCCTCAGCTTCCTCATCTGCAAAATGGAAATATAAAATCTGACTAATTTACCTGTCTCAGAGGGCCTGAGGGAACATCAAAGGTGACATTGTTAGTGAATATGCTGATAAGCATGCCCCATCATCACGTCCCACCACCCATCTGTCCTGCTGTGGAGGCTTGAGCATTGCTGTGATGCTGGAAGCTAGGCCACTGCTATTTCAATACTAGCAGGGTCACCCATGGTGGAGAGGTTTCAGTGGAGCTTCCAGACTAAGACAGACTAGGAAGAAGGGCCTGGTGATCTATTTCTAAAACTTAGCCAATGAAAACCTATGGATCGCAATAGAATGTTGTCCTACAGAGATGGAAGATGAGCCCCTTACATTGGAAGGCACTCAAAATACACGGCAGCTGCAACAATGGACTTGAGCATACCAATGTTCGTGAAGATGGCACAGGACTGAACAGTGTTTCTGCCTTCAGAGCCGACTTGACACTATCAATATAACAATACCATCAAGTCATAAGCGGTAATCACACACTTGCTCAACGGCAATCCTCAGGTTCTACTCTCCACCCCCAAGCAGAGGGACCAAACCTCCTAATTCTCTTTCTTTGCTGTCCATACCGCCCACATCCCAATCTAGTGTCCATCACTATAGCTTTCACAGCGGCACTGGTTGAAAGCAGCTAATTGGTAGGGTCATTATTGTGGTTCGCCACCCTGGGTTGGGAAGACTTGGATTCATGTGTGTCTCAGTTCAATCAAGTATATGAGGCCAAATGGGCAACACCTACGCAAAAGCAAAGACGAGAAGGCAGGAAGGGACAGGAAAACGAATGGACATGGGTGGAAAGGGGGAGAGTGCTGACACATTGTGGGGACTATAACCAATGTCACAAAACAATTTGTGTATAAATTTTTGAATGAGAAAATAATTTGTGCTATAAACTTTCACCTAAAGCACAATAAAATAAAATAAAATCCAGATTCCTGAAGGTCCTCCCCTCATCCTTCACTTCACGCTCTCAGGGGGTAGTGGCTGTGAGCTCAAGTCTGGAGCCCAGTACTTGAGTCCACTCCACCACCTAGTAGCTCTGGAGCTTGGAGCTTGCTGGTTAAACTCTCTGGACCTCAGTTTTCTCATCAGTAAAGTGGGTATAATTATGTACATACCTTAGGGTTTTGTCTTAGTTATCGAGCGGTGCTGTAACACAAATACCACAATCGGGTGGCTCTAAAGAACAGAAATTTATTTTCTCATAGATCTGGAGGCTAAAAGTCCAAATCAGGGTCTCATCTGTGTCGATTCATTCCTTTTCAGTAGCCCCAGGCATTTCTGGATTCCTTGGCAATCCTTACATGATATCTGTCTTCCCCAGTGTGTGCACGCACCTAATCTTTTTATAACTCAGATGTGATTGGGTTTAGGACACACCCCACACTGCTCTGGACTCATTAAAATAACAAAGAAAACTGTATTCCCCCACCCCCAACAGGATTACATCCACAGTTATGTTGTTGTTGTTTCTGTCAGGTGCTGTTAAGTCGGTTCGGCTCACAGCAACGCTATGTACAACAGAACAAAACACTGCCTGGTCCTGTGCCAGCCTTACAATCATTGCGATGTTTGAGCCCACTGTTGCAACCACTGTGTCAATCCATCTTGGTGAGGGTCTTCCTCTTTTTCACTGACCCTCTACTTTACCAAGTTTGATGTCCTTCTCTAGGGACTGGTCCCTCCTGATAATATGTCCAAAGAATGTGAGATGAAGTCTTGCCATCCTTGCCTCCCAGGAGCATTCTGGCTGTATTTCCAAGACACATCTGTCCGCTTTTTTGGCAGTCCATGGTATATTCAACACTCTTCATCAACACCATAATTCAAAGGCATCAATTCTTCTTCAGTCTTCCATATTTATTCATTATCCAACTTTTGCATGCATATGAGTCTCCTGAAAATACCGTGGCTTGAGTCAGGCACACTTTAGTCCTTAAAGTGACATCATCTTAGCTTTTGAACACTTTAAAGAGGTCTTTTGCAGTAGATTCACCCAATGCAATATGTCCTTTGATTTCTTGACTGCTGCTTCCATGGGTGTTGATTGTGGATCCAAGTAGAAATCCTTGACAACTTCAATCTTTTTTCCATTTATCATGATGTTGCTCATTGGTCCAGTTGTGAGGATTTTTGTTCTCTTTATGTTGAGGTGTAATCCATACTGATGGTTGTAGTCTTTGATCATCTTCAGTAAGTGCATCAAGTCCTCTTCACTTTCAGCAAGTAAGGTTGTGTCATCTGCATAACGCAGGTTGTTAATGAGTCTTCCTCCAATCCTGATGCCCCGTTCTTCTTCATAGAGTCCAGCTTCTTGGATTATTTGTTCAGCATACAGATTGAATAAGTATAGTGAAAGGATACAACCCTGACACACCCCTTTTCTGATTTTAAACCACATAGTATCCCCTTGTTCTCTCTGAACAACTGTTTTCTTGGTCTATGTACAGGGGTTAGGATTCCAACACATATCTGGTGGGGACACAATTCCATCCGTAACAGGGCTTGTGAGGATCACATGAGTTAGTAAGTGCAAAGCACCTAGAACAGTGGCTGGAGCGTAACAAGTGTTCAATAAATGTGGGTTATTAATAGCAGAGTAGAGCCCAGGAAGCCGCAGTTCCACAAGCAGGCCTGCCGAGTCAGATACAAACGATCCATGGGCCACACTTTGAGCACCTCAGCTCTACAGCTACTCTGCTTCACCTGCAGCCCTCTCCTTTCCGTTTTATGAGAAAGAAGGAGTAAGACCCTTTGGTCCCACCAAGCCATCTATGTGTCTGAAGAGGTAGCAGCTCTTTTTCCTCAAACAGAAATAGCTTGTTATTCTACTTAGGCATGTAGTATACACGCTCATTACCCCCCAAAATCAGAAGGTCAGAGAGATGGGAAGAAAAGTATAACTATCCATAAATAATCCCCAAAACCAGAGAAAACAGCTAGTCATGTGCTATTTCTATGACTGCATACGCAGAAACACATACAAAGACGTATACACACACAGAAACAGATTTTTTTTTTTTTTTTAACTGTAATCACCCTTTTCCCTTTTCCAGTGTGACAGGAACATTTTTGGATGTCAACAAACATAGCCTGCAATATGCATTTTAATGCTGCTTAGTATTCCAAACAGAGGACATAATGTAACTTGTTTAACCAAACCCTAATTGTCAGACATTTAGGTTATTTCCTTTCTTGCCAGGCTGGTAATCAGTGATTCCGGCCGCATCCTAGCTGTGGGTTCCCATGGTGCCCACACTTTTCCTTCGGCAACAGTGAACATGTGCAATATTCTACTTCACGTCTGTTTCTCCCAGAATGCTGAAAGCTCCATGAGATCTGGGGCTGTGTCTGCCTAATGCTACCTCATGCACAGAATTGGCACCAAAACAAAATGGTTATGAGCCTACGCTTGTGAGTCAGATGCATCAGGTTCAAATTCTGCTCTACCATCAATTAGCTCTAACTTTGGGCAGCTACTTAGCCTGAAGGCCTGAGCTTCCTTGTCTGTGAAGTGGAGACAGTGATAGTGGTATCTCATGGGGTTGTCCTGAGCCGTCTACGAGATGATGTACGTGAGTCTCAGCATGGTGCCTGATACCTATTAAGTCTCAGTCACTTATTAGGTACTTACCAAACATTTAGTGAACTGAAATATCACTAAGTATCTTTGCACATTAGTCAAAGTTCCTTTGGATACATTCCTAAGGCCAGAAGGGCTACATATTTTAGAAACTTTTGATTCCTACTATAAAATTGCCCTCTAGAACTGCCATAAAAAGAAAGAATGACCGAACCAGTTACTGTCAAGTCGATTCTGACTCATGGAAACCCCATGTGTGCAGAGTAGAACTGCTTTCCATAGGGTTTCAAGGCTGTGACCTCTCAGAAGCAGATCTCCAGGCCTTTCCTCCAAGGCACCTCTGGGTGATTTCAAACTGCCAACCTTTCAATTAATGGTCAAGTGCTTAACCAGGGACTACCCAGAAATGCCATACCACCCCCAAAAATGTAAGAGTTCAGATTCCTCCTCACCCTACAAACACGGAAAGGTACTCCCCATGCTGATATGTCCCTCTCTTGTGATGGGAGGAAGGGCCTGGAGCCGGTACCCTAATTCCTTTAAGCTACTTAGGTGAGGCCGTCTTGAAGCACTTCATTCTAAAGGAAGAGTGAGAGGCTGATGTCCCACAGGGGCAGGAGAGCAATCCTGCTCTCTCTTGCTCTCCCTCTGTCTGACTAAATCACTTTAGGCTTCCCTAGACCTCAGGCTCACGTAAGTGCATGCTCGGAATGACTAGGCCTCTCCGTCCTGAACCCTTCACACCCTGCCCCCACCTCCAGCCTCCTCTCCCGCAGAGGGCGAGGAAAACAACCAGAACCAACTCCCTGCCAGCGAGGACTCTGGTCTTGCACTCAGTCCTCCTTTGGGTCTCCAAGAATCCGGAGCCCAGCCCTCCTTCCAAGGCCTTTCCCTTCTTCCAGCTGTGACCAGCTGTGCCTATCTTTCAGCTGCCAATGGTTAATTCCTGGATTACACGTTCTAAATTGATGTAACGTAATATCCAGAGTGTAAAAGCTTTAGACGTGCTCCCAGCAGTGACGTACGGGGTTGAAGATCGTATTTAGACCACGCTGGAGCACAGCCTGCCCTACTAAACCCTTTCATGACTCACAGCCCTGTGAAAAGCGAGGGAAAATGCTGGCTGAGAGGTATAAACTTTATCACAACATGTTTTCACCTCCCAAGGATTTGAAAAATCCACCCTCGGTCACGTCCTTTAAATGTGTGGAGAAAGGACGGTAGGGGAATTTCTTCCAGGTGGTGTGACTTTCTCCTGGGAAGGTTCCAATGCCAAGTATGTTTAGGAGAGGGGATCTGAGCATCACAGAAAGAAAATGAGCATTTTCAAAAGAGAGAGCTATTTTTCATTTTCTGCAGTGACTTGACAATCTCTACCAAATAACACAAGCCATATAAAGGCCTTTTTTAAAGGCTGCTTTTTATGTCTTTCTCACCTGGAGAGTAATGATATTTCCCTCAGATTTTTTTTAAAAATTAGGCATTCAGAGAAATCCAAGTCTAAGAAAAATAAATGATTAATAATAACAACTATAATAATACAGCCATCATTTATGAAGCACTGTGGCACAAACCGTTAAGGGCTTGGTTATTAGCCAAAAGGTTGGTGGTTCGAACCCACCCAGAGGTGCCTTGGAAGAAAGGCCTGGCAGCCTGCTTCTGAAAGGTTACAGCCATTGAAAACCCTATGAAGCACTTTACTCTGCGCACAGGGGGTCGCCATGAGTCAGAATCCACTTGACAGCAACTGGTTTGGTTTTGGCTTTAACATGATTTAGGTAGAGCACTGCACAGCTCCCCGTCATTAAATCTCAATTTAACAATAGACCTATGATGAAGGTGACACTATCCAGACCTTATGGATGAGAAAGAGCCCTGGTGGCACAGGAGTTAAGAGCTACAGCTGCTAGCCAAAAGGTCAGCAGTTCAAATCCACAGCTGCTCCTTGGAAACCCTATGGGACTGTTCTACTCTGTCCTGTAGGGTTGCTATGAGTTGGAACCGACTCGTCGGCAACGGGTTTGGTTTTTTGGGTTATGGATGAGAAAGCCAAGCTTAAGGAGGCAAAGCAATCTGATCAAGCCTGGGTAACTTTTTGTAATCTTTTATTAAAGTACACGCATTATAACCGAATAGATGGACTTCGCCATGTGAACCTAACTGTGTAATGAGCACCCAGATCAGACCTGGAACATTGTCACCAGCCCCCCAAAAGCCCTTCTCCTGCTCCAGCCCTGACTAACTCCCAGGGGTAACCACAGCTCTGATGTTCACCGTAGACTGATTTTGCCGGTTTTAAAGTTCACATAAACAGCCATGTTGCTAACTGTCTATGGAGACCACATGACAAAGAACTGCCAGCGGCCTATGGGAGCCAATTAGTCTAACAAATTCAGGAACTGAATTCTGCCAACAACCTGCATGAGCTTGGAAGAGGACCCTGAGCCTCAGATGAGACTGCAGCCTGGGCGGACACCTTGATTTCAGCCAGGTGAGACCCTGAATATGGGAGCCAGCTAAACCAGGCTGGATTTCTCACCCATTAAAACTTCCAGAAAATAAATTTGTTTTGTGTTAAAAAAAAAAAAAAAAATTCACATACATGGAATCATGCAGTATGGCTCCTTTGTCCATAACTTCCTCCCCCCATCATTGTGTTTGTGAGATTCACCCGTGTTGTTGCCTGCGGCACTGGTTTGTTCATGATCTGTGCAGCGTAGTATTCCATGGAATGGATATCCGCTGTGTAGCTGATAGACGTTTATGTTGCTGCCAGGTAGTGGTGCTTACAAATGGAGCACATTCTCTGTACATTCTCCAACATCCCTTCTGGTACACATATGCGTGCATTTCCGTGGGGTAGGTATCGGAGTGAAATGTCCTGCTTCAGTAGATTCTGTCAAATGGCTTCCCAAAGTGGTTGTACCAATTTACACTCCAGCCAGCAACATATGAGAATCTAGATGCTTTATCACCTCACCAAGACTTGGTATTGTCTTCCTTTTCTGTTTGACCTATTTTGTTGTGTGGGTGTTGGATAACTTTTAGGTCAAGGAGCTGGACATCAAACCCAAGTGTATCTCATTGCCTAGCCTGGCACCCAGCACGTGGTGGGTACTCAAAAAATATTTGTTGAATTAGTTAATTAATGATCCCAAAACTGACAGTGTTTCTTCTAACCTGTTCTTCTGGTTGACTCTACCTCAGTCCCAGATTCCTACATATCACAGCCCACTGTAACACTTTCAGTCCACATTATTTATAATCAGAAGTAAAAGCAAGCCATGGGTTGTGTGGAGCAGGCACAGACCTAGGAGGTAGCGTCCAGGGTCTGCTGTCTTAGGCTGGGTTCTCCAGAGAAGCAAAGCAAGTAAAGTGTATAAACACATATAGAGAGAGATTTATATCAAGGAAATGGCTCAAGTGATTGTAGAGGCTGGAACATACCAAGTCTGTGGACTAGAATAGAGGCTTCTCCCAATTCATATAGCCACAGGGGTTGGCAAACCCAAGACTGGCAGGTTGGAGAGCAGGGCTCTTGCTCACAGGCTGTGAAGATCGACAAATTCCAAGACTGGCAGGCAAGCTGATAGCTCAAGTCCCAGGAACTGGAGGTCAGACAAAAAAGGAAGCAGCCACAGAATCCAGAGCAAGCAAAAAGCCAGAACATCTGCTAATATTCGGATACAGGCCACACCCCCCATGGAAACTCCCTTTCAATTGATTGGCTACTCATAGCAGATCCCATCATGGGAGTGATAACACATAAACACTGAGAATCATGGCCCAGCCAAGTTGACACTCAATCTTAACCATCACATCTGCTGACCAAAGGCAAATGTCCCATGTGCTCCACCAACAGCCAGAAGATCAGCAGCAACTATTCCCCTCCGTGTGGACTTGGCTGCCCCATGCCCAGTTCGAAGAAAAGTCCCTGGAGCAAAGGCAGGAGGGAAAAACAAGCAGGAGGTTGTGCAAACAGCCCAATACAAGTGCTCTGATAGCTCATATGGAGAAGAGGAGGTGGGAGGTGCATGTAACTTGAGGACAGGGGAAGAGTTATTTCCCTTGACATCTTCGTGGGTTCGTTAGGGCAGCTTTTTCAAAGGAAATCAAATAAATTACTGCTCCAGCTCTAAACACACTTAGGAGAACAGGATTAAGGACAATAAAGACAATTCTATTAACTGGGAGAAACAGACAGCTGCCCATTCCCCTCAAATGTACATGGTCTGAGGGCTTCTTTCCTTTTGTCCCTCATCCATTTACCTGCCGGCCAAGTCTAGGAAAGGAATAACAACAGTAACAGTTAGCAGTTTTGAGTGCTTACTCTGTACCAGGCCCTATCCCAATCACTTCACCTGAGCTAGCTCATTTAATCCTTTCTACAGTCCTTTTATGGTGCTGGTGAAGAACATTGAATATACCACGGACTGCCAGAAGAACAAACAAATCTGTCTTGGAAGAAGTATAGTCAGAATGCTTATTAGAAGCAAGGAAGGTGAGACTTCATCTCCCACACTTTGGACATCTTATCAGGAGGGGCCAGTCCCTGGAGAAGGACATCATGCTTGGTAAAGTAGAAGGTCAGCAAAAAAGAGGAAGACCTTCAACAAGATGGATTGACGCAGTGGCTGCAACAATGGGCTTAAGCTTAACAATGATTGTGAGGATGGAGCAGGACTGAGCAGTGTTTCGTTCTGTTGCATATAGGGTCACTGTGGGTCCAAACCCACTTGAAGGCCCCTAACAACAACATAACACAATCCTATGAGGCAGCAACTGTTACTATCCCCCTTTAAGGCCAGAAAACTGAAGCTTGGAATGGTAACGTCTAAAGATCAGTTAGTTCGTAAGCAGTAAAGGAAAGACTCAAACCTGGTGTTCCGGTGGTGCATTGCTGTGTAGCTGTTGTTGTTTGTTGTTGTTTGGGCTCCAACTCATGGTGATCTCGTGTATAACAGAAAGAGACGTTGCCTGGTCCTGTGCCATCTTCATGATCGCTGGCATGTTTGAGTCCACTGTTGTGACTGTTGCGTCAGTCCACATCATTGAGAGTTTCCCTCATTGTTGTTGGGCCCTCTACTTTACCACACATGATGTCCTTTTCTAGTGACCGGTCTTTCCTAATGATGTGTCCAAAGTAAGTGAGACAAAGTCTTGTCATCCTTGCTTCTCAGGAGCATTCTGGTTGTATTTCTTGTAACACTGACTTGTTATTCTTCTGGCAGTTCACGGTATATTCAATATTCTTCACCAACACCATAACCAAATGTATCAAGTCTTTTTCTGTCTTCCTTTTTCATCATCCATCTTTTGCATGTATATGAGGCAATTAAAAAGACCATGCTTGGGTCAGGAGCGCCTTAGTCATCAAAATAACACCTTTGCTTTTTAATACTTTAAAGAGGTCTTTTGCCTCATGTTTGCCCAATGTAATGCCCTTTGATTTCTTGGCTGCTGCTTGCATGGACATATCACCCTAAAACCTAAAATGGCTTAAAACAACAACCATTTGTGCAGGGATCAGCTCCACATGGCACTGACACTGAGATCACTTTGCAGTATTCATCAGCTGGCACTGTCACTGGAGTGCCTGGGGTGGTCTCTCAGCGTAATGACGCTCCATGTATGGCAGCTCAGAGCTCCCACAGAGAGTTCCAAAGACTGAACAAGCGGAAGCCACTGGGCCTGGGCTCAGCAATGAGCACTGCGTCACTTCCACCATGTTCTATTGGTCAAGGCAGTCAGAAAGTCTTTCCAGGTTCCAGGGGTGGATATAGACCCCACCTTTTATAGGAGGAGTATCAAAGAATTTGCAGCCATCTTTAACCTAGCACATTTTATCTTTGTTGGAATCCAGAGCCCTTAGCCTTAATCATAAACTAGTACAGCTTCACTGGCTATAGTTGAGCATCAACTCAGTGCCAGGTGTTTTACACGTCTACATATCCTGTTTTACTTATTCCTAAAAGAGAGGAAGGAAAGAAGGAAAGGGAAGGAGGAAGGGAGAAAAGAAAAAAGAAAAGGAAGGGAAAGGAGAGGAGAACAAAGGAAAGAAAAGAAAAAACTCAGGAGACAGGCAATTCTCCCATTTTAGAGATGGAGAAACTGAGCATCAGAGAAGTGAAGTGACTTGTCCAAGGTCATGTGAAGGTCAAAGTCAGGATTCAAAGTCCTGTTCTTTCCCTCTGCCATACTTTCTTCCATGAGCTCTTCTCCCTGGCAAGTCTGCAGCTATACTTTTCCCAGTTCCCAAATGTAGCTTGGGTGTAAGAGTCATGGGCATCCCTTGACCCTTTACTCTTGCTTAAAGAAACCCCAGTTTCCAGGAAGGGCTCCAGAAAGCGGGTACTCAAAGCATGTCCTTCCCTCAGCAGCAGCTCCAGTTTGCTCACAGGGAGATGAGCGATGACAGTGATCAGCTCCGATGGCAAACACGATTTTCCTCCATCTGTCCACCCTTAAGGCGCAATTTCCTCAGACACGCTCTGTAGTGATGTTGGAATTACAGATGCCGTTCAAAAATGAGAAATATATTAGTCCAAACGGGTCTCCAATAACACAGGCAACTTTGAAGACGTGCAAGCGGGGCACAGAAAGCAGCCAAAGAAACCAGGGAACTTCCTGCAAGAGATGGCTCATCCTTCACACCCTGACGCAATGCCGGAAGCCCTGCTTTTCCACACAGGTTATTGCTGTCAGGTGTCAGTGAGGGTAACAGAAGGCAGGCAAGGAAGACTTAAATGTAAAAACGAATCTTTTCAAGACACTTTAATACCCTCATTTTTTTTTTTTTTTCCTGACGAGAACTCACACATACACAAAAACATGCATCTAGTTTAATTTGGGGCTCTCAAAATTAGTGCTAACGTTATGGCTTAATCCCCCTGGGTTTAGTCTTAGAGTTCGAAATTTTCTTTTGCTGGAGGTGGCAAAGCAAGGAGGTTGAAGGTGTGGGTTCTAGAGACAGCACTGGACTTCTGCATCTACCTCGCGGCAGCTTGGGGTGGAGGCTTGGGTGGGCAACTTATACCCAGAGTCTCAGTTTCCTCATGACTAAAATGGAGGGGGCATCAGAACCTCCCTCCTGGTGTTGCTGTGAGGTGAAATGAGGCGAACATGGAATGAACTTAGTGTAGCGCCTGGCACTGACATGCTGAGTGTATATGCTTAATTCCATGCGACCTCTGGGAGACGGGGTTGAACAACACCTCAGAGTGACCCCATCTAAGGGGCAAGGGGGTCTGGGAGTGGTTGAAAACTTCTGGTGGGGTGTTATTCCTCCAGCACTTGTGGTGGGTACAAGGCTTTGGATAAAGCCCTCAGGCAAAGAGAGGCTACTTCCAGCAGCTGAAGCACGCGAAGTGCCCAGGTCTGTGGGTACAGGTGGAACACCAACAGCCTCTGCAACCTGCACCTAATTGTACATTCACAATTTTATATTATTTTTTGTAAAGACGGCCTCCATAATTGTATAAGTTTCAATATTTTTGTTCTCAGCCTCCATGAAGTCGGCCCCCCGACTCATGATGGCCCCACGCACAATGCAACAGAACGCTGCCTGGCCCTGCACCATCTGACAGGTCAGTTGCTGATCTGGCTGTTGGGACCCATGGGGTTTTCACTGGCTGGTTTTCAGAAGTAGGTCTCCAGGCCTTTGTCCCTAGTCTGTCTTAGTCTGGAAGCCCCACTGAAGCCTGTTCAGCAGCATACAACACACAAGCCTCCACTGACAGGCAGCGGCTCCGCTCGAGGTGCGTTGGCTGGGAATTGAACCCCAGTCTCCCACATGGAAGGCAAGAATTCTATCACTAAGCCACCAATGTCCCTACAAAAACTGGGTCTGTCCCAGATCTGATAGACTGGTACCATTCCATATTCATGTTCAAGAAATTCCACTGGCTGGATCCAGCCTCCTTCTATAGCCTTGAATTCATCTAAATTTTCACAGAGCAGGAGCCCAGGTATCGAGGGGACAGTGGCACCCTGCCTATCCAAGGTGACAGCAACTGTCAGCTCTAGGTTGTTGCTAGGTCTTCTGGTTTCCCAAGAGAAGCCAGTAATCTGCATTCTATAAAAACTCACTGTTTTTCAAAGTTGATAACTAATTCAAACATTAAAAAAAAAAACTGAAAAAGCATTCTTTGAGCTAAACACAGCAGTTCTGCAGGCTGGGTTAGACTACAGTTCGCCCGTTTGCAAGTTCTGGCTGCATTTCTTTCTTACAGGAAGCTACAGAGGTCTCATCCTCTGGATGTTTCTATTTCTCCTTGCCAACGAATCATTTGGTATTCACTGGGGTGCCAGATCGACCTGGGTTGAAATCTCAGCTCTGCCACTTACTGGCTGTGGGAGCTTGAGCAGGTCATTTCTCCTCTCGTGCCTTAGTTTCCTCAGCTGGAAAGTGGCCAATATAAGGATGAGATGAGTTGTGTTTGAGGCAAAACTCCTAAAGGGCCAAGCGTGCAGTGGACATCCAGTAAGTGACCATTATTCACACCACTTCCTAATGTTGGCTGTGCTGACTGGAGTCAGCCTCCCGGGAGTCCCTGTGTGGTGCAAATGGTGGACACACTCAGCTGCTAACTGAGAGGAGCTTTGAGTCAACCCAGAGGTGCCTCAAAAGAAAGGCCTGGAAACCTACTTCTGAAAAATTAGCCACCGAAAACCCCATGGAGCACAGTTCTGCTCTGACACACATAGGGTTGTCAGGAGTCAGGGCTGATTTGATGGCAACCAGCTTTGGTCAGCTTCTTGGGGACACAGCCTGTCAGGATTGAGTTTCTGAGGCTGTGGGGCCTGTGAACACCTGACCCTGTGATAACTGACCACAAGGTAAATATCTCTTGTCATGACCTGCCAGGCTGCCATCCTCTCCTGGGGTTGGCCTGACCTTGAGACCCTCTCCTCCCAAAGTCTGCACTCCAAGATGAACTGCAGTTGCTGTGGCTTTAGAAGTTCCATAACTCCGAGGCTGAAGTTCCTTCCGGGGAAGGCAGTGCTTCGTCCCTGATGGACCCACACTCACACACCCAGTCCGTTCATGATGTCAGCCAGCTCCAGGGGAAGGTCTATTCCGAAGTTACCATGTGATTCTGCTGTTAGTCATTGCATCGAGACATGTTTGTTTTTAATTCCCATCCAGCCACATAAGGAGGGGAAGACACTGCCAAACATTGATCCCAGGAAATGAGACACAAATCAAACTAATTCTGTCCACCTGGGCTGACTTCCCACAGGTGCTGTAGGCAAGGCTCAGAGAGGCTGCACCTTCCTTTTTTTGTGTTTTTAGAAACTAAAGCCAACGCTTGGCCCCTGAATCAATCTAAGGAGGCTACAGAACGTAGGCAATGGCGTGGCTGCGATGACCAAGGTTTATGTGGATCTGGGGGGATGTGGCCCTAAAACCACCTGTGGATGCTTTGTCCTGTGGAAGAGAGAGAACACACCTAGGCTTTGGAACCAAATGTCTCAATCCTAAATGTCTCAATCCTAGCTTGGCTATTTCCTTCCTGTGTGAGGACTTTAAGCAAGCTACTTAGCTCTCTGAGTCTCCTCGTTCTCATCTGTGAAACGGGCTACAGCAATGCCTCCCTCATCGAGAAGGGTCAGAGGACTAAAGTAAGAAAGTCTGTAAAGTGCTTAGCACTTAGCTGCTAAAAGCCTTACATTACTGAGTGCGCAAGATGTGAGCTGCCAGAGCTAAGCACTTGGCATGTATTAACTCATATGTGGTAGTTTTTGTCATTATCCTTGTTCTACCACTGAGAACACAAAGGCACAGAGAGGTGACGAAGGTCACACAGTAAGTAGGTGGAAGAGCCAGGATTTGCATGCTAAGGCCTGAGGTCTTGTCTCAGGGTGTACACTCTTAACTATAATAATAAAGTTGCCGTCGAGTTGATTTCAATTCACAGTGACCCCACAGGACAGAGTAGAACTGCCCCATAGGGTTTCCAAGGAGCAGCTAGTGGATTTGAACTGCAGACTTTTTGGTTAGCAACTGAGCTCTTAACCACTGCGCCTCCAGGGTTCCTTAACTGTAATAGCAAACTACTGTTTGATAAATTACCACTTATTTAGTCACTTTTTCTGCCAATGTTAAAATAAATAATTAAAAGTGTGGTGAATACTTGAAAAAACAAAATTTAAGTACTGTTTTGGGCAGAACAAAGAGACCTCTAACCTGGCCTGGTGAGCCAGAAAAGCCCTTTTTGGGCAGGTAATCGCCAAGCAGAGATTTAGGATACAAAGGAGTTAGCTAAGACTGTACTTCTCAGTCTTAATGGCATCAGGCTCCTCTGGTGGGATTGATGAAAACATAGCAGGCTGCCCAGCCCCAGAGTTTCAGTTTCCAATTCAGTAGGGCCAAGTACCAAACCAAACCCATTGCTGTGGAGTCAATTCCAATTCATAGCGACCCTGTGTTGTTGTTAGGTGCCGTCAAGTTGGTTACAACTCATAGCGACCCTATGCACAACAGAACAAAACACTGCCCGGTCCTGAGCCATCCTTACAGTCGTTGTTATGCTTGAGCTCATTGTTGTAGCCACTGTGTTAATCCACCTCATTAAGGGTCTTCCTCTTTTCCACTGACCCTGTACTCTGCCAAGCGTGATGTCCTTCTCCAGGGACTGATCCCTCCTGACAACATGTCCAAAGTATGTAAGATGCAGTTTCGCCATCCTTGCCTCTAAGGAGCATTCTGGCTGTACTTCTTCTAAGACAGATTTGTTCGTTCTTTGGCAGTCCATGGTACATTCAATATTCTTCGCCAACACCACAATTCAAAGACGTCAATTCTTCTTCAGTCTTCCTTATCCACTGTCCAGCTTTCACATGCACATGATGCGATTGGAAATACCATGGCTTGGGTCAGGCGCACCTGAATCTTCAAGGTGACATCTTTGCTATTCAACACTTTAAAGAGGTCCTTTGTAGCAGATTTATCCAATGCAATGCATCTTTTGATTTCTTGACTGCTGCTTCCATGGCTGTTGATTATGGATCCAAATAAAATGAAATCCTTGACAACTTCAATCTTTTCTCTGTTTATCATGATGTTGTTCATTGGTCCAGTTGTGAGGATTTTTGTTTTCTTTGTGTTGAGGCGCAATCCATACTGAAGGTTGTGGTCTTTGATCTTCATTAGTAAGTGCTTCAAGTCCTGTTCAGTTTCAGCAAGCAAGGTTATATCATCTGCATAACACAGGTTGTTAATGAGTCTTCCTCCAATCCTGATGCCCCGTTCTTCTTCGTATAGTCCAGCTTCTTGGATTATTTGCTCAGCATACAGATTGAATAGGTATGGTGAAAGAATACAGCCCTAATGCACACCTTTCCTGACTTTAAACCAATCAGTATCCCCTTGTTTTGTCCAAACAACTGCTTCTTGATCTATGTAAAGGTTCCTCATGAGCATGATTAAGTATTCTGGAATTCCCATTCTTTCCAACGTTTTATCCATAATTTTTCATGATCCACACAGTTGAATGCCTTTGCATAGTCAATAAAACACAGGTAAACACCCTTCTGGCATTCTTTGCTTTTAGCCAGGATCCATCTGACATCAGCAATGATATCCCTGGTTCCACGTCCTCTTCTGAAACCGGCCTGAATTTCTGGTAGTTCTCTGTTGATGTACTCCTGCAGCTGTTTTTGGTGTTGCATTCATCGTCAAAAAGAACGTTTCAAGATCTATCCTGAAGTACAACGCTGTCAGTGATAGGACAATATCCATACGCCTACAAGGAAGACCAGTTAATACAACTATTATGCAAATTTACGCACCAACCACTAGTGCCAAAGATGAAGAAATAGAAAGTTTTTATCAGCTGCTGCAGTCTAAAATTGATCGAACATGCAATCAAGATGCATTGATAATTACTGGCAATTGGAATGCAAAAGTTGGAAACAAAGAAGATCAGTAGTTGGAAAATATGGCCTTGGTGATAGAAACAATGCCGGAGATCGAATGATAGAATTTTGCAAGACCAACGACTTCTTCACTGCAAATACCTTCTTTCACCAACATAAACGGCGACTATACACATGGACCTCGCCAGATGGAACACACAGAAATCAAATTGGCTACATCTGTGGAAAGAGGTGATGGAAAAGCTCAATATCATCAGTCAGAACAAGGCCAGGGATTGACTGTGGAACAGACCATCAACTGCTCATATGCAAGTTCAAGCTGAAACTGAAGGAAATCAGAGCAAGTCCACGAGGGCCAAAATATGACCTTGAGTATATCCCACCTGAATTTAGAGACCATCTCAAGAACAGATTTGACGCATTGAACACTAGTGACTGAAGACCAGACGAGTTGTGGAATGACATCAAGGACATGATACATGAAGAAAGCAAGAGGTCACTGAAAAGACAGGAAAGAAAGAAAAGACCAAGATGGATGTCAGAGGAGACTCTGAAACTTGCTCTCGAATGTCGAGCAGCTAAAGCAAAAGGAAGAATTGATGAAGTAAAAGAACTGAACAGAAGATTTCAAGGGGCCTCTCAAGAAGACAAAGTAAAGTATTATAATTACATGTGCAAAGAGCTGGAGATGGAAAACCAAAAGGGAAGAACAAGCTCAGCATTTCTCAAGCTGAAAGAACTGAAGAAAAAATTCAAGCCTCAAGTTGCGACAGTGAAGGATTCCATGGGGGAAAATATTAAACGACACAGGAAGCATCAAAAGAAGATGGAAGGAATACACAGAGTCTTTATACCAAAAAGAATTAGTCAATGTTCAACCATTTCAAGAGGTGGCATGTGATCAGGAACCGATGGTACTGAAGGAAGAAGTCTAAGCTGCTCTGAAGGCACTGGCGAAAAACAAGGCTCCAGGAATTGATGGAATATCAATTGAGATGTTTCAACAAACAGATGCAGTGCTGGAGGTGCTCACTCGTCTATGCCAAGAAATATGGAAGACAGCTTCCTGGCCAAGTGACTGGAAAAAATCCATATTCATGCCTATTCCCAAAAAAGGTGATCCAACCGAATGTGGAAATTATAGAACAATATCATTAATATCATACACAAGCAAAATTCTGCTGAAGATCATTCAAAAATGGCTGCAGTGATCCTATAGGATGGAGTAAAAACTGCCCCATAGGGTTTCCAAGGAGTGGCTGGTGGATTCTTACTGCCGACCTTTTGGGTGAGCAGCCAAACTCTTAACCCCTGTACCACCAGGGCTCCAGGGCCAAGTGGGACCTATGAATTTGCACCTTCCCCCCACCCTGCAGGATCCAAGGTGAAGAGAATACTTTGAGTAAGGGGAGGAGAGAAGGGGAAGAAGGAAGGATGAGGTTCAGGGAGAGGACACAGCAAGCTCAGAGGTCTCATTTTATAGTTACCCAAACTCCTGAAGCCAGTAATTTTCTCCCCATTTGGCAAATGAGAAAATCGGGGCTTAAACCAATGAATTAACTTGCCCAGTCACAAAACTTCCAAGTGACAGTGGCAGAATTCAAAGGCAGAGCCAGGACTAGCATCTGAGCACTATTCTTAACCACCAGTGCAATGCCACCTCAGTAAAGAAACCAGTTACAGTCCAGTGGACTCTGACACTTGGCGACCCCGCGTGTGTCAGAGTAGAACGGCTGTACAGGGTTTTCTTTTTTTTCAATTTAATTTTATTTTTGGTGAAAATATACACAGCAAAACCCGCTCCCATTCCAGTTTCTAGACACAATGATCAGTGACATTGGTTACATTCTTTATACTGTGTCAACATTCTCATTATTTATCTTCTACTTCTTTCACTTCCATTTACTTAATATCCCTGCCCCCAATCTTTTCAATCTATGCTTTAAAATAGCTATTGACTCTTAGGGCTTATATAGAGGTTTTTTTTTTTTTTAAACACAGTACTTAAGGGTGAAAATCTTTACTCTTTGGGCTAAACTGTTACTTAGTTTAAAGGTGACTTCAGGGGATAATTTCAATTCAAGGTTTGAAAAACGACTCAGAGCCAGGGACTCCTCCAGCCTCCATAGGTCCAGAGAGTCTGGATTCTTTAAGAATTTGAAGTTCTGGTCCACATTTGTCTCCCTTTTTATCAGGATTCATCTATTGTCTTCCTGATCAGAATGTTCAGTAGTGGTAGCTGGGCACCATCTAGTTCATCTGATCTCAAGGTAGAGGAGGCAGTGGTTCATGTAGACAATTAATCCTGTTGTCCAGTTCCTTCTGTCTCTTTTGTTCCAGATGAATAAGGCCCAATAGTTGTGTCTTAGATAGCTGTTCATAAGCTTTTAAGACCCCAGATGCTACTCGCCAAAATGGGAGGGAAAAAATAAACTTTAGGAACTATTCATAAGCTTTTAAGACCCCAGACACTACTCACCAAAATGGGAGGGAGAAAATAAACTTTAGGAACTATGTTATACCAATTGACTGGATTGTCCCATGAGACCATGGCCTCCTTAGGGTTTTCAATGGCTGATTTTTTGGAAGTAGATTGTCAAGATTTTCTTCCAAGGTGCCTCTGGGTAGACTCAAACCTCTAACCTTTGTTTTAGCAGCTGAGAACATTAACTGTTTGACCATTTGGAGAATACTCAATAAAGAAGCTGGAATTGTGGGAAGGTGATGCCATAAAGAGACCATTGTTCTGACCCTTCTCCACAAATACAAGAAATACAACAGGGAAACAGGCTCAGCTTTGAGAGACTCTGAATTGGGAGGCACAGGAAGTCAGCAGGGAACTGCAGACAGGCAAGAATCAAAGGATCAACAACAAGTCACATATGGTAGGAAAATTGCTTCTCCCACCATCCCTGCCCTTCCCTTCATCTGTGAATTAGGGAAGGGGCCCCAGCAAAGGAGCCCACACCTCTAACTGCCCCTGCCTGTACGAAATGACAGAACATCAAGCTTCTGCACTAAATATCAACAAGGCACACCTCCCAAGGATCTGTTTGGAGTGTGCCAGCACCTCCCCCACCCAGACACTGTTGGCTGCAAGCCTACTATGAATTGCTACAGAAGGCCTGTGCAATGGAGTCTGCTGTCAGAGCCAACACTCTACCTGCCTCCCTGAGCACCCCATCGCTCAGGCCTCTGAAATCAATAGGACAGACCTCCTGGGGAGGTTTACCCCCCTTCCAGTCAGTGTTAAGGACTGCTGACTGAGGTTGCTATGTGCTAGGAAGCAGGCATCTTTAATGGAGGCTACCCCAACAGCTGACATACCATAGGGGAGGCTCTGATAGCAACAAGATAGGCCTCCATGGGGATCTGACCAAAGTATGGCACCCCCTTCCCTACATGGTACTTGTTGGTGGCCAAGCTGTTGCAAACAGCTACAGAATGCCCCCATAGTGGAGTCTGCCCCCATGGTCAGCACTCTACCTGCCTCCCTGTCCAACTCATAGCTCAGGCCTCTGAAACCAACAGGACAGACCTTGCTGGGGATCAGTTTAGGTCTGTCTGCTCTCCCTTCCAGTCAGTGATGAGGACTGTTGACTGAGGCTGCTGTGTGGTAGGAAGCAGGTATCTTGAGGGGAGGCTACACCCACAGCCAACATACTACAGGGCAAACTCTAATAGGAACAAGGCAGACTTCCCTAGGGGACAATTTGGACTATGACATCCCCTCCCCCAGCTGGTAGCTGTGGATTGCTGAACTGATACAAACTCCTACAAAAGGTTCCCTACAGTAGAATCAGAAGGTGGTCACCTAAGTGGAGACTGCTCCCCCAACCATCACAGGGCCACTGGCTCTGAAACCAACAAGACAAATCTCTCAGAGGTCTTTCTGGGGAGTGACAGTCCCTTCTCCTGAAATGGAGGAAAGTCTGCCAGTGCTTCCCCTGAATCCCAGCCCAGATATAAGTAGCCCCCACAGAACAGGGAAGGAAGTCTCAGGCATAACTAAAGGGCAACACCCAGCCCCGGAAAGGGCTTGCTGAGTGTGGGTTTTCCAACTATAAAAGTAGTTGCAGAAGCAGAGAGAGGGGACTGCACCCCCTGGTGGACAGTTTGATTAGTACACCATTTTGCACCAGAGTGCTGGTGCCACTGGTGGACAGACTGCAGCATGTCCCTGGTGTGTTTGGGAAAGACTGAAAGTTGAAAATTGAGTTCTGGAATTTTCAAATACTAATTAAACCGGGGAAGGAGAAGGAGCTATCACAGAGAGGGAGAGGAAACAGCCAGCAAAGGCCTAAGGCTCTGCCCATCAAAGAGATTTTTGCAAAAAGCTGTGCAGGCAAAAAACATCAAATACTGAGGAAAACCGAGAAAGTTAACACCCTCAAAAATACTAATGCCCCAACAAAAAATCACAAGATGCACAAAGAACAGAGAAACAATGGCCCATCCAAATGAACATAACAAAGGGAGGGAAAGCGCATCTAGGGATGACCAAAGGGGCAAAAAAAAAAAAAAAAAAAAGACTATGTTACAACAATAGTAAGCATAATTAAAGAACTAAAGGAAAACATACACAAAGAGCTAAAAGAAGTAAGGAAAACAATGTAAGAACAAAATGAGGATCTAAAAAAAGAGATATTGCAACTGAAAGGGACAATAACTGAAATAAGAAACATGATAGAAGTGTTACCAACAGACTTAATCAGGCAGAAGAAAGAATCAGCAAATTAGAGGGTAAAGCAGTTAAAATTACAGATGCTGAAAAGCAACAAGAACAGAAGTTCAAGAAATCTGAGCACGGTTTAATGGAATTATGGGACAACATCAAGAAAACCAAAATACGCATCACAGGAATTCCAGAAGGAGGTAAGACAGAGAAAGGAACAGAAAGAACATTTGAAAAAATAATGACACAAAATTTCCCCAATCTAGTGAAGGACATGAATTTACAAATCCAAGAAGCTCAAAGAACCCCGAGCAAGATAAAGCTAAAGAGATCTACACCAAGACACATCATAGGTAGGCTCTCAAAAAATAAAGAGAGAATCCTGAAAGCAGTCAGAGAGAAGCAAACAGTCACATACAACTGATCCCCAAAAAGATTAAGTGCCAATTTATCCTCAGAAACATTTGAGGCCAGAAGGCAACTGAATCATATATTTAAAGTGCTGAAAGAAAAAACTGACAACCAAGAATACTATACCCAGCGAAACTATCCTTCAAGAATGAGGTGAAATTAAAACATTCTCAGACATGATTCCCGGACACAGTTTTTACTCAGTATTGAAGTCACTCCTGAGGTTCACCCTTCAGCCAAAGATTAGACAGGCCTATCAAACAAAGGAAATCCTAGTGGCGTAGTGGTTAAGTGCTACAGCTGGTAACCAAAAGGTAGGCAGTTCGAATCCACCAGGTGCTCCTTGGAAACTCTATGGGGCAGTTCTACTCTATCCTATGGGGTCGCTATGAGTCAGAATCGACTTGACAGCAGGGGGTTTTTTTTTTAATAAAGCAAAATGAGACTAAATGGGCATACCAGCCCAGGATCAAGGACAAGAAGGCAGGAGGTGATAGGAAAGCTGGTAATGGGAAACCCAAGGTTGTGAAGGGGAGAGTGTTGACACTGTGGGGTTGGCAGCCAATGTCACAAAACAATATGTGTATTAATTGTTAATGAGAAACTAATTTGCTCTGTAAACCTTCATCTAAAGCACAATTAAAAATTTTTTTAAAAGGAAAAAAAAATTCCCAGACAAACAGAAGCTGAGAGAATTCATATCCACCAGACCAGCCCCACAAAAAATACTAATGGGAGTTCTATAGAAGGAAAGGAAAAGACAGTAAAAAGTAACACAAGGCTATACATAAAAAGAATGACCCCAATAAAGGGAAATGCATGGACAAGTATAAGGGCTAGTAATAAAATATTCATGCTTAATAATTATAAATGCTTTGTCCTTCATGTTTTTTAACAACAAATATATAAAAAGCAAGGATAAAATTATGTTATAGGGCAAATGAAATATAAAGACATAATTAGCGATAACAACGACAAAGGGGGGGAGAGTAATGGTATCGATATAGAATTTCTTGTATGTTACTGACATTATATTGGTACCAACTTACCCTAAACCCAAACCCATAGCTGTCAAGTAGATTCTGACTCACTGCAACTTTATAGGACAGAGTAGAACTGTCTCATAAGATTTCCAAGGCTGTAAAACCTTATAGAAGCAGACTGGCACAGCTTTCTCCCACAGAATGGCTGGTGAGTTCCAACCACCAACTTTACAGTTAGCAGTTCAGCACTTAACCACTGCACCACCAAGGCTCCTCCAACTTACCAAAGAATGTTATAAATGTTGTTGTTGTTAGGTGTCATTGAGTCGGTTCCAACTCATAGAGACCCTACGTACCACAGAACAAAACACTGCTTAGTCCTGCACCACCCTCACAATTGTTGCTGTGTTTGAGCCCATTGTTGCAGCTACCATGTTAATCCATCTCGTTAAGGGTCTTCCTCTTTTTTGTTGACCCTCTACTTTACCAAGCATGACGTTCTTCTCCACAGATTGGTCCTTCCTGGTAACATGTCCAAAGAACACGAGATGAAGTCTAGCTATCCTTGCTTCTAAGGAACACTCTGGCTGTATTTCTTCCAATACAGATCTGTTCGTTCTTCTGGCAGTCCATGGTATATTCGATATTCTTTGCCAACACCATAATTCAAATGCATCAATTCTCCTTCAGTCTTTCTTATTACTTGTCCAGCTTTCATATGCTTATTACATGATTGAAAATACCATGGCTTGGGTCAGGTGCACCTTAGTCCTCAAGGTGACATCTTTGCTATTTAACACTTTAAAGGGGTCTTTGCAGGAGATTTGCCCAATGCAATACATTGTTTGATTTCTTGACTGGGTATTGATTATGGATCTAAGTAAAATGAAATCCGTAACAACTTCAGTATTTTCTCTGTTTATCCTGGTTTTGCTTACTGATCCAATTGTGAAAATTTTTGTTTAGGTGTAATCCATACTAAAGGCTATAGTCTTTGATCTTCATCAGTAAGTGCTTCATGTCCTCTTCACTTTCAACAAGATTGTGTCATCTGCATATCGGAAGTTGTTAATAAGTCTTCCTCCAATCCTGATGCCAAGTTCTTCATATACTCCAGCTTCTCAGATTATTTGTTTGGCATACAGATTGAATAAGTATAGTAAAAGGGCACCCTGACATACACCTTTCCTAATTTTAAACCAGGCAGTATCCCCTTGTTCTATTTGAATGACTGCCTCTTGGTCTATGTACAGTTTCCACATGAGATCAATGCAGTGTTCTGGAATTCCCATTCTTCGCAATGTTATCCATCATTTGTTATGATCCCCACAGTTGAATGCCATTGCATAGTCAATAAAACACAGGTAAATATTTTTCTGGTATTCTCTGCTTTCAGCCAAGGTCCATCTGACATAAACAGTGAAATCCCTTGTTCCATGTCTTCTTCTGAATCTGGCTTGAATTTCTGGCAGTTCCCTGTCAGTGTACTGCTGCAACCATTCTCGAATTATCTTTAGCATAATTTTACCTTTATATGATATTAATGATACTGTTCAATAATTTCTGCATTCTGTTGGATCACCTTTCTTTGAAATGGGCATGAATATGGATTTATTCCAGTTGGTTGGCCAGGTAGCTGTCTTCCAAATTTCCTGGCATAGAAAACTGAGTGCTTCCAGCATTGTGTCCATTTGTTGAAACATATCAGTTGTTATTCTGTCAATTCCTGGAGACTTGTTTTTCACCAATGCCTTCAGTGCAGCTTGGAGTTCTTCCTTCCGTATCATCGGTTCTTGATTATATGCTGCCTCCTGAAATGGTTGAATTCCAATCAATTCTTTTTGGTAGAGCAACTCTCTGTATTCCTTCTTCTTCTATTGATGCTTCCTTCATCATTCAATTTTTTGTCCATAGACTTCTTCAGTATTGAAACTTGAGGCTTAAATTTTCTCTTCAGTTCTTTCAGCTTGAGAAATGCCAAGTGTGTTCTTCCCTTTTGGTTTCCTAACTCCTGGTCTTGCATATTTCATTATAATACTTCACTTTGTCTTCCGGAGCAGCCCTTTGAAATCTTCTGTTCAGCTCTTTTACTTCATCATTTCTTCCTTTCACAGGAATGCAGGGATGGTTCACATTAGAAAATCAATCAAGGTAATATACTACATCCATAAAACAAAGGAAAAGAAACACATGATCATTTCTATGGATGCAGACTGATAAAATTTGATATGCATTTGATAAAATCCAACACCGTTTCTTGATGAAAACCCTAAAGAAGATTGGAATGGAAGGGAAACTTTTCAATATGATTCAAGGCATATATGAAAAGCCAACTTAATGGAGAAAGACTCAGAGCTTGCCCCTTGAAATCAAGAACAAGACAAGTTCTCACTACTTCTATTCAATACTGTATTAGAAGTCCTAGCCAGAGCAGTAAGACAAGAAAAAGAAATAAAAAGTATACAGATTGGAAAAGAAGAAGTAAAATTGTCTCACTTCCAGATGGTATGATCTTATATACAGAAAATTCCAAAGAGTCCACAAGAAGACTTCTTCAGCTCATAGAGGAATTTAGCAAAGTTGTAGGGTACGTTGTTCAACAAACAAAAATCAGTTGGATTTCTATACACCAATGAGAAATCTGAAAAGGAAATTAGAAAAACAACTCCATTTATAATAGCATCTAAGAAGATAAAATATCTAGAAATAATCTAAAGAGGGATGTGAAGGACTTATACAATGAAAACCATAAAACACTAATGAAAGAGCTTAAAGAAGACTTAAATAAATGGAAAAATGTCACATGTTCATGGATTGGAAGACTAAATATTGCTAAAATGTCAATACTACCCAAAGCAATCTGTAGATTCAATGCAATCCCAAGCAAAGTTCCAACAGCCTTTATCACAGAAATGGAAAAACCAACCCTCAACTTTATATGAACGGCAAGAGGCCCCGAATAACTAAGACATGTTGAAAGAGAAGAACAAAGTAATCAAAACATCCTGGTGCTCGTATAACAACAGACACATTGACCAAATGATTTTTGACAAGGCGTTAAGTCCATTCATTGGGGAAAGAATCATCTCTTCAATAAATGGTGCTGGGAAAATTGGATTTTCACATGCAGAAAAAATTGGAACAGGATCCATCATTCACACCATACACAAAAACAAATTCAAAATGAATTAAGGACCTAAATGTGCAAACTGAAGCCACAAATTCTTAGACGAAAAGCAGAAGCAATGTTGTCAGGCCTAGCTTTCAACAGTGGATTATCTCATATAATAGCAAAAGCATGAACAGCAAAAGACAAAATAAATAAATAAAAATAGGACCTCGTAAAAATTAAAAACTTTTGTTCATCTAAAGACTTTACAATAAAGTGAAAAGGCAAGCTACCAACTGGGAGAATATCTTCAGAAACCGTATATCCAACAAGAATCTAATAACCAAAATATACATGAAACATCAACAACTTAACAACAAAAAGACAAATAACCCAATCATAAAATGGGCAGAGGACTTGAATAGATATTTCACCAAACAGGACATTCAGCTGGCCACCAAGCACATGAAAAGATGCTCAGCGTCATTAGCCATCAGAGAGATGCAGATCAAAACCACAACGAGATACAATTTTGCTTCCACTAGGATGGCTAAAAAACGAAAAATAACAAATGTTGGTGAGGATGTGGGAAAATCAGAGCCTCTACCCATTGCTGGTGGGAATGCAAAATGGTATAGCCATTGTGGAAAACAGTGTGGTGATTCCTCAAAAAACTAAAAATTGAACTCCCATATGACCTAGCAATTCCACTCCTAGGTATATACTCAAAAGCTTTGAAACCAGAGACACAAATAAAGACTTGTACACTGATGTTCGTTGCAATACTATTCACAATAGCTAGAAGGTAGTAACAACCTAAACGCCCATCAACAGATGAATGGATAAACAAAATGTGGTCCATACATACAACGGAATGCTGCTCAACTAGTAAGAGAAATGAAGTCTTGATACATGCTACAATATAGGTGGAACTGGAAGATACTACGCTGAGTGAAATAAGTCAATCACAAAAGGATAAATATAGTATGACCTCATTTATATAAAAAGACAAGAAAAGGCAAATGTATAGAGAAAAAAGTTTAATAGTGGTTATGAGGGACAGGGAGGAAGGGAATGGAGGGGCTAAAGGTGATGGAAAAATTGAATAAGGGTAGGGTTGCACAGCCAATTATTGTAATTTCTCTCAATAAATTGTACACCTGTAAAAAGCTGAATTGGCAAAAGTTATGTGATACTTACAACAAAGACAAAAAAAAAAAAGAGAGAGAGAGAGTAGCTGCTTAGGCTGCTTATGTACGACCAAAAAACCTCATGGGATTTGGTTTCATGGTTTGGAGGTTTAGGGTCATGGTTTCATGGGACATCCCAGTTAATTGGCCTAATACCATGTTTAGTGCTTCTGTTTCCCTCCTAGTTCATTGCATAGTGCCTGGGGTCTTAAAAGCTTACAAGCCATGCAATAGTTGGTCTTTATTTGCCTGGAGCAACAGAGGAAGAATAAGAGTCAGGAATAGAAGGAGAATATGGAATGTGTTGCTAATTGCCTCCATAAACAATTGCCTCTTTTGTCAGGAGACCAAAAGAACTGGATGGTGCTAACCATCACTGAACATTTAAATCAAAGATTCTATGGAAGAATCCTGATCAAAAGCAGAAAAATGCAGAACAGAATATCAAATTTTCATGAACTCCATACTTCCTGAAGCCATGAGGGTTGGATGAACTCTGGAAACTACTCCCTGAGATAATCTTTGAACCTTAAGCCAAATATATTCCCCGAAGTTTTCTTTCAACTAAACAATAGCTTAGTTTAAGTAGTAAAGAATGTCTGCCTTGAGCATTATACTCTTTAAAGAACTATCTAAATGCAGATCAATGAATAATACATATATATACACCATGGAACCAACATCCAGACCAAGATAAAGAAATTTTCACCCCCCAGGAGCTCCCTTGTACCTCATCCCAATCAATTCTAATTTTCTGACCTTTTTTTTTACTAGCATAAATTAGTTTTTCCTGCACTTCGAAAAATAAGAAATAAAATCATATAGCACACACACAAAAAAATTATATTGATCAATAATTTCCACATTCGGTTGTATCACCTTTCTTTGGAATAGACATACAATGGATCTCTTCCAGTCAGTTGGCCAGGTAGCTGTTTTCCAAAATTCTTGACATAGATGAATGAGCACTTCCAGCCCTGAATCCATTTATTGAAACGTCTTGATTGGTATTCCACAATTACTGGAGCCTCATTTTTCATCAGGGCTTTCAGTGCAGCTTGGACTTCTTCCTTCAGTACCATCGGTTCTTGATCATATGCTACCTCCTGAAATGGTTGAACTTTGATCAGTTTCTCACAACTCCCATAGTACAACAAACTAGCAGACATCTGGAGCAACAGACAGAAAAAGTCAACAAATGGACATGGAAACCCTGGGTGGGTAGGGAAGAGTGCTGTCACATTGTGGGGATTGCAACCAATGTCACAAAATATTATGTATATAAGTTTTTGAATGAGAAACTAGCTTGGGCTGTAAACTTTCACCTAAAGAACAATAAAAAATGAATACCAAAAAAAAGAACTATCTATATGAGATCAAATTGACAACAGTAACGTGAAAGATTAGATAGAACCTCAGGGGGCAGTGAATTTATGTTAATGGATGAGCAACAACTCAGAACAGGAGAGTGAGAATGACTGCACGACTCAAAGAATGTGATCAATGTCACTAAATGGTACATGTAGAAACTGCTGAATTGGTGTATGTTTTGCTGTGTATGCTCTCAACAACAAAATAAATAAAAACATCTGAAAAAGAAAAGAAACTGTCCCCCAAAAGACAAACACATTTAGGGAGCCACTGTGTGTTTTCTTTGAGTGCCTGCAGCTGGTGGCCTCCCCAACCACCCACATGGGTCTCCTGTGGGTGTCTTGTAGCTAAGGAGGACAGTGGCATACGTCTGCTCAGTATCTTTGAGACTCCCTAGGAGATAGTCTTCCATGTGACTTCCACAGGGAAATTTTAAAAAAGCCCGTTGCAGTCAAGTCAATCCCAACTTATAATGACCCTATAGAACAGAGTAGAACTGCCCTATAGGGTTTCCAAGGAGTGGCTGGTGGATTTCAACTGCCAACCTTTTGGCTAGCAGCTGTAGCTCTTAACCACTGTACTACCACGTCTTCACAGGAAAATTAGAGAACAGTTAGCAGAAGTCTGAATAGATTCCAAACGTGCCTGACAAAAGAACAACCTCCTCATGCCCCAACATTCTCTTCTGTACAATGGAAGTTATGATAGATGGTACCCAGTACCCAGCGCCGTCGAGTCGATCCCAACTCATAGTGACCCGATAGACGATAGTATCTACCTTATTAGGTTGATGGGAGAATTAAGAGACATAATACCGGTAATTTTAGTAATATCTAGCCCCTAGTAAGTACCAGTTAAGAAATAGCTTGTAAGTTTTGATTTTTTGTCATTCTTTTTTTTTTTTTTGAGGCACAATAAAATTCATTCATTTTCCATATAGAATTTGATGAATTTTGGTAATTGTTACATTATGTACTTATTACAATCAAGATATACAACAATTTCTTCACCCTATGAGTTCCAAGCTCCTTTCTCAATTGAACCCTGTCGTGGATTGAATTATGTCCCCCAAAAAATGTGTGTATCAACTTGGTTAGGCCATGATACCCAGTATTCTGTGGTTGTCCTCCATTTTGTGATTGTAATTTTACGTTAAAGAGGATTAGGGTGGGACTGTAACACCACCCTTACCCAGGTCTCATCCCTGATCCGATGTAAAGGGAGTTTCCCTGGGGTGTGGCCTGCACCACCCTTCATCTCTCAAGAGATAAAAGGGAAGCAAGCAGAGAATTGGGAACCTCATACCACCAAAAAACTAGCACCAGGAACAGACTGCGTCCTTTGAACCCGGGGTCCCTGCGCCTGAGAAGCTCCTCAACCAGGGGAAGATTGAGGACAAGAACCTTCTTCCAAAGCCAACAGAGAGAGAAAGCCTTCCCTTGGAGCTGACGCCTTGAATTTGGACTTTTAGCCTGCTTTACTGTGAGGAAATAAATCTCCCTTTGTTAAAGCCATCCACTTGAGGTATTTCTGTTACAGCAGCACTAGATGACTAAGACAACCCCCTTCCCTGCCCCTCACCCCAGCCAACCACTACTTTGCTTTCTGTCACTGTAGTTTTGCTTTTTTTAGAATTTCATGGAAATGGAATCAATCATAAGTCTCCTGTGTTGGACTTCTTACACACAGCATAATGATTCTGAAGTTTATCCATGTTGTGTGCATTTATATTTCACTCCTCTTTATGCTGTGGAGTATTCTACGGTATGGATGTAACACAGTTGTGTATCCGTTCACCAGTTAATAGGCGTTAGGGTTGTTTCACCTTCTGGGCTATTACAAGCAAAGCTGATATGAACAATCACGAGAGTTCTTTGTGTGGACGTGTTTTCTGACTATACATTTTTTTAATGGCAGGTTCTCTGCCTGCTTTAACCACAGTATTCAGCAGCTGCTTAAAAATTATTTGTTGTACCAATACATGCTACAATGTGGATGGACCTTGAAAAAAGTATGCTAAGTAACAAAGACCAGTCATGAAAGACCACATACTGTACGATTCCATTCATATGAAATGTCCAGAACGGGCAAATCTGTAGAGACAGAAACTAGATGACCAATTTTCTAGGGATGGGAGGAGAGCCCTGGTGGCACAGTGGTTAAAAGCTCAGCTGCTAACCAAAAGGTTCGCAGTTTGGATCCATCAGCTGCTCCTTGGAAAACCTACGGGACAGTTCTACTCTGTCCTATAGGATCGCTGAGTCAGAATTGACTCGAAGGCAGTGGGTTTGGTTTGGTTTTGGTTTAGGGCTGGTAGGATTAGGGAGAAACGGAGAGTGACTGTTAATGGGTACAGGGTTTCTTTTAGGGCTGATGAAAGTGTCCTAAAATTGATCATGCTGACGGTTGCATAACTCTGTGAACACACTAAAGACCACTCAATAGTAAACTTAAAGTGGGTGTATGGTACATGGATTATATTTCAATAAAACTGCTAAAAAGCATGTTAAATGAATAATTAAATAATTGGATGATTCCATGTAAGAATTAATATTCTTGTTTCCTGACCGCTTGATCACTGAGGTACCCTTTGGCATTTATTTTTAATTCAATTTAATTCAACACAATTATTAGACATCTATTAAGTTCCAAGGAGCCCTCATGGCACAGTGGTTAAGAGCTTGGCTGCTAATCAAAAGGTCGGCAGTTTGAACCCACAAGCCACTCCATGAGATAAAGATGTGGCAGTCTGCTTCCCTAAAGATGACAGCCTTGGAAACCCTATGGGGCAGTTCTACTCTGTCCTACAGGGTCACTATGAGTCAGCATTGACTCGACAGAACAAGTGTTGGTTTTGGTATTAAGTTCCTAATACAGTGCTAGGATCTGGTGGTTTGAAGACATAGGAGACAAAGGACCCACCCTTTCAAAGGCACATACTCCCGAGAGGGAAACAGACTGTAGTTATAGCTACAGTAAAAAAAAAAATTTTTTTTTTAATTTTTTTTTTTTTTTAACTAACACTTATCACTTACAATGTGTGCCAGGCACTGAGAGCGATATATATATTCTAATTATACTGTATGTATGTAGATTTAGATAGGAAGATGGATTTCATTTATTCCTCGTAGCAGCCTAGGAGGTAGGTACTAGCATTATTTGCAGTCTTTAGATGGAAACAATGGTGCCCAGAGAGGGTCAGTAGTTTGCCTAACATCACACAGCTAGTAAATGGTGCAGCTGGGACTTGAAGTCCAGGAATCCTGCTGGGATGCCCATGACCTTGACCACTTTGCTCCACTGCCCATTCAGAATGATGCTGCTCCAGTGGCATGGGGTCCTGGTCATGGCAGGGGCAAAAGAGCCAAGGGCACTGTCACGTCTCCCTCTCGGAGAGCGTGGGCTGTCAGACTTGCAGGATCTCAATCTCTATATCTCTCCCTTTTCCCCTCCCGTCCCCACCTGACCCGCCTCTAGCCCTGACATACCCTGGAGATCCCAAGAAAAGACCCCCCAGCACTGTCCCTGCACTAAGTACTACTTTGTCCCCACTGTTTCTCCTTCTCGCCCCAGCAGACCAGAAACCACGCACCACCAGACACTGGCTCCTTCTGGGGAGGAGGCTAGCCTGGCCCTGGCTGCAACGGACAGTGACCCGGTGACGAAGTGTCTGGAATGTGGGTCCTTCTTGGGAATTTCCCCTGGCAGAGGCACTGGGTCAGATCTCGTGAAGAATGTCACCAAGCCAGTGGTGTGCCGCAGCCAGCTCATGTTCACATGAGAGCCGATTATAAAATTCTCAGGAAACTTGCAAGCTGGTTGTTAAACACAGCCATTAATAGAAATTAAATTACAGAAACTTTCATTAATTAAATATATGAAAAAAATAAAAGTAATAAATACTCAAAACCACCATCTCCTACGTATTTTACTACAGTTTACTATTATATATCCCTTGAGGTTATATCTATCATGTCTATACAGACTGAGCGTGCCATATAACGGTGAACTACGGTGCATCTCTTCCCAAATCCACATCCAGTGATGTCAGGTGGGCAGCTTACAATAGGCCAAAGTAGGAGTATTTACACCGTGGAAATTGGTCACTGCCACAAATAAGCTGTCCCATAGGGTTTCCAAGGAACGGCTGGTGGATTTGAACTGCCGAGCTTTTGGTTAGCTGCCAAACTCTTAGCCAGTGTGCCACCAGGGCTCGTTGCACCACCAGGGCTCCTTAAATTGTGTACTATACATCTTTTATATCACTAAACTATATAATAAATTTATACAAGTAAATATGTACATGTATATATATGTATATATAGTCACTTTTTTTTTGGAGAGCCGTTTAGTAAACATTGAACATTTACTAGCACATGACTGCCTCAAATCTTTGCTGTTTGAGGAGAACGAGGTCCAGAGAGCAGAAATATCTGCCCAGGTCACACACCCAGGACTCCTCTCCCTCCCCCTCCCCCCACCCCCACCCCCACCCCAGTGCTTCTTTGCCCCCCTACCCCACCCTGCCATCACAGTCCTCCCTCTGAAGTTGAAGAAGAATAGTACAGTGAGACAGAAAAAGTCCCTGGGATTCAAACACTTAGATTTGCCCCTGAAACCCTCTTGGCGCCATATAAATAGCTAAGCCATAAATCCTGAGAGGTGCATAATTTCATTATTCTTATTATGCGTAATTAAAACAACACTGAGCCTGGGTTAGTGATTAACTCCCCCTCTGCCTCCCTCAGCCTCCCATTAGGGTAATTTGTTTCTGAGCCCTCTGTACAAACACAGGCTGGGATTTTGTTTTTCCTCTGGGTATTTTGGTTATTTTTCATGATTGTTCTCTTACCCCTGGAGGCTGGTATTCCTCAAGATTGACCGTACGTGGGAAAATGGAAAGGAATGAAGGGCAGACAGATCTTGGTTCAAAACTGGTTCTGAGACGACTTTCAGGAAAGCCACAGGTTGGGAGAAAATATTCACATTGCATGTACCTGATAAAGGATTTTTTTAATATAAATAATACATAAGGGACTCTTGAACCTCAATAAGATAAACAATCCAACTAAAAATGAGCAAAAGATTTGAAAGGCCACTTCTCCAGAGAAGATATACGAATGGCCAAGGATCACATGAAAAATGTTCAGTACCATTAGTCATTTAGGAAATGAAAATTTAAGCCGCAACGAGATAACACTGCACTCCCACTTCAGCGCCTAAAATGAGAAGGCTGACCACACTAAACATCGGTGAGGATGTGGAACAACTGGAATTCTCATACATTGCTGATAAAAAACCAAAGACCCATTGTTGTGGAGTGAATCCAACTCCTAGCAACCTGAAAAGACAGGGTAGAACTGCCACATAGAGTTTCCAAGGAGCAGGTGGAAATCCGTTTCCAAGGATTCGAACTGCTGACCTTTTACCTAGCAGCCAAATACTTAACCACTGCACCACCAAGGCTCCATGTTGCTGATGGGAATGTAAAATGGTACATCACTTCAGAAAACCCAGCAATTCTACTCCTAGGTATTTACCCAAGAGAAATAAAACATACGTCCACACACAACTCGTACATGAATGTTCATGGCAGTTTTATTCGTAATAGCCAAAAACTGGAGACAACTCATATGTCTACCAACAGGTGAATGGATAAATAAATTGTGGTATATCCATATAATAGAATAATACTTGGTAATAAAAAGAATGAACTATTGATGCACACGGATGAATCTCAAATAATTATGCTGTACAAAGGGAGCCAGGCACAGAATATAGAGCAATTCTATTCTACGTAATATTCTAGAAAAGGCACTGAGGCATCAGTGGTTCAGTGGTAGAATTCCCACCTTGCATGTGGGAGACCTGAGTTCAATTCCCAGCCAGTACACCTCATGCACAGCCCCGACCTGTCTGTCAGTGGGGGCTTCTGTATTGCTATAATGCTGAATGGATTTCAGTGGAGTTAGCCAAGACAGACTAGGAAGAAAGGCCTGGAGGTCTACTTTAAAAAATCAGCTAATGAAAACGTTATGGATCACAATGGTCTGGTCTGTAAACAATCATGGGGATGGGCAGGACCAGGCAGTTTTTGTTCCATTGTGCCTAGGGTTCCCATGAGTCAGGGGCTGAGTCAACAGCAGCTAAGAACAACAACTAGGACAGGCAGACACCAGAGTGGTTGCAGGGAGCTGGAGGGTATTGACTACTAAGTGGCACAAGGGGACCACTGGGGAGATGGAAAGATCTGTATCTTGGCTGAGGTGATGGTGATATGGGTGTATCCATTTGTCAAAACTGTACACTGAACATGGGTGCATTTTATTACATGAAATTTATAACTCAACAAAGATGACTTTAAAAGCCCTAGCTGTGTAACTTTGGGCAGGTTATTCTACTTTTCTGGGCCTCAGTTTCCTCATCTGTAAAATGGTGGTAATAATAGCTGCTAGGTTATAGGGATTAAAGGAGAACATGTGAAAAGGCTCAAACGGCACACACGATGATATTGGTTTGCCTTTCTTGTTGATTTTCATTAAACTCTAAATGGCCAGATAAAAGGTATTCATTCATTCATTTAACAAATATTTATTAAGCACCTAACACATTTCAGGCATCGTTGTAGGCACTTGAACTATATCAGAGAACAAAACAGAAAAATAGAGATTCTTGCCTTCTTGGTCTTTACATTCTATTAGGGGGAGACAAGCAATAAATAATAAAGATAGTAAGTAAATTACATAGTATGTTAGAAGATACGAAACCCACTGCCATCAAGTCGATTCTGACTCATAGTGACCCAACTGCCCCACAGGGTTTCCAAGGCTGTAATTTTTACTGAACCAGACTGCCACATCTTTCTCTGGTGGAGCGGCTGACGGGTTTGAACCACCAATCTTCAATTAGCAGCCGAGCACATAACCACTGGGCCACTAGGGATCCTTTTGTTAGAAGGTAAGTACTATAGAAAAAAAGAAAAACTAGAATAGGCTAACAGCCAAGAAGGCTCAGGGCGGTGGGCAGCTTGCAATTTTAAATAGGGTGGTCTTGGTAGGTTTTACTAAGTAGATGATACTTGAGCAAAATATATTTATGGAAGACAAGAAATGAAAGACAGAGGGAAGAATCATAATTTCCCAACTCTCTGTCAAGTGCCTAGAGCTGAGCATTAATTCTGCAGGGTCATGCTCTTTCTGTCATACCGGTTTAGATGATTTTATTTGTGTATAAATGCTGAGAAAAAAAACAATGGAATGGAAGAATGTTTGCAACTCACAAGAAGGCATTCTGGCATGTTAAATCCAAAACACCTGGATTCAAAGCTCCCCTCAGCCACCTATGAGCTGTGTGATCTCTGGAACACCACCTCTCCTCTCAGAGCCTCAGTTTCCTCACCTGAGGCCAGGTGATAATGGTCCCCTTAAGAACATGAAAGAAGGTAATACAGGTAAGGTTCCAGCATGACTGTGGGTGCACCAAGTGTTGGCTTGCTTACCTGAGGCCCCACCTGGGTCTCTGTGTCTCCCCAGCTTGCAGAAGTCTCTGGAGCAACAGTGACCAGGCTCCTCTCTGTGGTCCTAACGCTTTGTCTCTGAAGCTCCAATTATCACATGCAATTTCAACATTTCTCCAACAAGACGATTTTAAATTCATATTCAATAATTTATGGAAATGGATGCTGGTATTTTCCCCTTCTCTTTTTTTTTTCTTTTTAAGCACTTTAAAGAGATGGCCCGTCTTCTGACACTTGACACAGTCAATGACTCATCTACCTAGTGGCAGAGTGGTTCCAGCTTTTGTCAGAGCTGGGCCTCCTGGGGAGACCCAGGAGAAAAGAAAGCTTTCTAAAACATTTTAATTGTAAGTGGAGTTCATTAGTTTAGCTCTCATTACAATAAATTATCATCCGCTGCTTTAAACCTTAACAAAATGGACCCGGCAGTGATTAGTGTCCCCTGTGTTTGTAGGAAGATCCTGTCATAAACCTATACTTGACGAGAATGACGGCAGATTGATCCTCAACCAAACCAGTTATTTTTCCCAAGAGGTGAACCCCCCCCACTGGAAGATAAAAATAGGAGCCTGGGTCTCTTAATTTTCCCAGAAGAACATTAACAGTGGCGTCCACATGCAAATTTGATCATGCTAGTTGCCTGCTTAAAGCCCTCCATGGTTCCTCATCACAATGAGGAGAAAATTGTGTCAATGAACAATGTTCAGAAGACAAAAACCTGACTCTTATACAAATATAGAATAAATATGAGTCAAAAATATATTTAAGTCATGAATGAGAGGACCACCAGTGTGGTAGGGCTGGTTTAGGAGAATTTGATGACAGGGTTTTATATGGTGCCTCAGGAAAGGTGTACCAAAGTAAATTTGTATTTATGTATTTATTTTTTAAAGTTAGAAACAAAACTGACCAATGTCCTTCAGGGCAATAAAATCATTAAGCTTTAGGGTTATTTTCTCTACCAGACAGAAATCACTTTCATCTCCACAGGACAATTATCTACAGATTTACACATAATTTCATAGAGATCAGGCCCAATCAGCAGAAAACAGTGAAATCAAAGAAAGGCACAATCTCCACAAAGAATTAAGTCATCTTTGGGTGGGCTTGATAAATAGTGCTCTACTCTGACATTAGGAGCCTGGGTGGCCCAAGCAGTTTGTACTCGGCTACTAACCAAAAGGTTGGCCGAGTAAACCCACCCAGCAGGTCCACAGGAGAAAAGCCTGGCAAACTGCTTCCACTAAGATTACACCAAGGAAACCCCACAGAGCAGTTCGACTCTGTAACACACGAGGTCACCATGAGTTCGAATAGATTCCACAGCAACAGGTTTGGTTTTTTTGTTTTGTTTTAGTCCGACCTTGAAAGAAACTTCAATCTTCCTTTTTGCCATATTACTAAATTTTGGAAAAAGTTTTTTAACTACTGAAAATCTTCAACAAGGTCTACAAAATCAGGCCTGGCTCTTTTCTCTGCCCCCAGCCCCATGTGGCAACTGTCCTCCTCTGTCGGGTTTCTTCCCATTTCAGGGCCATCACAGTTGCTTCCTTTGTCTGGAATCACATCCGTTCTCTCCTTCCCCAACTCCTACTCTTCTTAGTATCTCAGCTCAAGTCACTTCCGCAAGGGAATTTTCCTAAACCGCATAGACCTAGTGCGGTCCAATGGATCACTTTTATATGGTCTTTTTCACCATGGTCTTGTAACTCCCACGGAATGATTGGGTTAGACTATGGAAATAAGGTGCTTGTGGCCCACCAAAGGGATTGGACACCTTACTAATAATGCAAATAAGGTGCATGGCACCCTTGTGGGGGGGTGGGACCATGCAAATAAGGTGTAGAGAACCCTAATGAGGGGACTGGTCAGTTTTGGCATCTTGCTAGGCTTAAAATGAACCACCCCAGAGGCAGAAAGGGAGGACATCACTACTACTAAGAAGAAGGGATGGGAGTGGACCTGGGGTCCCTGCACTGAAAACCTCCTAGACCTAGGAGACAGAGAGAGAGACACCAGAGATGACACCAGAGATGGTGCAAGATGGCTAGAAGCAGCAGAGAAGTGGCAGCAGCAGAACCAGGAGACTGGCATGAGATGGTACAGTGAGCTTCCTGGCCCACCAAGTAAGGCGGTTACAGCGGATGTGCTGATCCTCACAGCGAGAGAGCTGAGCGTCCTCGGGACAAGGCCTGCTGGCAGAGTGAGATGCCTCCAGGCACCTATTGGCAAAGCTAAAGAGCTTTGTAACACTTGCCCAAGCAGGGCAGAGGCAAAGCTGAGGGATCAAGGGGCTAAGAGGCTGAGGGCCAGAAAAAAGCCCGCCTGCAGGCACAGTGGAAAAGAAGCTGTCCTGATCAAAAAACTGTATACTGAGCATCCCTGATCCTGAATTGTAACTTCCCTAATAAACGCCATAACTATGAGCATTGTGAATTCTGTGTGGCCCTTGCAACGAATTATCATACCCAGCAGAGAAGTAAAGAGTGCTGTGGGAGGGACAGCTAGTGTCAGAATTGGTAAAAAGGTTGGAGGGTGGAGGCATGTTTGACCTTCCCTCAAAGGAATCAGCTTTGGGCTGTTAATGCTGATAATGATTATCTCCCCCACAGCGCCATTTTTATGCCTAGTTACAGATCCCCCTCATAAATACTCTAATCAGCCTTCTGTAGGCCTCCCCCTTGGCACTTCTTATAACTTTGATTAACTACTAATTATGTAATTAGGTAGTCTGGCTTCCTGACTGGAATATAAACTCCCTGAGAGTAGGGATGGGTCTGTTTTATTCACCACTGGAAACCTGGGGCTAAACCCAGATCCTAAAAGAGTGAGGTGTGGTGGGATGGATGGCTTTTGTGTGGTCTTTCTAGTAATGGTCTTGTAACTCCCACCCACTGTGAAAATAGGGTCATTGTGGCCCACCAAGGGTATTGGTCAGTTTTGCCATCCAGCTAGGCTTGAAATGACCCATCCCACAGGTGGGAAGGAGAGGATCCCATGACCACCAGGGAAGGACAGCCAGTAGAGGAGCACATTCTTTGGACCAGGGATCCCTGCACTGAGGAGATCCTGGAACCAGGAGACAGAGAGAGAGCTGTAACACTGAAGACAGTGAGAAGCGATGGCAGGAGAGACTGGCAGGAGATGGCACAGTGGGCTTCCTGGCCCACAAAGCATAAAAGCTAAGTGCCTTTGGGCTGAAGCTTACTGGCAGGGTGGGGTGCCTCTGGGCACTTATTGGCACTTTTAGGTTTGTAACACTTGCCTGAGCAAGCCAAGGGCCAGAGAGATGTGTGCCTGCAAGCAGGACTGGGAAGAGGCTGTCCTGATGGAAGAACTGTATTCTGAGCATTCCTGAACCTAAATTGTAACCTGTTACTTCCCTAATAAACCTCATAATTGTGAGTATTATTTGTGAGTTTTGTGTGACCGTTGTGATAAATTATTAAACCCAGCACAGAAGTAGAGAGTGCCATGGGAGGGACGGTTGGTGTCAGAGTTGGTAAAGATGGCAGAGAATGGAGGTGTGTCTGACCTCTGCTTCATTGGAATCGGCCTTGGACTGTTGATCTTGATTCTCCTTCCCCGCTTGTGAAATTAGAGGAGGTCATATGTTGCCCCCTTGCCATTATTATAGAGGCTAAGGCAGTGAAAAAAGAGGGTGGCCACACTCTTGGTTTCTGTGGCTCTCCTCAAACCATGGAAAACCTGGTGGCATAGTGGTTAAGACCTCCAACTGCTAACCAAAAGGTTGGCAGTTCTAATCCACCATGCCCTCCTTGGAAATCCTATGGGGTAGTTCTACTCTGGTCTATAGGGGGTCGCTATGAGTCAGAATCAACTCGACGGCAATAGGTTTCCTCAGACCACAGAGCACCTGCATTTGAGGCACATGTGCCCAGTGCTGGGCAAAAACCTGGCTGAGCCATTGGGTTCCATGAAGCTAAGGAGAGGGCAGACCAAGACACCAGACACCAAACCAGAAGCTGAACACACATGGCCTGTGGGCCACATTCACCTCTCACCCATATTTTGTTTGGCTCTTGGAATGTTTTTAAACACATTTGAACTAGCTGTCAACATTTAAAATGGGAGCCTTCACATTTTAATAATCCAGAGTTTCTGATTCTCCTTGGAAGATCATTGGAGCCCTGGCGGCGCAGTGGTTAAGAGCTCGGCTGCAACCAAAAGGTCAGTATTTCGAATCCACCAGCTGCTCCTTGGAAACCCTATGGGGCAGTTCTACTCTGTCCTATAGGGTCACTATGAGTCGGAATCGACTCGACAGCAATGGGTTTGGTTTGTTTTGGTTTCTTGGAAAATCATTAGGCTTAAGAGGCAACAAGTAGGTAAAGGTAGTGTTGTTAATTGCCATGGAGTCAATTCCGATTCATGGAGGCTCCGTATGTGCAGAGTAGAGCTGCTTCATATGGTTCTCAAAGCTGTGACCTTTCAGAAGCAGATCACCAGGTCTGTCTGGGTGGGTTTACGCCCCCAACCTGTTTGCTGGTAGTCGAGCGCTTTTATCCGTTTGCACCACCCATAAGGAGCGGCTATTTCCTAAGGCTTCCTTGCTAGCTGCAATGGATCGTCAGCTGCTATTATAACATTTTCCTTACACCCAACGGATTTCACACTCATCATCCTGGCCCTGCAGACACTCAAATTTTCAACCTTTTGCTGGAGCCTTCAAGAAACAATGAGATCATCAGAAAGAACCATTACTTTGGTTCCCCATGAACATATACTACCACCACAATCTCAACATTGTCAAGTTCAATAATGTCCCCTTTTGTTCGAACAATTCACCAGAAGGAAGTCTCCACACATTTTGTAAAAGTAAATCACCTGAGAAATCATTAAATAGCTGTTGAATGAATTACCCCTCGTGCTCAGCTTCCCTTCCAAATAGAATCTCTCAGGAATGTCCTCTTAGCTTTAATGGAAGCAAATACTTTCCTCTCCTAATGATCTGCTCTGCGTTATTTTATTAGCCAACAAGAGATCTGAAGTCCACTTATGTTTCTTTTTAGTGTTGGCTACTAGGAAGCTCCTAACTAGGAAGCTCAGAGCTAAGTTCTGAGCTTACTGTCCGTTACAGTCGAGGTTTTCTGGTAACTTGAACACACTATTTACTCTGCCCTATGCCCTGAGCACCCTTTCTGAGAATTAGTCCCCCCTTCCCTGACCTCCATCCTTATGCAGAAGCACCCAGGTTGCACAGCGTGATCCTGCCCCACTCTGGCCATACCTGATTGGCCCAGGAAAGGGACACCTAATCAATTCTGAGGCAGTAAAGTCTACTTACCAAACTCTGCCCTTGGCCACAGTTGACTGGTCCAGGAATGACTCTTGGCTCAAGACAGCCCTTTTATCCAATCTCAGTTAAAATTGAGAGAAGCATCACCTTCAAGATGTCCGAACTATAGAAGTCAAGCTCATTGATAAAACCCAGGAGCAGTTGGCAGCCATGTTCATGCATGTGGACTGGGCGCAGAGGGGCCAGCATGCAAAGATGCTGAGAAAACCATCGTGAGGGTGGAGAAACAGCCCTTCATTGCACAAGGCCCAGCTCTGTTCCTGCCCATGACTTCCCTGAGACACTCTCACAGTTTTTTAATAAGTTCCCCCCCAAAAAGAGAAACCACTCTTTTTTCTTTTATTTAAGCTACCTTGAGTTGGGTTTCTAAACGTTTTAAAATGTGAAGCAGACAAGGTATCTAATTTGCTTGCTTAAAGCCCTCAAAGGTACTTGGAATGAAAATTGAACTCTACCATGGCCAGCAAGGCCCCATGTGATCTGGCCTCATCTAGCCTCTCCAAACTGGCCTCCTTCTACTCTCTTCTTTGCTCATTCTGTTCCAGTCATGACAGTCTTCTTGCTGTTGCCCCACATGCTTCAGGACCTTTGCACTTGCTGCTCTCTCAGTGTGGAACTTTCTCCTCCCATAGCCTCAAGTAGCTGGTCCTTTCTTGTCATATCATCTCCTCAGAGAGGGTTTCCCTGATTACCCAATCTAATGTTGGCCTACTCCACTCTTCTTCTTCATTCCATTTATTTCTCCATAGTTTTTATCACTCTCTGAAATTACCTTATTTATTTGCTTGTTTACTTGTGCTTTGGGTGCATCCCTGTACTCAAATGTAAGCTCCATGAAGTCACTGCTATAAGCTGGGCAGTGGGCACAGTGCCTGGTACACAGTAGGTGCTCAATAGATAATTGTTAAATGAATAAATATTCCTTGCAACCAAAAAGTCCTGCTTAATATCGCAGTAGAGGGTCAGCGAAAAAGAGGAAGACCCGCAATGAGATGGACTGACACAGCGGCTGCAACAATGGGCTCCCGCATAACAATGATCATGAGGACGGCACAGGACCGGGCAGTGTTTCGTTCTGTTGTACATAGGGTCCCTGTGAGTCAGAAGCGACTCAATGGCACCTAACAACAACATCAGTGGACAAGCTTCTGTCTTTAGCCGTTTGCTTAAAACATGGTTGTTAATTTCTCAGTCTTTTTGTGTCTTTGGCAGTAGAACCCAGAGCCTTCCTGGAAGTGGGCAGAAATAATAAATTAGAATTTAGTATTTCTAAGCGTTTCTAAGCACTTTACAAATATTAACACATTTAATCCTCCCAACAACTGTATGTTATAGATGAGGAAACTGAGGAACCCAAGGGTGAAATAACTTTTCAAAGGCCACCAGCCTGTATGGGGCAGAACGGAGCTCACGCCCAAAGAGTCTGGCTTTGAGCCCTTGTCGATAACCCCTCTGCCAGGCTGCCTCTCAGGCAAGTGGAAGGCACACATCCTCACTGCTGTGAGGCAGTATGGTCTTACCTCCTTGGCCCCATTTCTCACTCCTATATTTGGGTTTTGAGCAGAATCCAGAAACACACTGTATTTATTCAGCCCAGCATAAACTCAGGGTGAAGCTGGCCCGATTAAGACGATGACAGATTGTGACGAGACACCACAGAATGACTGAGGGCTTCCTCTAATCATACCAATTGATATAAATTACTATGTCTGCTGCCCGGAGCGGCATCTGCGGGATTTACACCTCATTAGATCAGCGGTGCCAAATGAAGCAACAGGGTTCAGGGGCCCCTCCTTAATGAGCTGCTACTGTTATAAGGCAAAGACCATCAAGGGTAACTGGAAAGTAGAATCAAAACCCAACAGGGAACGCGAGCAGCAGCAACATAGTTGGAGGAAACAAAAACCAAAACAGTCACGATTTTGTTTGGGGCGTTTCGGATCTGAATCAAGTTTTCACACCTCTACCAAACTCTAGTTTCGGTTGTTACCTGCGGTCGGCGAGAACCAGAAAAGCCACAGAAGCTGAACTCTGAGGAGGAGCTGTGAGTTCTGAGGTTTGAGGAGTCAGCAACAGCAAGGGTCCAGCCTTGTTGGGGGGGAGGCCAAGGGTGGCTTTCATCTCCCTGTGACTCCCATGGACCATCTCCAATTAAATAAACAGTAAAAGAAAAAGCGGGGTGCTGGCGCTGCAGACGCGGCTTCAGGACATGTCCCCAGCCCCCAGCCAGCCCTTTGGCACCCTCCCAAGCGTCAGTATGAGCTCTGTGTGGTTTTGAGGCCACCAGCTCCCACTCCTGCCAAACAACCCCCGGGAGGTCTATAGGATCAAAACAGGAAGGCAGGAAGCCAGGAAACCTGGATTTCCTTATTGACTTCCGAAGAGGGAGGGAGAGGAAGAGAGAGGGGTAGAGAATGAAGACAGGCCAAAGGAAGCGGCAAACACATCCGCACCAGGAACAGAGCCCAGACTTGTTACGCAGCTGTGAGGCGTTGCGGGATGATGGCGTTTAGCAGTGGTGGGTTTTGTTCAGAAAAATCACAAACGAGACTGTCGGAGGGCAACATCCCAGTAAATGTCTAAATTCATATCGCAACTGATGAAGGCGGGGGTAGACACAGCACTTTGGCCCGTTGGATGGAATGGCCAGAAGTCCTGGTAACGGTGCCAGGGTGGTCTACAGGGGCCCTGGATCAGACTTCATCAGTGCCCCGCCCATAGCCCCTTCACGGGCACCTACGATGAAGACTGCTCTTCGGCAGCAGCCGTGACTCTACAGGAACAACACCGCAGGAAGGCTTTCTTTCTGGCCATGGAACACAGTCTGCATGCAGGGCAAGTGGGAGGTGCCCCCAGGAGCACCCTCAGCCATTGGCAGCCGGGGTGTTAGGGTGACTTGGAGGAGTGTTCTCTGCTGTTCCCCAGAGCGCTGCCTTAACCTACTGCCGTTGAGTCGATTCTGACCCATAGTGACCCTATAGGACGAAGAAGTGCACCATAGGGTTTCCTAGGAATGGCTGGTGGATTCAAACTGCTGACCTTTTGGTTAGCAGCGGAGCTCTTAACCACTGCGCCACCAGCACTCTAGTCATCCACAATAACATCTTGACCACACACCCCAGATGCTTTTCTTCCTTTCCCTGGCTTCCTGCTATGGATTGAGTTGTGTCTTCCAAAACATACGTGCAAGTCCTAACCCTATCCTGTGGATGTGACCCTGTTTGGAAATAGGGATTTCTTTTGTTTTGTTAATGAGGTCATAGCAGAATCGGGTGGGTTCTAAACCTAATCCCTTCTGAGCGGTGTCCGATGAGGGGAGTGCAGACACAGGGAGAGACACACGGGGAAGAGGCCATGTGAAGAAGGAGGCAGATGTAGCCACAAGCCCAGGAACACCAAGGCATTGTGGGATGATGTGCAGCTGCTAGAAGCCGAAGGAGTCCCTGGGTGGCTCAGAAGGCCAAGCACTTTGGCGAGTAGTTACTAGCTGAAAGGTCGGCAGTTCAAACCCACTTAGAGGCACCTCAGAGCAAGTCTGGTGATCTGCTTGGTCACAGCCTCGAAAACCCTGTGAAGTTCTCTGCACACGTGGAGTCACCACGAGTCGGAATCGACTTGATGGCAAGAACTAGAAGCTGAAAGAGACAAAGAAGGACCTTCCTCTAGATTTCACAGCCCTGAATTTGGACTCCTAGCCTCCAGCATGGTGAGAAAGTAACTTCCTGTTCTTTAAAGCCACCCACTTGCTATGCAGCCCCAGGAAACAAAAGGCACTTCGCTAGTCCCCCATTAGGGTTTCCTGGGAGCATCTCCCAGATAAACAACTTGTACTCTGATGTTTGCCTCAGGATATGTTTCTGGGGGAGCCCAAACAAGGCAGGGCCCTTCTGCAAATTATTGAAAGGCGCCCCTAGGGGTGGACGTGGTCCCAAGGTGCAGGGCTTGGCAAGCAATCCTCCCCAGCCTGACTCAGTCCAACACCAGGGCACTGACAGGCAGTGACTTGGGGCTGGCTCCTCTGCTGGCATCGTCATCCTACATAGAGACCTTGCCACCATCCTTGCCAAGTTCACCACTCTTTCTTCTCAGCTTCAGGGAAAGGGCAATCAATTTGCAAGCAACAACTGATCTATTTTTGAAGCGTACCGTAAATTCCACCGACATACTCCGGAGGGTCTCAATGTTCCTAGGAAATGCGGAACGGCCCAGGGTGTGGAAGAAACAGCATAGAGTTTGGAGTGTGACTGCTCTGAGTTCAAATCCTGACACAGCCACTTTCTAGCTATGTGACTTTGGGTAGATTTTTGCAACTCTCCATAGCTTCCATTTCCTAGGCTGATGAATTGGACATGGTTGCCAGAAGCTTAAGTTAGGGAACAAATACCAGATGTGGGTATAGGATCTAGTTCTTTCCATTTTAGTTCCTCCTCACTTCTCCTGCTTGCCCCACCCCTAGATAGCCTGCTTTGTTGTTGCTAGGTGCCGCTGAGTCGCTCCCTACTCATGGCGACCCCATGCACAATTAAACAAAATGCTCAGCCCTGTGCCATCCCCACAGTCATTTTTGGATTGCACTGTTGTCATCCATAGGGTTTTTATTGGCTGATTTTCAGAAGTAGGTTGCCAGGCCTTTCTTCCTAGTCTTAGTCTAGAAGGTCCACTGAAGCCTGTTTGGCGTCAGCAACAGTCAAGCCTCCACTGACAAACAGGTAGTAACTTGAGGTGCACTGGTCGGAGGTCGAACCTGGGTCTCCCGCATGGAATGTGTCACAGCAAATCTGTAGGACAAGAGTCTGGAGGAAGTTGAGAGGGTTGCTGGTCATGAAATTTCTTATTTTTCAGGGAAAGTGGCCTCTGGATAGCCTTCTAGGCTGACTAAATAACCTGACAGGGCAGCTCCAAATCTTCCTAACACTCAGAGAACCAGGTCAACCTCGTGCTGGTGATGGATACTCACTGCACTGAGTGTTAAGATGTAAAATGTTAATGGGAAAGAAGACCAGCTGGCTCAGGTGACAGTGACAAAGCGCAAGTCCCATCTGTTCTTCTCCTCCCTCCACTTTGGGTTGGCCATAAAAAGTGGTTCCCCAGCTACTTCTTGTTGAATGAACTGATGTGTGAAGGAACACATAAAGCCCCTGAGAGCTGCCCATGCCAGGTGAAGGCACTGAGCCTTCCCTCTTTATTTCTTCACTCTTGTTCCATGAGGGTGATAGTCACGGGTGTCACTGGACTTCCTAACAGTCCCCACTAGGTTTTGCACCACCCAGGTGCTCCTCACCTAGATGTGCTGATTTCAATGCACGTCAAAGACGTCTTTACCTAAGCACAACCCCTACCAAGTTCATATTCCAACCCAGGGAAATAGCCAGTATGGCCTTCGTGAAATAAAACCCTTCATGCCTGGAGACCCTGAAAGCCCCTCCTCCAGGCTCCCCATCCACCCACCCCAGCCCAAGCTATGCTATTTTATCCATTAGGAACACACACACACACACACCACACACACACACACCACACACACACACACAAAGCCAGATTCTTGAGGGACTCACAAACATGTTGGAGACCTGGAAAAAATAAAAGGTATTTGCTCGAAATGTTTATAGAAACTGCGAAACTGGAATGAATAGACATTTAATTAAATGTCCGAAAACGGTAGGTCCACTTTGTTCATTGTTAAATTTCATTTTCATAAAAATTTTATTACATCTGAAAACAATTTGTGGGTTGGTTTCCTCGCTTTGCAAGAATTCTTGAGTACGCATGATTGCTGAGAAAGCAGAGCCAACGTTAAATTAAATGAGTTGCTATTCATAGCCAAAACCCAAAACCAAATCTGCTGCCCTCGAGTCGATTCCGACTCATAGCAACCCTATAGGACAGAGCAGAACTGCCCCCTAGGGTTTCCAAGGAGTGCCTGGTGGATTCGAACTGCCCACCTTTTGGTTAGCAGCCGTGCTCTTAACCACTACGCCACCATGGACAAGTAAGTTCAAAAGCCAAATTCTAAAAATTCTTTAAAACGTGCATATATATATTATTGTTGTTACGTGCTGTCCAGTCGGTTCTGACTCATCGTGGCCCCGTGTGTGCAGAGTAGAACTGCTCCACAGAGTTTTCAAGGCTGTGACCTTTTGGAAGCAGATCATCAGGTCTTTCTTCCAAGGCACCTGTGGGTAGTTTGAAACCTGTAACCTTTCAGCTAGTAGTCTAACGATTTGTGCCACCTGGGGATTCCTATATATGGCCACATTCCCTTGAAAATAAGAAACTTCATGATGGCAGCCCACTTGGCTTCCTCCAGTCTCTTGGCCTACAGATTGCTAGGATGCTGCCAGAGGTTTGGGAAGCTGGTTAGGTTCACAGCCAACTTAACCTCTTTTGTAAGTCTTTGGAATCTGCCTGCCTCCCTTTCAGGGAGCACCTTGGAGGATGAATGTGTGAGTTATGGTGGCCATCCCATCTTCCAACCCTGATTCTCAGCTGCTTCGCCAGCTGAGCAGTGGGTGAACCTACCTCTGAAAGACTCTTCTTCCCCACGAAAGCCACCTACTGCCCTGATTACCACTTCTACCATTAGCCTGGGTCATCGGCACAGCTGGTGAGCTGAGCACCCCAGGAAATCTCTCACAGCAGGCATCCCTTAGACTTTGTTTTCATGCCACTTTAAGGAGCAAATTAATTTCATATACACACTTTAGAACCTCTCGTTGGCTCTATCATCTCTCCAATTAGGGGAAATGCTCCCGGCAGCTCCATCTTCATTCCAAGGAAGCCATGTGTGCAGGCCTGGGCGGGAGGCATCTTGGGCAGCTTCTGGGCCCAGGGAAATGCCAGTAACACTGGTTAGGGACCGATGGGGGCTGGGTTTGTTGATGAATAATTCACATCTCAGAGACAGGGACAGATTACCCAGTAAGCAAAGTAAGCATGTGCTTAGGGCATCAACAAAACAGGGGTGCCAGTTGTCCAAAGCAAAGACCCATAGATACCAAGCAGACAGGACACAAGGAAAAGTGAGAACCATAGTGGAAGGGAACTGGCAGGGCACTAAGTGAAACTGATACTGGCTCCAGGGCACAAAGGTGCTGGCCAGAAATAAAGTTCCCACGGGGTCACAAGGGCACCCTCACTCAAGGTTGTTTAAGCCATGAGGCCCCCACCACTTTAACACCTTGGTGGACATGTTTCTGTGGTCCCCTCCAGTGTAAATGAAACTCCTTATCTCAGCGGGTCTCTTGGGAGTATAGTATTTCTTTCTAATAAGCAAGAGGTGGGGATGGGCTGTCAAGTCTAACTCTTGCTACAGTCACCCACTAAAACTTTTATAATCCAGTTCATCTCATGCTGATTTTATGTTCAGTCGCTAATATTACAGTCACATTTAAAAAGAAGTTACATCACGGATAGCTATGGGTCTTAGCCATCCATGATGTGTGGTGTGGATGTATACATCTAACAGGATATATATATATATATCTAACAGGATATATATATATATTGGTTTATATATCTAACTCACATATCCTGTTCAAATTCACGAGTAAACAGAGGCGGGGCCACCACAGGTGATCAGTGTTTCGATCCCTCACATGTGTTGATCCCGCCCTCCTCAGAGTCCTACTGATACTTGACATCAGAGAGGGATCCTTTCTAAGCAGACCTGCAGTGCAGGCAGGTGGGGGTGGGGGTGGGGGTGGGGTGGGGTGGGGGTGGGGTGGGGGTGGGGGTGGGGGTGGGGTGGGGTGGGGGTGGGGGTGGGGGTGGGGGAGAGGCCAGGACAAGCTTGGAAGGAGGGAATGAGAGGGAGGGGATTGCTGAGCCTACTGCTAGTTCCCTCTCCAACAAATCTCCTCTCAGGACATTAGGCCCGCTATCTCCAGCAACTCCCAAGCGGTCCTGCTAAACTGAGCAGCAAGTAGGGGCGGATTACGGTGCTTATCAGATCATGTGTACTGAACAATTTCACATCTCTGATGTGGTTAAAACCATGTGAAATTGTTCACTACAGATTAGTAAGTAAATACAAGTAAGTTCGTGTTTACCTTGCTTACTGGGTCATCGGTCCCTGCCAGGGATTGTAAATTTGAAAAGAGGCTTCGGTTTTGTTGCAAGTTGCTCTGGGGCTGGGAGGGAGACAGGTGCCAGCCATACCTAGAAGTAGAATCTTTGATGTGGTAAAAAAAAAAAAAGAAGTGAAATTATTCACTGCAGATGATCTGATAAGCAAGGTAAGCACCATGCTGACCTTGGCTATTGGATACTCCGCCCCTGGCAGCAGGAGAGAAGTTGTGATCAACCCTGGAAGCCCCATGGCCAGTCAGGACACCTGGAGGGCGGCTGCAGGAGACAGGACCGGATGGTGCCTCCCCGCCCTGCAAAGCTGGCTCCTGTTTCCCCTCCGCCCCTAATCTAACCGGCCCTAGGGAAGTCACCACAAGTGTCATCTCACAGAACTGCAGGCCATGGAAACACAGAACGCAGTTCAGGAAATATGCGCTGAGTGCCTACCATGTGCCAGGCGCTCTTCTGGCACAGGAGAGACAGTGTAAAAAACAAAAAGACTAAAAACGCAAATTCTCCTGGAGTTTACATTCTATTGGATGGGATCACTGGAAATGAGTGTGATCTTGCTTCCTTTTGTGGAAGGAAAAGTGAAAGGGATCAAGCTCCAACTGTGAGCCTAAATTTGTGCTGGGGCCTTAACATTCCTTGTGTATTTCTCTCTCTTAACTAGCTTACATCCTGTCTTGGTCATCTAGTGCTGCTGTAACAAAAATACCACAAGTGGGTGGCTTTAACAAACAAATTTATTTTCTCAGAGTTAGGAGGCTAGAAGTTCAAATTCAGGGAGCCAGCTCTAGGGGAAGGCTTTCTTTCTGTTGGCTATGGGGGAAGGTCCTTGTCTCTTCAGCTTCTAGTCCTTGGATCCTTGGTGATCTTCATGTGGCAGGGTGTCCCTCTTCCCCCATCTCTGGTCTTTTAATCTTCTCCTTTTCTATCTTGAAAGAGATTGACTCAAGACACATCTTACTCTGCTATTGCCTCATTAACATAAAGAAATCCCATTCCCGAATGGGATTATAAACACAGGTATAAAACCCATTGCCATTGAGTCAATTCTGATTCATAGCAACCCTATAAGACAGAGTAGAACTGCCCCACAGAGTTTCCAAGGAGCCCCTGGTGAATTCGAACTGCCAGTCTAATTGCTTAGCAGCCATGGCTCTTAACCACTATGCCACTAGGGTTCCCAACCACAGGTATAGGGGTTAGGGGTTAGGATTTACAACACATAATTTGGGAGGGACACAATTCAATCCATAACATACCCTCATTCTACAGATGAAGAAATTGAGGCCCAGGCAAGTGTAGCAAAATCCTCAAGGTCACAGGGCTAGTATACTGCAAATCCCAATCCCAAACTACGGACTTTAGTTAATAATAATGTCTCCGTATTTCTTCATCAGTCTAAGAAATGTACCATAGGAATGCAAGCTGTTTATAAAGCTGTGTTGGTGGTATGACAGTCAAGCTCTCGGCCGCTAACCTAAAGGTTGGTAGCTTCAACTCATCCAGTGGCTCCATGGGAGGAGGACTTGGTGATCTGCTTCTGTAAAGATTGTTGTTGTTAGGTTCCATCAAGTTGGTTCCAACTCATAGTGACCCTAGAGATTACAGCTCTGGAAATAGTCCTCTTGGGACCAAATGCCACTAATAGCTTCCATGCATCCATGAGGCAGTTCTCCTCCGTCACATGGGGTCAGTATGAGTCGGAATCGACCTGACAGCACCCAACAACAACAATAATGGGGGTAAAGGTGCATATGGAAACTCCCTGTACCTTCTGCTCAATTTTTCTCTAAACCTAAAAATACTTTGAAAAATAAAATCTATCAAAAAATAAATAATGGTCCACATAAATCAGAGGCTGTATCAGCCTGAAACCAGAAGAACTAGATGGTGCCCGGCTATAAGTGATGACTGCCATGACAGGGAACACGACAGAGAACCCCTGAAGGAGCAGGAAAGCAGTGGGATGCAGACCCCAAATTCTCATAAAAAGACCAGACTTAATGGTCTGACTGAGACTGGAGGGACCCCGGAGGTCATGGTCCCCAGACCTTCTGTTAGCCCAAGACAGGAACCATTCCCAAAGCCAACTCTTCAGACAGGGATTGGACTGGGCTATAAGACAGAATATGATACTGGTGAGGATTGGGATTCTTGGATAAAGTAGACACATGAGACTACATGGGCAGCTCCTGTCTGGAGGGGAGATGTGAAGGCCGAGGGGGACAGAAGCTGGCTGAATGGACTTGGAAATACAGGGTGGAGAGAAGGAGTGTACTGTCTCATTAGAGGGAGAGCAACTAGGACTATATCCCAGTAACTCAGTGCCATCGAGTTGATTCCGACTCATAGCAACCCTATAGGACAGAGTAGAACTGCCCCAAAGAGTTTCAAGGAGCACCTGGTGGATTTGAACTGCCGACCCTTTGGTTAGCAGCCGTAGCACTTAACCACTACGCTACCAGGTTTCCAGGACTATATAGCAAGGTGTATATAAGGTTTCGTATGAGAGGCTGACTTGATTTGTAAACTTTCACTTAAAGCACAATAAAAATATTATAAATAAATAAATTAATGCTCAAAAAAGAAAACAGGAGGCAGCCTCCCAAGCCAAAAGGCAATATAGGTGGTCCTGGCACGTGGGACGAGCATGTTACCTCCGCTCTGGGAAGGTGTTTCTGGTGAGCCAGTTACTTCTTGTTCAAAGATATCCTCCACTGAGGCAGACTGGAGCTGCCAGGCCGCCTGTCTCTGGATAATGAAATCTCCCAGGTTACTGCACCCTGACTAGTCTCCGTCTTCGTTTGTTTTCCCAGGATCACAAAAGGGCCACAGGTTTTATAAAGGGGAACCTGTAACAGAACTCCTGTGCTCCCAGTCCCTGAGTGATCAGGTGCAAGTCTTCCCAACTCTGGGAAAACAAATATGCCCCTGCTGGCCCCCATGACAACTTCCAGTGGGTTTGCTTCAAAAGCAGCCCCTCTCACCCATGGACTGCCCTCCCAGACTAGCATATGTGTATGGGGGCCTCATCCCTCTGACTCCAGCTTCCCCCAAAGCCCAGGAGAGCACAGAAAACCCCAGAAGGCCAGGGCCAGGCACCCGAAATTCTACTGCATGAGTCTCCATAACCCTCTTCCCTGGAAGCAGGAGTGGGCAAACATTTTCTGTAAAGGGCCAGATGAGAAATATTGTAGGGTTTGTGGTCCAAGAGGCAAAACCAAGGATATTATGTAGGCACTTATGTAACAAGAGAGAACGCACATTTCCACAATTTTTTTTTCAATCATTTAAAAATGTAAAAAAAAAAAAAAAAAAATTTCTCAGATTGCAGGCTGTACAAAAATAGGCAGCTGGCGGGGTTTGGCCCACAGGCCAAAGTTTGCTGACCCCTGCCCTGTACTCTCTTAGTGGGAGGAGCTACAGGGTGGGTAACTTTTATATTTCTTTCAGGAAGGGCAGGTCAGGTACTGTAGGATCAAAATCAGAGCCACCGAGAGGGAGGAGAAGGGAAGGAGGGAAGAAACCTGTGAGGCAAATTCTGAAAGAGAAATGTAGGGAAGTTTGGAGGGGACAAGGTGAGATTTGGGGACAGTGGTATGATAAGAGAAAGACAGAGAGTAAGAGTAAGAATGAGAGAGGGCAAGAAAGAAGGTTTTACAGTATTTGCTTAGATGCCCCAGGGACTACAGTAAATACGCAATGGCTTTTCAATTTCTGTGGACACTAGACTGATTTTCTTGCTTGCTTGCTTTTTTGTGTATGATACCGTGCTGAGGTAGGACCCACAAGTGGAGGTAACTTTATAGGTCTCCCCACCTCCCCCACCACCACCAAGCCAGTAACTTTGCTCACCCTTGCCCCATCTGTCCTGGCCAGCCTGAAAAATCTGGTTGCCCATGCGCTCCAGCTCACAGGGCACATCCCTCCACCAACAGGCTCCTTTCCCCTCTAACCTCCCTCTGCTCCACCCATTTGGGTCAGCCTGCCTTTGGGAGACTGAGTCCTCTGCTCCCACTGCCTGTGTGCCCGCCCTGTGAAAACCGAAGTGCCCCTCGGGCTCTTCACCTTTAAAAGGGGACCACCGCTGCCTGCCACTGTGGAAAATGGGGCAGCACAGAGGAACGCACTTTGCAAACTGTAAGGGACAGGAAGCATGGACGCTATTAGTGGCATTTGGTTCCAAAAGCCCTATTTTTGATCACCTCTGTGCCCTCCTCTCCAGGTGATTACTCAGTGTGTACTGAGAACCAGGTGTCCACACAGAAACACTGTTACTGGGAGGAATATGTTTATGAATTAGGTATCTGCTTCAGGCCAAACAACAATTTCATCAGTTGGGGATGGGGGTGGTGGGGCAGGGGGTCTTGACTTCTATCTTAAAAAAAAAAAAAACTTAAAGTCTCTCCTTATTCCAGGTAATTCTTTTCACATAGCAGGAAATTCTGAGAAGCAGATCCCTCCCATGAAGGAGCAGCTTCCAGCTTGCTACCCTCTCCAACTCTGCTCGAAACGTCAGCTGAACCCGCCTCCTAGAGTTCTTAAATAAAACAACCCTCTGGTTGACTGTAATTAAGCATATTCTACAACCTTGGCGAGCCTGGCATCTGCACCTGCAACTGGGATCCCCTTTCTCGCGGCACCTGTCCGCGGCAGTCACCCTGCCCCGCTCGCGCGCGCGCCCTCCCGTTCCTTTCCACGCCCGCACGCCCTCCTGGCGCCGCCCGCGCGCGGCTCGCACCGCCCTATGGCACCAGAGGAACAGATGGAGCAATCATCGTCCTCCTTCCGCCAGAAGGACCCCCGCTGCTCTGGGGAGAGTGATGTGGCTCTAAGACACATAATTAGACAAGTCAGTGGACAATGCCGCGTCTTAGAGGGGGTGGACTTGCGTAACGCAGAACAGGCGCTCTCATTTATCTCGGGCGCAGTGAAGCTAGGCGCTCAGCCCCGCCCCAGCGCCGCCGGCCTGCTCCCTTAGCTGCGGTTTCTGGGCCTCTCAAACAACATCTGACTCTTTTTTTTTTTCTTAAAGGCCGTGCCAAGATGATTTATGCACCAACAATGCCATTCATGTGGAAGTGTCCCCTGTCAAGTCTCCACGCTCCACGGGGAAGTAGTTGCCCTTAGCCTGTCCCCTGCCCGGTAGGGTGGACCGTGGCCATCTTGGCCCTGGACTGACCCATCAACAACCCCCTCCTTTGCCCTGCATGGGGGAAGTGATTCCAGAAAAGCCCACTGGAGTGGCCACACCTTGGGATTCACCCTCTCCTCTCTTCAAAAAAAAATTTTTTTTTTCTCTTCAGGAGACAGGTGACCTTGGGTGTCCAGACTTCTACAAGGGACAGCACATAAAGCTGGTGAGAGCACAGCTTCCAAGTCAAAGATCTGGGTTTGCAATCCAGGGCTGACCTTTGTGCAATGTGGTGTCAGGCAAGTTACCTAACCTCTTGAACCTTGGTGTCCTATATGAAGGGCCTAATCTTTTCCTCACAGGTATTTGTGTGACAAGGTATGTTTGAGCTGAGCTCCTTGGTGAAACTCAGAGGCTCACTCAGGGTAGCTCAGAGACCGAGGGTGTGTCAGTTCAGTCCTCTGTGAAGCAGATGCCAAAATGGAATTAGAAGTGGGTGGTTCAATGATAGAATTCCCACCTTCCGCTCGAGAAACCTGGTTCAATTCCCGGCCAGTGTACCTCAACTCATCTCGTGCGCAGCCACCACTGTCTGTCAGTGGAGGCTCACGTGTTGCTCTGATGCTTCACAGGTTTCAGCAGAACTTCCAGACTGAGACAAACTAGGGAGAAAGGCCCAGTGATCGACTTCTGAAAATCAGCCAGTAGCAATATCTGTGGGTCACAACACTCTAATCCACAACCAACCATGGGGATGGTACAGGACCTAGCAGCATTTTATTCTGTTGTGCATGGGGTCGCCATATGTTGGGGGCCAACTGGACAGCAGATAACAACAACTCGCCTGTGAAGGATAAAGGGAGAGGACACAGGAGTGGGGAGAGCAAGGCCGGAAGGAGGATTGAGTAGGGAGAGTCCCAGCCTGTAGTGCCGCTCTGAGGAAGTCCCAGAGGGCCAATGGGGAGCCCCAGAGCAAAGACCACCTGCTAGAGGGGTCCCACGTTGGGCAGGATGGCCCAGCTCTAGTGCCTTACAAAGGCCAGTCACTAGCTGGGGGCAGCCTAGGGGTGAGTTGTGTTGAACCCTCTGGCAGGTCATGGAGCAGAGGTGTGGCATCTAAAGGCTGTCAGCCCCCTCACTCCTCGCAGGAGTTTTCTGGGGAAGGGAGAGCTGAGTGGTGCACCCCCATGACTACCCCAGGGGGGTTGGTGAAAAGGGTGGCAAGCGATTTTCATTGCTATACTAGGTTGAGTGGCATTCCTCCACAATTCATGCCCACCTGAAACCTGTGAATGTGACGTTATTTGGAAATAGGGTTTTTTGCAGATGTAATTAGTTAAGAGGAGGTCTTGCTGGATTAGGGTGGGTCCTCAACCCAATAACTAGTGCCCTTATATGAAGGCCACCTGGAGACATACGCACACACAGGAAGAAGGCCATGTGACAACAGTCACAGAGACTGGAGTGATACTGCTATCAACCAAGGAGTGCCAGCTGCTACCAGAAGCTAAGAGAGGCATGAAACTGAATTTCCCTCAGAGCATCCAGAACTTCTAGCCTCCAGAACTGTGAGAAAGGAAATTTCTGTTGCTTTAAGCCACCCAATTTGAGGTAATTTGTTATGGCAGCCCTACTAAGCTGATACAGTTGCTTTCCTGGTATTGTTCCCCCACCTAGCAAAGCAGCCCTGACTTTGCCCCTAGCTCCAAGGGTGGCCATATGACACTGGCAAACTGAATGATTCAGTGTTTTTATCTAAACTGATCCAGAGTAAATCTGAGGATATTTCCTGGGACTGCTGGGACACAGATAATCTCTTTTCTAATGGATGTTAACAAGAAAGTAGGTAGCTCTAGGGGCTGCTGGCAACCATCTTGGGACATGAAAGGTGTCCAAACTGGGATGAAATCAACATTAAGGATGGTACAGTAGGGAAACCACAAGAAACAGGGGCTATGGTCACATTATTGAGCAGCTGGGTCAAGCCTCTCCTGAAATCCACTTTATTAGTAGACTTTTCAGCTCATGAGCTAATAAATCCTCATTAGTTGTGTCAGGTTTCTTGGTACTTGCAAGAAAGGCCTCTGAGCTAATCATCAAAAAGAGAAATGGGTGTCTTCTGAACTCCAAGTGGAAGCACAGGCATAGAGTCAAGCTGAAAGGGTAGAATAGGGATCTGAGGCTGCTCTTAGGACATCAGGGTAGAAATGTCTGAATTGTCACTTCAGAGATTGATATGACTTCACTTCTGTGTCTGCATCCTTTTGTGCCTATCTGCTCCTTTTTTCCACAACCAGGTGGTGTCCTCACCCTCCTCTGTCTTTTCTCCACTACATAACTCACATTTCTTCTCCTTCCTAAATTGCATTTGCTAAAGACTCACTCCAGGTCTACTTGGAGACTTCTCTCAGTGTATCCCCTCACCTTCAACATCTCCTGCCAAGGAAGGGCCTGACCCTGTCTGCATTTCCCACTTCGGATTTCTGAAAGTACCAGTTGGATGATCCCAGCTCTTGCCCGTTTAGACACCCCCAGAGACTCTGGTCCCATGTTAGGAGAGGGGGCTGGGCATTAGTCCTTTTTAGAACTTTGTCAGACGGTCCAAGTGTGTACTCAGAGGTGCAAGCCCCTGGATTAATGGGGCCAGGCTCTCCAGACCAGCTGACCTCACAGTCTGTCCTTGGGTCAAGGTCAGTCCAGATCCAGTCAGCTAAGGGGAGAGCCACAGGGTCTCAACACACCCAAAGCCTCCTCCAGTGGTAGCATCTGTGCCTCTAGGAGGACTGAAGGGGAGACATGTTCCTGACTGACATCTTAGGGCAAGACAGCCCAGCACAGTGCTTGGTAGAAGGTGTGGCTCAAAAAACCAGGTGCCATCAAGTCGGCTCCAACTCATGGTGGCCTGATGTGCGTCAGGGTAGAGCTGTGCTCTATAGGGCTTTCGGTGGCTGATTTTTTTAAGTAGACCACTGGGCCTTTCTTCTGAAGCACTCCTGAGTGGATTTGAACTGCCAACCCTTCAGTTAGCAACTGAGCACATTAACTGTTTGCACTACCCAGGGATTTTAAAACCCTGTCTCTTCTCCAACTCAAGGTATAAAACCCACTGCCATCGAGTCAATTTCAACTCATAGCGACCCTACAGGACAGAGTAGAACTGCCCCTCAGGGTTTCCAGACTGCCACATCTTTCTCCTGCAGAGCAGCTGGTGGGTTTGAACTGCAGACCTTTTGACTACCAACCGAGCGCTTAACTTCATAGCGACCCTACAGGACAGAGGAGAACTGCCCCACAGAGTTTACAAGGAGCACCTGGCAGATTTGAACTGCCGATGCTTTGGTTAGCAGCCATAGCACTTAACCCCTGTGCCACCAGGGTTTCCACTCAAGGGTAAACTGACTTTAAAACCAAACCAGCCGCTAATGTGCAGCTGAGGAAGAGTTGCTGAGCAGAGGAACCTACAGAACCTAGAACCTAGGCGTCTGTGCTTAGCAAACACACAACACAGGAAAATCCTGATACATCAAATTTACCTCTGAGAATCTGTACTTCTATTACGATAAAACTACACAAATGCAGCTAAAAAAAAAAAAATTAATGCAGCTAGGAGAAGCCATATTCTGGGAGGCTTTTCAGTGACATGGGACAATATTCATGACCTCATGTAAGGAGAAAAAAGGGGCATAAAACTTATGTAGCGCGGGATTCCAATTTTGCTTTAAAAAATCGGTGTGCGTAAATATATATATATATATGTTTTTTTTATGTATACACACACATAGGAAAAAAAGACAGGAAACACAGGTGCTGAAAAGGTAACTGTGGTTCTCAGGTGACAGAGGTTTTTTTGAAGCTAAATGTGTTCAATCCAGAGGATTTTTATTCTGAAGTAATGTCTTTTTATTTTTGATCTTAACAGGCTTTTTGAAGTGATGGTTTCGGTAGAAGGTGGCTGGTTTGGTAAAGCTGTACGTGCAAAATCACAGGTTGACAGCCTTATGACAGTAGCCCTCTGCACCTTTCCCCAGGATTCTGTTTTGTTTCTAATTTCAGTTTTATAGAAATCTGAATATAGAACTCTGGCATTCGCTGCCCTAAGAAATAGCCTGGTTGGAATCACTCTTCCCTGCTCTGATGCCTTGGATTCAAGGCTCTTCCATCAGGACTGGGTGATGCCTGCCACATCAGGGGGCACTGCCCCCAGTGGGGCTTTGGGGGTCCCTCCCAGCAGACCTTCCACCTGCCAGCTGATCCGAGCCGAGAAGGCAGTGAGTTGAGAACACCTGGGGCTCCGGGTTGGGGAGGGACAGCAACAGGGAAAAACAGAACATATGTGCACAATTGGGCCAGGACACGAGGAGCCCAGGCTGGCGGAGAAGGAGATACACAAGAGAACTAAGACTCACGGAACCAAGAAAACACAAAAAGGCACTTGGTCTTGCTGTGCTCAGTGGGGATCCCTAGATAGTTTGAGGGCACTTATTCATTTAAGTTGTTCAGTTGTCTCCTTTGTTGGTTATTTGCTTGGTTTGGTTTTCCTTCCGACAGGTGGCATTTGAAAGCGTTCTGTGGACAGACCATTGTGGTAGGTATTGTGCAGGACTCAGAGTTGAGACAGATAATGGAGCTTGTGCTCTGGGAGAGGAGGTAGGAAACGTGTGCACCCAGCAGCAGAGACGGGAACAAGGACCCTGGAGAATGTTATAAATTGTTACAGGAGTTCAGAAGATACAAATGTTTCCAGCCAGGAGGAATGAAGGGTGACCTCCTGGAGGAAGTGGTGTCTGAACGGCGGCCTTAAGGGTGGGTGAAATGTAAACTCAGGCAAGCTAACTCAAAGGGAGGAAAGAAAGCAAGGCAGGAGCAAACATCAAGGAGGGAAAACACAAAACACAAACTATGTGTTCAAAACATACATACAACGAATACTTAAGCATGTATTGTGGGCCAGGCTCAAGAGAGACACTGGTTTGCGATGGGGCTCCTGTTTTCACAGGGCTTCTGGGCGGGTGGCCAAACTACTGGAGCCAGGGGTACTTCAGGCCAGGTGGCTGGAAGTGGGTCTTCAGTCAGCCCTGTTCTGCTGCCCCTTCCCCTGAGAGCTCGCTCACTCCAGGGAAATGCCTCCCTGGAAACACCATCAACGATAACAGCATGCCACTGCCAACACTTAAAATACCGGAGACACGGAGCCTTCCGCACGTGGTCCTCGCTAGGACTAGGCCTGCCCGGCCAAACCGCTGCTCCCAGCATGACTGAGGCAAAACGACAGCAGACCCACATACAAGATTGCTCCCGGAGGTAAAAACCCCTTCTTCCTTTTTATTTTTTCAAGTGCTGAGGCGTCTTGATTCCACATTCATCCTTTTCCTCTAGCTTATCTCTTGGTGACTTTGGAGAGCAGTCTTCCTTATCTCGGAAACAAATGGCCTCCGCAGAAAGCCCCAGACAGCGGAGTCATTTATCTGTCTGACATGTGTTTCCCTGTTTGTTTTCTCCAGCCTTGAGACAAGAGTTGTGTCAACTGTGGATGGCTGTGCCCTAGTCACTTGAGAGGCATCAATCAATTTCCCAGCTGCATTTATCACTCGCTGCCTTAAATCAAGTCTAATCAATGCTTCCTTCACTTGGTATGGATTGAAACTATATATAACACTTTCAGAAAACTGGCGGGAAAGGGAGCCGGCCACAAACAAAAATTCCCTCGGGGACTGAGATGGAATGATGTTAAGGAAACATTTGCAATATCTGATTTGCTTTCATGGAGATGCCTGACTAAACACTCAGGAAGGTTTGTGTGTATGAAGCTTCACTTGAAGTTACCTGATGTGGAATGTCAGTCAGTCCATACAGACGATTTTATACAGGGGGGCATTCTGCATTTTTAAACCTAGTAAGTTTGGAGGCTTTGGTGTATTTTTTTTGATTGTGCTTTAAGTGGAAGTTTACAAATCAAGTCAGTCTCTTATACAAAAACTTATATACACCTTGCTATATGCTCCTAATTGCTCTCCCCCTAACGAGATAGCTCGCTTCTTTCCTCCACTCTCTTTTTGTGTCCATTCCACCAGCTTCGGACCCCTTCTGCCCTCTCATCTCCCCTCCAGATTGATTCAAGAAGCTCATTCTTCACCAGCATCTTTTTCTATCCCATTGTCCAGTCCAATCCCTGTCTGAAGAGTTGGCTTTGGGAATGGTTCCTGTCTTGGGCTAACAGAGGGTCTAGGGGTCATGACCACCGTGGTTCTTCTAGTCTCAGTCACACCATTAAGTCTGGCCTTTTTACGAGAATTTGGGGTCTGCATCCCACTGCTCTCCTGCTCCCTCAGGGGTTCTCTGTTGTGTTCCCAGTCAGGGCAGTCATCGGTTGTAGCTGGGCACTATCTAGTTCTTCTGGTCTCAGGCTGATGGAGTCTCTGGTTTGTGTGGCCCCTTCTACCTCTTGGGCTGGTAATTACCTTGTGTCCTTGGTGTTCTTCATTCTCCTTTGCTCCAGGTGGGTTGAGACCAATTGATGCATCTTAGATGGCCGCTTGCTAGTGTTTAAGACCCCAGATGCCACTCTCCAAAGTGGGATGCAGAATGTTTTCTTAATAGATTTTATTATGCCAGTTGACTTAGATATCCCCTGAAATTTGGTGTATTTTTTATACTTTTGTTCCTAGATTAAGTTGTTAAGTCATTAACTCATTTCTGTTTTCTCTTAGAGGATTCTGTTTTGGCATCATTGACTAACTAGGTCAAGTTCCAGTTACAACATATAAAAATCTCTCCATAACAAGATAGATATCCAGCAGCCTCTCTGATTTAAAATACTAATTTTTATAAAATCTTATACCTGAGAAAACTTGGCCTTGTCTCTCCTCCCCTCAACTCTTGGTAACAGAATTTGATCCGCACAACCATTAGCAGGTGTGAAAACCATCCCCCAGCTGTTCTACCCATTTAGAATGTGGTAGACAGCAGCCCTGTCTCATCTGTAAATTAATCTTGTGCCCGTGAAAGATGATAGCAGCCTAGTTACAGGCACCTAAATGCGACCTGCCCACAGTCGGGCCCTGCATTATTCTTCAAGGATAACGGGAGAGGAGAGAGGGGACAAGAGAAAAATAGGTCAATGATTATGCAAACCCAGAAGATGAGGCAATGCTGTGATTCACTGATATAATTAATATTTCTATCTAATCTGCTGAACTGTACAGACTTTTAACACTAGCATGCCTCTGAAACTATTAGCGGGGCTGACTCACAGCTCCCCCAGCGACCTGTTGCCAGGTAGTTCCCTGTTAGGTTCTGGGAAGCAAGACAATAATAATAGAGCCTTATGTGGCGTAATGGTTTCCAGTTTATAAAGTGTTTTGGACAGTTTCATAATCCTGTAACACAAGCAGGAAAGTAGTTCTGGTCCCGTGCATAAGATGAAGAAAAAAGTTCAAAGGTTGGCGTGCCTGTGTGCTGGTCCCAACTGTGCCGATTTGAACTCAACTCTGTGTGTCGTCAACCCTAAAGCCTTGGTTCTTCCCACTGTGCTCTGACTAGGCATCACTCAGGTCTCCTCCCTGTGCTTTCCCCAACTTATGTTTCTCCCATCGCCCAGGGTGCTTAGGAAACTCATATGGTTATGTTGTTTTTGTGTGCCATCGAGTCTATTATGACTCATAGTTACCCTGTAAGACAGAACAGAATGGCTCCATAGGGTTTCTTAGGCTAAAATCTTTACTGGATCAAATTACCAGGTCTTTTCTCCCGTGGAGCGGCTGGTGGGTTCAAACCTCTAAACTTCCAGTTAGCAACCAAGCACTTAACCATTGTGCCACCAGGGCTCCTTCATGTGGTACAGGCGATCCCTAAAGTTGCTTGGCAGGTGTCCAGTTTAAAAAAAATAAAAGGCAGCACCTTTGGACATGTTTTGGGTTACAGACACGGTATAGTGTTCTTCATCCATCTTAAACAAGGTAATGTGATATAACAAAGCTTTAGCCCCCTGTGAACAAAGAGGGTAAGGGAAACGCTGTGGACGTGGAGTCTGAAATTCAAGGGGTCACTCATGTTGTCTGTAATGTACATGAGCATTGTTTAATGAGCTCCTTTGTTTTGAGGATGTCCGGGAAGAATCATGTTTGCTCGTTCTTTGAGGAAGGGAGTAACAGGTTTTTCCACCCAAGATCAGTCCACCAATATCAGTGTAAATGAGAGGAGTAACAGATAATGCTTTTTCAAACTGGCTTCAGGTAACGTAGTACTGAGGAGACACGAACTTTCAATGGTTGTAGGGATTCTGAAGCTCTCCGGGGAGCCTGAGAAAGTCTTGAACACATTCTGACAATGCTGATGTAGTGCTCAAGCGTTAACATGCATGTCAAATGGTAGAGTCATCCTAACTATCATGCTTATACAAGCTGGAGTTTATATTGGAAATAGAAATACTCACAAGCTTTATAAGCCCAAAGTAAAAGGGATCATAGCCTTTCTTGACATAAAAATGCTACTGAAATTAATACATACCGGTTTCATTTCATTTCCTTCCCAAGGCAAATTGGTTTATTTCATGTTCTTTCATTCAACAAATATTTATGAAGCACTGAGACCATGGGAACCAAGATTCAGTGGTAACAAGACACACACCCTGCCCCCTGGGACCTTACACTCAAGTACAAAAATTTATATTTAAAATATCAATGGGAGATTTATGCTTCTGATCAAGATGGCATCATAGGGCCAGATTTATCCTCCCACCTGACACACCAGAAAAGAAGCAACACGTGAAACAATGGCTTTCAAGACCCTGGACATCAGGTTACAAAAGACAGGGATGCTAAGGGATGGGAAACAAGGTGTGCCTATGACTGTCCAGCTTACTGCCTTGAAAGGCTTTCCAGGCTGTGCAGGGAGGGACAGCCCAGGTAGAACCCAGGGGCCTCCTAGAGTTCAGGAGACAGAACTGAGGATTTAGGGAAACCCAGGCAGCTAGAGTTCACAGGACAGAGAAACAGAGAGGTGAGAGCTGCACAGAGAATCCCAGAGATAAACAGAGGGTCCCCCTTGAGTATTCAAGAGAGTACTTACTGATCAAGGCATGTAGTGAGGAACTATCTGAGGCCAGGGAAAGAAGTGCCTGAAAGGGCTAGTGGGAACAGCACTCAGCACTCACACAGGGCCAAGAACAGCACCTATTACTGTCAGCCAGACTGCAGAAACTCTTAGTTCACAGGCACTGGGTAGAGTACTCAGAAGACCATGCCTCAGTATTAGGGAATAATTCCTATAGATGGAGCACTCCTGCAGACCTGCTGACAAATTACAGAAGCAAGGCCCAAAAGGATCAAACTATTTCCAAACAACTTCACTGCATCTCCAAACAAAAGAATTTTTATAGGAATAGATATCCAGTACCCAACAAAGTAAAATTCACAATGCTTGGCATCCATCCAGTCAAAGATTACACGGCATATAAAGAAGCAGAAAAACGTGCTCATGATGGAGAGAAAACTCAGTTGGTACCGATCCAGAGCTGATCTGGATGTCAGAATCAGTGAATGTTAAAAGTTAGAATAACTGTATTCCATATGTTCAAAAACTTAAGTTGATGCATAGAAGATATATTTTTAAAATAGAACAAAAAAAACAAGTCTAATGTCTAGAGATGAAAACTACAATGTCTGAGATGAAAAATACACTGGATAGAATGAATGAAAGATGACTGGATACTACAGAAGAAAAGATCAGTGAACCTGAAGGCATGGCAATAGAAACTACACAAAACATGCAGGGAAAAATATAAAAAAAAAGCATCAGTGAGCTGCAGGACAGTGATACATATAGAGTCTCCAAAATGAGAGGGGGGAACAGAAAAAATAATGGATGGCTTAATACTCTGCAAATTCTATAGAACTATAAACCCTTCAGACTCAAGAATCTCAACAAACCCCAATCACAAGAAATATGAAGAAAATTACGCCTAGGCACATCATAATGAAATTGTTTAGCACTGGTGATTCAGATAATACTTTAAAAGCAGCCAGAGGAAAAAGACCAGAGATATGGATGACAGCCATTTACAAAAGTGCTATTTACAGAACACCATCAAACAATATGAAATATTTAATAAAAAAGATATAAAATACATATATATTGAAAACTACGAACAACTGCTGAGAGAAATTAAAGATCTAAATAAATGGAGAACTAGGACATACATGGGTTGGAAAACTCAATATTGTTAAGGTGTCATTTCTCCCCAAACTGATCTATATACTCAGAAGGGAAAAAGGATGGGCACATAGCCCAAAACAACAGAATAAAGAGTCTAAAAACAAACCCACAAAAATATAGTCTATTGGGTTTTGATAAAGGCTCAATGCAGAAAGGGCAGTTTTTTCAAAAATAACATCAGAACAGCTGAACACCCATATGGGAAAGAAAATGAATCTTGACCTCTATCTCACATTTTATTAAAAAATTAACTCAAAATTGATCACAGACCTAATTGTAAAGCCAAAAACTATAAAACTTCTAGAAGAAAAATAGGGGAAAACCTTTGTAACCTTGGATTAGGTAAAGCTTTTTAAGATACACCACCAAAAGCACAGTCTATAAAAAGAAAAACCTGATAAACTGGACTTCATCAAATTAAAAAACTTCTGCTCTTTGAAAGATACTGTTAAGGGCATAAAAAGGAGCCACAAGGTAGAAGAGAATATTTGCAAAACATGTTATAATGGACTTGTACCCAGAATTGATAAAGAACTCTCAAAACTCAAAAATGAGAAACAACTCAGCCTGAAAAACGGGCAAAAGATTTGAATAGCCATTTCATCAGAGATGTGGGGATGACAAATAAGCTTACGAAAAGATGCTCAACATCATCAGTCTCAGAGAAATGCAAATTAAAACCACAGTGAGACACCACTGTGTGCTTCTTAGAATGGTAAAAATGAAAAAGACTGGCCATACCAAGTGATGAGAAGAAAGAAGAGGAACTGGGACCCTCATGCACTCCTAGTGGCAACATAAAATGGTACAACCACTCTGGAAAACAGTTTGACAGTTTCTTAAAAAGTCAAACGTACACCTACTGTACGAGTCAGTTATTTCACTCCCAGACATTTACCTGAGGGAAATGAAAGCATATGTTAACACAAAGAGTTGTATACAAATGTTGAAAACAGCTTTATTTGGAAGAGCCCAAAACTGGAAACCACCCAGATGTCCATCAATAAGCGAATGGATAAACCTATTCTATGAGATACTATTCAGCAATTAAAAAACAAACAAAAACCCTCTTGATACATGCTACCACATGGAGGACTCTCAAAATAATTACACTGAGTAGATTAAGCCTCACAAAAAAAGAGTATATATTACATAATTGAACTTACATAAAATTCTAGAAAATGCAACCTAAAGTGTAGTGACAGAAAGCAGATTGGTGTTTGCATGGGAAATGGGGGTGGGTGACACGTGGGGAGGGCAGGAGGGAGAGGTTACAAAAGAGCACAAGGACACTGGGGATGACGGGTAAATTCATGATCTTGATTGTGATGACAGTGTCACTTGGTGTACCCATGTCAACGCTTACCAAACTGTACCACTGAAGTATGTGCAGTCAAGTACCTCCCAGTAAAGCTATTTAAAATATTAATGGACTCCACATTCTAGAGATTCTGGCAGTAGAACTATTATTTTCACCTCGAACATTAATTACTTTTGTACATACTTTGTTTTACTTTGGTAAAAACACTTCAAAACTTTATTTTTAAAGCTGCAACAAGGAAAGCAAAGGGTATAAGCATTAGCTCACTGAAAAACAATGTTATATATCCTAAAAAAATGTACAGGGTGAAAATGAGGAATTCTGATTCATGGACGCAACCAAATCTGACACGATTCTTGACAATGAATAAGACCACTTGGAATCAATTAATTGGTGCCTGCCAGTCATCTTTTTCCTGCACACTGCTGTCGTTCCCAGCCACCGAGCCCTCAGCTTCAGAAACCTGGACTGCGGTTTTCAGTTGGTCTCCCAGCTCTTCTATCAGAGGCCCAGACCTTCCCAGAGCACAAGAAGGGGCAAGTGGCTTCCCCTGACTGCCCTCAGACTTCAGGAGGGTCATGTTTCTGCATACCCCACCACCATCAATAAGCAGGGCACTGCCTTCTTCGAGAAGGGGACCCTGCAAAGAACCTCCTGGCTTGGATTCGTTCTCTCGGAGCTCATCTTGCTCTGAATCCGAGTCTTGGGTTGAGGAGGATGAGGTACTGTCCGATTCCTCTGAATCACTTTCCTCAGGACTGGAGCAAGGTGTCTGCTGCCTGGAAACTGAGCAGGCTGCTTTTAATGCCGTTTCTTCCTCCTGGACAAGAAGGGCTGCCGTTTCCAGTTCTTCCAGTTCTAATCCCAGCTGGGCCTTTGTAAGGGACTCCTTCTTTAAGGCTTCTGCAAGAGCTGCCAATTTTTTGGACCTTGAAAAAAATATATACATATATATTTTTAAAGTTAGGACTATTCATTAAATGGCCTGATGACAACAGGGTACACTACTTTAAAAAATAAAGTTGGACCCATACTTTATATGCTATAACAGAATAAAATCCAAATGAATCAAATGTAAAAAGGGAGGCCATTAGAGTACTATGAGGAAACACTGGAGAATTTCTTTGTGAGCCTAGAATGAGGAAGGCCTTTGCAACAATGACTCAAAATTCAGAAGCCACAAAAGGCTAACAAATCCAACTGAAAAAAAAAAAAAAAAATGAGCTGGTTCTGTAGGGCAAAAAATCATTGTAAGTAAGATCAGAAGACAAATGTAAAATTGTTAAAAATATTTGCAACTCATATCACAGACCAAGGCCTAATCTCCCTAACGGACTTCCTAAAAATAGATAAGAAAATAACAATCCAACAGAAAAATGGGCCCATGATGCAAGCAGACAATTCTCACAAAAGGAAATACAAAAACCACCTTTAAATATAGGAAAAGATACTCAACTTCAGCCAAATAAGAGAAATGCAAATTAAAATCATACTATGATGTATTTTTCACCTATCAGATTAGCAAGAAAACAAACATTTGATAACTCTGTTAACAAAGCTGTGCAGAAAAAAAAAAGGTGCTTTCATACATTGTTTGTGGGAGGTTAAATAGGTACAACTCCTACAAAGGAGATTTTGGCAATAACTTTCACAACTGAAAATGTACATACCCTTGACCCAGCAATCCCTCTTCTAGAACTTTAGCACACGTAGCAGATATGCTTGTAAATTCCTGCGAGGTGCAAACAGTTACTGCACCAGACTGCTAAGCGAAAGGTTGGTGGTTCAGTCCCTCCAGCGGCACCTTGGAAAAAAAGCCTGGTAATCTCCTTGTAAAAAAATCAGCCACTGAAAATCCTATGGAGCACAGTTCTCTGTCACACATGGGATCGCCATGAGTCAGAATCGACTCGGTGGCAACTGGTTAGCACATATGCTTGCTATATGACTTATGCACAAGGTTATTTATTAAAGCATTGCTTTTAAAACCAAAAACGTTGGAAATAACTAAATGTCTGTCAGTATGGGACTGCTTAAATACGTTAGGGCATATTTATACAAAAGAATACAGCTGTATCAAGAATGAAGCTCTCCACGGGCTAATCCAGATATACTGCTTAATGACAGCAACAACAAACACAGTATATGTATATGTTGCTTCTTATGGAATTAAAAAAAAAAGGGAAGAAATAAAAACAAATATTTGTATTTGCTTGTGTACTTATCAGCAGACACTGGAAAGATGGGGGATGACAGAAGAGAGTGGAGAGAAGGAGACTGCACCCCACACCGTTTTGTATTTAACTCACATAAATGTAATACCTGTTCAAAAATTTTAACGTATGAAAAAGAAAAAAGCACTGTTAGTGTGCAGCACAAAATGCTTTTCCTTTTTATCAGACAGCCATTGCCAATTATTTCAGAGGATAGTTTTCTCTGAATTACCTGCTAGATTTGTAACATGACACTGCATTGAATAGGTAAACCTTTCCACTATTGAATACATTTAGTTGTTTTGTTTTTGTTTTTTAAAAAGGCAGCATAAACCATACTGAGGTCTCCAAACACCATCTCTATACTGTTCTAGAAAGGAAAATCTTCTGATGTGACAACTGAAAAAATGCAGCAGTGAGTGAAAATGTAAGCATGTTAACGCGGCTTCTGTTGTTGCTGAGTCAGTTCCAACTCATGGTGGCCCCGTGTGTGCAGAGTAGAGCTGCTGTATAGGGTTTTTAAGGCTGTGACCTTCCAGAAGCAGATTACCAGGCCTGGCTTCCAAGGCGCCTCTGAGTAGTTTCAAACCACCAACCTTCAGACTAGCAGTCAAGCATTTAACCCTCTGCACCACCCAGGGACTCCTGACATGGCTTCTGGAAAAAAGCAAACCAAAGCTGTTGCCACTGAGTCAATTCCAACTCACAGCGACCCTACAGGTCAGATTAGAACTCCCCCATAGAGTTTCCAAGGCGCGGCTGGTGGATTTCAACTGCTGACATTTTGGTTAGCAGCCGAGCTCTTTACCACTGTGCCACCAGGGCTAAGGTATGGCTTCTAGTTTTCCCAAACTTCTAAGATTCAGTGACTATGCAAAATGCGTAGCAGCTTTGAGACAAACTGAATTCACAAGATAAATTGCCATTTGTCAAAGTGCAGGCATAGTCCATTCCATAATATTGGGAAAATGAGACTTCATTTCAACTGAGCTGATATGAATGGATGGTGCAATGGGAACTACCAAACAAAGATGGTATTTTTCATCTAAGTGCTTAGATGTATCTGAGACCTTTTTTCCTCAAGATATTTAGAATAAGAATAGTCTGTAAAAAACAAAAACAAGAGGCGGGGCCAAGATGGCAGAGTAGTCAGATGCTTCTTGTGGTCCTTTTTATAACAAAGACCCGAAAAAGCAGGTTAATTGATTATATATGAGAGTCTAGGAGCCCTAAACATCAAAGGCAAAGTTGGGGAGCTGGACTGAGCAGCAGGGAGAGGGAGAGATGGTTCAGAAGCAGCAAGAAGTTGCCAGACCTGACCCGGCAGGAACTGGTACCCTGCAGGCCAGATCAGCTGGCGTGTCCGGTGAGGCAAGCAGTGGTGCTTTGGACGTGTTTTCCACACTGGGAGAGGCTAAATGGTGGAGTCTGCTCAACCCTCCACAACCAGTAAGAAGCAGTGCTCAATTGGCAAAAGATAAGTACATGCATCTAACATAATGCACGGATCAAAAAATACCCCTTTGGGAAAAATCTCTCTCCCATTTACCTACCCACTCCTGCTCTGCACTGGGGCCTGGGCTGGCTTCAGAGATTGCTTCGTCCCCTGGGCCAGAAATAGGACCTGTCATGCACCCTGAGCCATTCTCCCAGCTTTGGAAAGGGAACAAATTAACAAACAGGAAAAAATTACCTGTCAGCTCCCCTAAGCTGGGAGCTAAGGGCAGGCACAACTCCTTTGCCTAGGCACAGGCATAAGGGGTCCACAGACTTTGAATGCCTTTCACCCCTGCACGGACCTGTGTGGGCCCATCACAATAGCATAGTCCTCATTAACACAGTACAACAGGGTATATACCTGAAGCCTAACTTCAAATGTGTCAGCTATATATATGATTCCTGACATTAGACATCACTCTGCCTATTAAGCAGGGTCCTCACCTACCCACATCAGGGGCCTGAGGACTGGTGGCTCCACCCATGACACCTAGCCATCCACAACATGGGTCTAAGAACAAGTGGTGCCTCCCAGTCCTTAGAGCCAACAGCATTGGGTGCCCACAGTCCAGGTGCAAAACCCACTCACCTATGTGCTCTAGGGAACAGGCACATGCTTTCCTCCCAGACACTCTGGGGCAGCTATCAGCCCTCTGCCTTGCTCAGCACATGACTCCCTACTGAAGCCAGAAACCTGTGCCTATACCAATCACCCCTGCCCATCTAGGACTATAGGAGAGAGTCTGAACCACACACTTGGTGACTGACTACCTGGACACCTGAGCTGAATCCATACAAGAAAAGTAAATGGACTCCTGGGCTCACATACCTAGTAATAGCTCTAACCAGCTGGTGACAGGATATGAGAGGTTAAAGGCACCAATAATCAAACTAGCTCAAACAAGCAGCCTATTTGGGCATATCAAAACAAAATAAGAAACTAGGACACAATAAGCAAACATTAAATAAATAATCTATTGATTGCTCAGAGACAACAGTCAATATGAAATCACATAAAGAGGCACAATATGATGGCTTCAGCAAGCTCCCAAAACAAAGAATCAAGTAATCTTCCAGAGGAAGAGAACTTCCTGGAATCACCAGAGGGAGAAAACAAAAGATTAATATATACAACTCTTCAAGAGATCAGGCAAAACACAGAACAAGCCAAGCAGCCCACAGACAAAGCAATAGAGGAATGTAAGAAGATTAGAGAAGAACATAATGACAAATTTAACAGGCTGCAAGAATCCACAGAGAGGCAGCAAACAGAAATCCAGAGTATTAACTATAAAATTACAGAATTAGACAACTCAATAAAAAATTGCAGAAATAGAACTGAGGCAATGGAAATCAGAATTAGTGAGACTGAAGATGAAGCAATTGACACCAACTTATTTGAGGAAAAATCAGATAAAAGAATTTAAAAAATTATGTGGGACTCTATCAAGAGGGATAACCTACAAGTGATCGGAGTACCACAACAGGGGGGGAATAACAGAAAATACAGACATAATTGTTGAAGATTTGCTGGCAGAAAACTTCCTAGATACTGTGAAAAATGAGATGTCTATCCAAGACGCTCATTGAACCCCATACAAGGTACATCCCAAAAGAAAGTCACCAAGACATACTACAATCAAACTTGCCAAAACCAAAGAAAGAGAGAGAATTTTAAGAGTAACTAGGTATAAACAAAAAGTCATCTACAAAGAAGAGTCAATAAGACTAAACTCTGACTACTCAGCAGAAACCATGCAGGCAAGAGGGCAATGGGATGACATACATAAAGCCTTGGGGTAAAAATAGCCTGCCAAGAATTATATATCCAGCAAAACTGTCTCTCAAATATGATGGCAAAATTAGGGCATTTCCAGATGAAGAGAAGTTTAGGGAATTTGCAAAAGCCAAAAAAAAAAAAAATTACAAGAAATACTAAAGGGAGTTCTCTGGTTAGAAAATCAATAATATCAGGTAGCAACCCAAGACTAGAACACAGGACAGAACAACCAGATATCAACTCAGATAGGGAAGTCACAAAAATAAATCAAAGCTGGAACACTGAAAATAGGGAAACAGAGACATCAATATGTAAAAGATGACAACATTAAAACAAAAAAGATAGACTAAAAAATGCAGTCACAGATCTTTCATATGGAAAGGAAGTCAAGGCGATATAAAGAAATAAAAGATTGGTTTAAACCTAGAAAAATAGCGGTAAATATTCAGGTAACCACAAAGGAAACTAACAATCCTCACATCAAAATAAAAAACAAGAAAAACATACTCAGGAAAATACAAAATCAACAACAATGAAAAAGATGAAAAGAAAATACATAAAGAAAAATGACTCAGCACAGAAAATAAAGTGGAACAAAGAAACTGTCAACAACACACAAAAAAGAGACATCAAAATGACAGCACTAAGCTCATAAACCTATCAATAATTATGCTGAATGTAAATGAACTAAATGCACCGATACAGAGAGAGAGTGGCAAAATGGATTAAAAAAACACAATCCATCTGTATGCTGCCTACAAGAGACACATGTTAGACTTAAAGATACAAACATACTGAAACTCAAAGGATGGAAAAAATATATCAAGTGAACAACAACCAAAAAAGAGCAGGAATGGGGAATATTTATTTCTGGCAAAGTAGACTTTAAAGTAAAATCCACCACAAAGGATAAGAAAGGACACTATATAATGACTAAAGGGTCAATAACACCAGGAGGACATAACCATATTAAATATTTACGCACCCAATGACCGGGCTCCAGAATATATAAAACAATCTGTAGCAGCACTGAAAAGAGAAATAGACAGCTCCACAGTAACAGTAGGAGACTTCAACACACCACTTTCAGTGAAGGACAGAACATCCAGAAAGAAGCTCGATAAAGACATGGAAGATCTAAATGCCACAATCAACCAACTTGACCTCACAGACATACACACAACACTCTACCCAACAATAGCCAAATATACTTTCTTTTCCAACGCACATGGAACATTCTCCAGAATAGACCACATATTAGGCCATAAAGCAAGCCTTAACAGAATCCAAAGCATCAAAATATTACAGAGTATCTTTTCTGACCGTAAAACCATAAAAATAGAAACCAATAACAGAAAAAGGAAAAAAAAGAAAATGGAAATTGAACAACAGCTTGCTCAAAAACTACTGGGTTACAGAAGAAATTAAGGACAGAATAAAGAAATTCACAGAATCAAATAAGAACATAAACACATCCTACCAGAACCTCTGGCACACAGCAAAACCAGTGCTCAGAGGTCAATTTATAGCAATAAATGCATACATCCAAAAAGAAGAAAAGGCCAAAATCAAAGTATTAACCTCACACTACGACAAACAGAAAGAGAGGAGCAAAAGAAGCCCTTGGGCACCAGAAGAAAGGAAATAAAAAAAATTAGAGCAGAATTAAATGAAATAGAGAATAGAAAAACAACTGAAAGAGTTAACAAGACCAAAAGCTGGGTTTTTTGAAAAGATCAACAAAATAGATAAACCATTGGCCAAACTGACAAAAGAAAAACAGGAGATGAAGCAAATAACCTGAATAAGAAATGAGATGGGCTATATCACAACAGACCCACCTGCAATGAAAAGAATCATAACAAATAATATGAAAAACTGTACTTTAACAAATTTGAAAACCTAGAGAAATGGACAAATTTCTAGGAACATGCTACCTACCTAAACTAACAGAGGTAGAACAACTAAATATATCTATAACAAAAGAAGAGATTGAAAAGGTATTTTAAAAACTTTCAGTTAAAAAAAACCCTGGCCCTGACAGCTTCACTGGAGAGTTCTACCAAACTTTCAGAGAAGAGTTAATACCACTACTACTAAAGGTATTTCAGAGCATAGAAAAGGACGGAATACTCCCAAACTCATTCTATGAAGCCAGCATAACTCTGATACCAAAACTAGGTAAAGACACCACAAAAAAAGAAAATTACAGACCTATATCCCTCATGAACTTAGATACAAAAATCCTCAACAAAATTCTAGCCAACAGAATTCAACAATATATCAAAAAAATAATTCACCATGACCAAGTGGGATTCATACCATATGCAGGGATGGTTCAACATCAGAAAAACAATCAATGTAATCCATCATACAAATAAAACAAAAGACAAGAGCCACATGATCTTATCAACTGATGTGAAAAGGCATTTGACAAAGTCCAACACCCATTCATGATAAAAACTCAGCAAAATAGGAACAGAAGGAAAATTCCTCAACATAATAAAGGGCATTTATACAAAGCCAATAGCCAACATCATCCTAAATGGAGAGAGTCTGAAAGCATTCCTCTTGAGAACGGGAACCAGACAAGGGTGCCCTTTATCACCACTCTTAATCAACATCGTGCTGGAGGTCCTTGCCAGAGAAGTTAGAAATAGAAAAAGAAATAAAGGGCATCCAAATTGGTAAGGGAGAAGTAAAAGTATCCCTATTTGCAGATGACATGATCTTATACACAGAAAAATCCAAAGAATCCACAAGAAAACTACTGGAACTAACAGAAGAGTTCAACAAAGTATCAGGATACAAGATAGACACAGAAAAATCAGTTGGATCCCTTTATACCAACAAAAAGAACTTCAGGGAGGAAATCATCAAATCAATACCATTTACAATAGCCCCCAAGAAGATAAAATACTTAGGAATAAATCTAACCAGACATGTAAAAGACCTATACAAAGAAAACTACAAGACGCTACTGCAAGAAACCAAAAAAGACCTATATAAGTGGAAAAACATACTTTGCTCATGCATAGGAAGATTCAACATTGTGAAAATGTCTGTTCCATCCAAAGCGATCTACAGATACAATGCAAACCCGATCCAAATACCAATGGCAGTTTTTAATGAGATGGAGAAACAAATCACCAACTTCATATGAAAAGGGAAGAGGCCCCAGATAAGTAAATCATTACTGAAGAAGAACAAAGTGGGACGCCTCACATTACCTGATTTTAGAACGTATTATACTGCCATAGCAGTCAAAACAGCCTGGTACTGTTACAACAACAGATACGTAGACCAACGGAACAGAATTGAGAATCCAGACGTAAATTCATCCACCTATGAGCAGCTGACATTTGACAAAGGCCCAAAGTCAGTTAATTGGGGAAAAGACAGTCTCTTTAACAAATGGTGCTGGCATAACTGGATATCCATCCTCAAAAAAATGAAAAAAGACCCATACCTCACACAATGCACAAAAACTAACTCAAAATGGATCAAAGACCTAAATATAAAATCTAAAACAATAAAGATCATGGAAGAAAAAATAGGGACAATATAAGGAACCCTAATACATCCCATAAACAGAATACGAAACATTACTAACGATGCACAAACACCAGAAGAAAAACTAGATAACTAGGAGCTCCTAAAAATCAAATTCTTATGCTCATCAAAAGACTTCACCAAAAGAGTAAAAATACAACCTACAGGCTGAGGAAAAATTTTTGGCTATGACAAATCCAATCAGTGTCTAATCCCTAAAATCTACAAGATACTGTAAAACCTTAACAACAACAACAAAATAACCCAATTTCAAAACGGGCAAAGGATATGAGCAGGCACTTAACCAAAGAAGGCAGCTAACATGAGGAAATGCTCACAATCATTAGCCATTAGAGAAATGCAAATCAAAACTACAATGAGATACCATCTCACCCCAACAAGGCTGGCATTAATCCAAAAAACACAAAATAGTAAATGTTGGAGAGGCTGGGGAGAGACTGGAACACTTATACACTGCTGGTGGGAATGTAAAATGGTACAACCACTTCGAAAATTGATTTGGTGCTTCATTAAAAAGCTAGAAATAGAACTACCGTATGATCCAGCAATCCCACTCTTTGGAATATATCCTAGAGAAATAAGAGCCCTCACACGGATATATGCACACCCGTGTTCATTGCAGCATTGTTTACAATACGAAAAGATGGAAACAACCTAGGTGCCCATCAACAGATGAACGGGTAAACAAATTGTTATACTTACAAAATGGAATACTACTCAATGATAAAGAACAACGATGAATCTGAGAAACATCTCATAACATGGATGAATGTGGAAAGTATTATGCTGAGTGAAATTAGTCACAGAAGGACAAATATCGTATGAGACCACTATTATAAGAACTCAAGAAAAGGTTTAAACACAGAAGAAAACATTATTTCATAGTTATGAGGCTGGGGAGGAAAGGAAGGGGGAATTTAGTAACTAGATAATAGACAAGAATTATCTTAGGTGAAGGTAAGGACAACACACAATATAGGGGAAGTCAGCACAACTGGACTAAACCAAAAGCTAAGACGCTTCCTGAATACAACCAAACACTTTGAGGGGCAGAGTAGCAGACGTGGGGGTCTGGGGACCATTGTTTCAGGGACATCTAGGTCAACTGGCGTAACAAAGTTTATTAAGAAAATGTTCTGCATCCCACTTTGGTGAGTGGCATCTGGGGTCTTAAACGCTAGCAAGCAGCCATCTAAGATGCACCAATTGGTCCCAACCCACCTGGAGCAAAGGAGAATGAAGGACACCAAAGACACAAGGAAAATATGAGCCCAAGAGACAGAAAGGGCCACGTAAACCAGAGACTCCATCAGCCTGAGACCAGAAGAACTAGATGGTGCCTGGCTACCACCAATGACGGCCCTGACAGGGAATACAACAGAGAGTCCTTGGTGGAGCAGGAGAAAAGTGGGGTGGAGAACTCAAATTCTAGTAAAATGACCAAACTTCATGGTCTGACTGAGACTGGAGGAACCCCAGAAGACATGGCCCTTGGACTCTCTGTCAGCCCAAAATTAAAGCCATTCCTGAAGCTAACTCTTCAGACAAAGATTAGACTGGACTATAAGACACAAAATGGTACTTGTGAAGGGTGTGCTTCTCAGCTCAAGTAGATACATGAGACTAAATGGGCAGCTCCTTTCTGGAGGTGAGACGAGAAGACAGAGAGGGACAGGAGCTGGTTGAATGGACATGGGAAATACGGGGTGGCAAGGAGGAGTATGTTGTCACATTACAGATAGAGTAACTAGGGTTACATAACAATGGGTGTATAAATTTTTTATGAGAAACTAATTTGAACTGTAAGCTTTAACTTAAAGCACAATAAAAAATAAACAAGGAAACAATAATAACAGCCAGTTGCCAGCTGATTCCAACTCACGGCTACTCCCTGTGTGTCATTGTACAACAGTACTCTATAGGGTTTTTTTCTGCTGACTTTTCAAAAGTCTATCACCAGGCCTTTGTTCCAATGCACCTCTGGGTGGACTCAAACCTCCAATGGCTGACCTCTGTATGGGGATGCTATTCTCCTGCTGCTTCTTCACAAGTACAATTCTGGACATGGAAGCACCACCACAGTAAGTGTTTCAGGGCGCAGCAGAGGCACAGTGGGGTGAATCAGACAGGGACAGCAGCCATCGCTGATGGGTTACCTTTCTCTTAAGAAAACTCAATTTCAGTGAAGCAGTTTTCGGAGTTCAGAAAAGGGGGTTGGCTAGGGTACAGTGGAAAACTAAGGTCAGCTAGAGTTAATTAATGATTCATCAATGGGCTATAAAACCCAGGATGAACTTTTATCACATTGGGACATTTTAAAAAGCATAGTTAGAGAATAAGATAGATGCAATATAATTTGCATCATGTCCAAGGTAGACCACCATGCATTTTGTTCTTATTTTAATTTGTATTCTGCTTTAAGTGAAAGTTTACAAATCAAGTCAGTCTCTCAACAAAAATTTATATACACCTTGCTATGTACTCCTAATTGTTCTCCCCCAGTAAGACAGCACACTCCTTCCCTCCACTCTCTTTTTTCGTGTCCATTTGCCGCCACCACGTATTTTGAAATACTGACTACCAGGTAAAGGATCTGGAGTTGGTGGATCAGTTTAAAACATCTCTGGCCCAAGGCCCAGTCACCTGAGGAATATGTTCACCACCATACTTGTCGCTGAAGGGGTTCCTCTTTGGGCAGTGACACACAGCTTTAAGGGATAAAGAGACATAAACTGGGGAACTCTTTGTAAATTGTTAGAATAAAAATGTTAAAATAAAAGCTTTTACTTCCTGACCATGCGTGTCACATTTTTAATAACCACAACAAACGCTTCTACAATATAGGAAAGATGATGTCCCACAAACATGACCGCACTTGTTCCTAACACAACTCCGTGAGTCAGTTTTATTACTACCCTTATGTCACAGGCAACGGGTTGGTTTGGTTTTGATTACATTACAGATGAGGAAACAGAAACTGAGAGGACTTAAAAGGTCTGCTGAAACTCATCCAGCTTTTAAGTGGTAGTCAAGGCCGGAATCGCAGTCCTCTTCCTATCCCACCACAGACAGCGATGGCTGCCGCCGTCAAGCTGACCCCGACGCACGGTGACTTTATATACAACAGAATGAAACGCTGCCTAGTCCTGTGTCACCCTCACGATCGCCAGCATGTTTGAGTCCATCATAGTCCCTACTGTGCCAATCCATCTCTCCAAGGGTCTCCCTGACCCTCGCTGGCCCTCTGCTTTACCAAACGTGACGTCGTCCTCCAGCAACTGATCCCTCCTGATGATCAAAGCAAGCAGGTCCAGACAACGTTCCATGGTGATTCAGAAGGCTCTCCTTGGCTAACTTTCGGAAATAGTTCACCAGGCCTTACTTCCTAATCTGTCTTACTCTGGAAGCTCTGCTGAAACCTGTCCACCGTGGATGACACTGCTGGTATGTGAAATACAGGTGGCAGAACTTCCAGCATCACAACAATACACAAGGCACCACAGTACGACAAACCGACAGACAGGTAGATCCCGCCACAGGACCTCCCTTAAATACCCAGGCTCTTCAGAACACGTTCCTCACTGCTCCTCAGTTTGCTCATCTTCCAAGCGAGCAAGTTCTGACTTCTACAAGGCCCAGAAATTTCCAGAGTAGCTGTGACTAATATCTTTAGCTTAACAACCTTAAATGAAGTATAGATGTAACCTTTAATTATAGAGATTTGGAATAAGAGGGGAAAAAATTGCATTATTTTTGTATTACTGAGTATATTAAACACATTGATTCTCAAGCTGAACCCACTTAGATCTTCGTTGTTGTCTACTATAAATGAATTGTGCTCTGTCTTCTATAACAGTGTAAACTTGGAATTTCATAGCCTCTCGCTGGCAATCCTCTTTTCAGAAAGCGTATACCCACATATGGTGGGACTTAGGAAAAAAGTCAGCTGCAAAAGGTAATCCTCCTTTGAGAGTAGAAAGTGACAGGGATGAACCGTGTGACTCCAACAGGAAATCATGTCTATTACCAGCTGACGTAAATTTTATCCTTCAGGGAAATGTTTGTTTCTCACTGTCTTAGTCATCTAGTGCTGCTGTAACAGAAATACCACAAGTGGATGGCTTTAACAAAGAGAAAATTATTTCCTCATAGTAAAGTAGGCTAAAAGTCCAAATTTGGTGCATCAGCTCCAGGGGAAGGCTTTCTCTCTGTTGGCTCTGGAGGAAGGTCCTTGTCCTCAATCTTCCCCTGGTCAAGGAGCTTCTCAGCTGTAGGGACCCCAGGTCCAAAGGAAACACTCTGCTCCTGGTGCTGCTTTCTTGGTGATATGAGGCCCCCAGCTCTCTGCTTGCTTCCCTTTCCTTTTATCTCTTGAGAGATAAAAGGTGGTGCAGGCCACACCCCAGGGAAACTCCCTTTACATTGGATCAGGAATATGACCTGGGTAAGGGTGGTGGTACAACCCCACCCTAACCCTTTTAACATAAAATTACCATCTCGAAACAGAGGGCAGCCACAGAATACTGGGAATTATGGCCTAACCAAGTTAATACACACATTTTTGGGGGACATAATTCAATCCATGACACTCACTTTTAGCATTACACTGTGTCTAAAGTGGTCCTTATTAACTGCACCACCTTCATCAAGTGAATCTATTTCTATTTCATATTATCCCACTTCTAGTTGGCTAGTTTCCAAAACCACTTGGCTAGTTTATGAAATTAATAATAAAGTTCTGAGAAAAACCAGAAGCTTACAGAAGACACACTCTGAACTCTCCCCTCAAAAAATGCTAAGAAAAAAAAGTGCTTAAAATTTTCCAAGATATCATTGGTGTAGAATGTGGCTCAATAGTCTGAGGAATGAAAGCTGGATTTATTTTTATTCATTCATTTTACACAGATAACTCAGCAATCACTGTTTGCAAAAAAAAGGGAAATTATTCCTTTGGGGAAAAAAATTTAAGCCATGAAAAAGTAGCATTTTTGTTCTTTCAACCACTGGTACAATCGGAGTTGGTTCTAAGTCTGTCTCTCCTTGTAAATTCTAGAATCTACTACTTCTGTAATGGCCTGTTATGGGTTGAACTGTGTCCCCCCAAAATGTGTCAAGTTGGCTAGGCCATGATTCCCAGTATTGTGTGGCTATCCTCCATTTTGTGATCTGGTGTAATTATCCTATGTGTTGTAAATCCTAACCTCTATGATATTAATGAGGCAGGATTAGAGGTAGTTATGTTAATGAGGCTGAATATAGTCTACAGGATTAGGTTCTATCTTGACTCAAACTCTTTTGAGATATAAAAGAAAGAAGCAAGCAGATAGGAGAGGGACCTCATACCACCGAGAAAGACGAGCCAGGAGCAGAGCATGTTCTTTGGACCTGGGGTCCCTGTGCTGACAAACTCCTAGGCCCACAGGAAAATTGATGACAAGGATCTTCCCCTAGAGCCGAGACAGAGAGAAAGCCTTTCCCTGGAGCTGGTGCCCTGAATTTGGACTTCTAGCCTCCTATACTGTGGGAGAATAAATTTCTGTTTGTTAAATCCATCCACTTGTGGTATCTCTGTTATATAGCAGCACTAGATAGCTAAGACATGACCTTACCATTTCAGAAAGCACTTAGGGTAAGTTAGTAGTTTTTCATTGCCATACTGAAAACCAACCAGGTGAGATCATACCAAAAAGCCTTGTCGAATGACATTATTATTTTACAAGAGCTCTTACAAAAACCAGGTACCGTTTGATATACTCAAGAACATATAATGCTGAGTTTACCCACTGTACTTACAGTTCTACAGAAGTGAAGAACTTCTACCTATTAAGAATGTATTAATTGTAGATTGAAGAGAACTCAGCATTTAAGAGACATGACACTAAGATCATACTAATGTCATATTTTAATAAAATGATACTCAAACAGGTTTTTCTTACAATGTTATTGAAACTACAATCCTACCGTGTAATTTAGAAAGAAAAAAAAATCCTTTCATTCTGTTTATATATGTGAGACAATATCCTTTTTAGAGGATTTTTTAAAATTAAAGACTACGTTCTGACAAGTCAACATAAATACAACTACTGTGAAAGAGTAATAGTGACAGCTGAAAGTACACGGCTTTAACATGGCTAAGCTGATATAAAATTTCCTCAATTATTAAAAACTTGGTGACTAGGTTAAAAAAAAAAAGAGAGAAGGGGATCTATAACCTTATGAAACAGCCAAAACAACGTGCACAGGGAGCCCTGAAATACAGGAAAAAGAAAGCTGGGTATAAAGAGAAAGCACACATCCTGTTTCTTGCTGTAGAGTTTTGTCTCAAACTATGAATCAACTTTTCACCACTTCCTGCAATAACAGGTCTACTATAAATCTCGTAGTAACTGACTAGGTTTCATTTCCTCTGCCAAAACCTGCTCACCAGCAAGGCATGACATACTGACACTAGAGCCACCAATTGGTTGTGTAAGAGAGGGCTCCAGTGAGGCAATTCAAGAAACATTCCAAATTGGACAATGGAGTATACTGGCTAACTTGGCCTTTTAATCCCAAAGGATAACCCCCACCCCAACACACACGCACAGTCTCAGGTTCAATCTGGGAACAAACTTTCTTCTTAAAGGGCACTAATGATAATGACAGAGTCATCACTCCTCTCTACTGGAAAGTACCAGTCCCAAACTTAAGGATCCTCTGCTCAAAACACATTTAATGCTGCCTGATCTAAAAGGCAGCATTATAGCTTTGAGTAGAAGTTGTGAGTGAAACTCATATCTTGAATCTTCTCTGAGAGCTACCACGAAAACCAAACTCCAGTTGATGCACACATGAACACAGGATTGTCGGCTGTTATTCCCTAACAATGTAAACCATTTCTAAGCTAGTCATTAAAGGAAAGATTCTATCTCTTTGAGCAAGAAACTACTGTATTAATACAGAACAGATGGCAAGGTAAGAGTTATTTAAAGCATATTAGTTTGGGCCAATGAAATAACCTTTCTCTCAATTTCCAACTAAACCTTACGCCATTTTGTGGGCCTGTGTTATGAAAAAACAGCCAGTCCATGGACTCACCACCTGTCTGCCAGTCTGTCATATTGTGGTGGTTTCAGTGTCACTATGATGCTGGGAAGCTATGCCACCAGTATTTCAAATACCAGCAGGGTCACCCATGGTGGACAGATTTCAGCAGGGCTTCCAGACTAAGACAGACAAGTAAGAAAGGCCTGGTAATCTACTTTCAAAAATTAGCCAATGAAAACCTTATGGATCAGAACAGAATACTGTCAGACTGGGTTCAAACATACCAAAGATTGTGAACATGGTGTAGGACTGGGCAATGTTTCGTTCTGTTATACAGGTGGTCACCATGAGTTGAAGCCAACTCAATGACAGCCAACAACAACACTCCATGGAAATCAGTGGAGCAATTTTCTGAAAATCCTCTATAGCTATAATAAATAGGTAGCAGGGGTTAATGGAGGATAATGAAGACCAAAAAAAGCTCACTTAAAGTAAATCAACTTAAAATGGAGGTAAAACTTAACAGTAAATAATGACAAAAGGGTAAGGCTTCACGTTGAAACAAAACCACAAACTACAAAAATAAGTTTACAGTAAATTTGACATTGTTAATTATATTTAGGTTATAACTTCAACTATATACTATTTCTTAAAATAACGGAGGACCCAAACATTAGTTGTAACTATAATTGTTCTAAGAAAATTATATTATAGCACCATATGACATTCACCACTTCAAACTCGACTTTTGAGGCAGAACCACAGAGGGTAATTTTAGACAGAAATCAAGGGCATCATCGGTTTTCTCAACGGCCTCTCATCATGTGATGCTTAAATAAGTCCTTTAATATGCAAAACAAGGACTTTTGTCCTATGGCTACTGTCATTAATGTACAATTTTCTTTTATTGTTAACTGGTCTCACTCTTCCAGGCCTCACTGTCAGAGGCTGTGTGTGTGATCCAAGCATGGCTCCCATATTACTTTCACTGCCTTCATGAAATCCTGCAGCTTTTTTTATTTTTGCCATTTCATATTGCAATTTGCACCGTACAGTATCAAGGAGACCTGGTGGCGCAGTGGTTAAGTGCTCGGCTACTAACTGAAGGGTTGGCGGTTCCAACCTACCAGCGGTTCTCCAGGAGAAAGATACATGGCAGACTGCCCCCGTAAAGATTACAGCCTTGGAAACCCTATGGGCAGCTCTACTCTGTCTTATAAGATGGCTATGAGTTGGAATTGGCTCTAGGGTGACAGGTTTGGTTTGGGGGTTTTGGTATGATGTAAACAATTAACAAGAGGCCAAACAACAACACTGTCAGGATGAGCAGGGGGATGCCAGGAAGGAAACAATATGCTAGAATGGAGACTAAATTTATTACATGGCTTGATCATTAAAAAAAAAACTATTTTTGTGTTTTGGCTACCATCACTTCTCTTTGTGATAAGCGCAGAAACCCAAAAAATGACTATTCAGAAATAAGAACCCTGCATGACACATACAGGTGGTTGGCCTAAAGAGACCCACCGGAGGTTTATTCTTCTAAGGAACACAGAAATTACCTCTTCTGACACTTTCATTTTATAAATGAAGTTGTTATGATTGGCTGCTTTGAGGAAGTGTCTAAGTTTGTGTGACTTAAACTGGAAGAGTTGGAATTAGATCTTAATCCCACGGTTTCCAAGCTCAGAAGGCTGTTCTCTTTTGCCTGTGCCAAGGCAGTTGTTATGACAGTAATAGGAATTTTTTAATCTTTGAAAGAAACAGTAGAAAATTTCAATGCTACTTAACTCCTGTGGCAAAGCCAACTTGGCTGGCATGTAACGGAGCGTAGGCAAATGCAGTGTGAGGGAACCGAAGCTCCGCAACAGGCAGTGTCAAACCATTCTTTAAGGAAATGATATTGACCGTTCCGTAGAAGACCCCCCGCAGAAAATAACTCTTCTCTTCTTGAAATGTTATAAAGATATCAAGATAAAAATCACAAAAGAGACCTACCCTTTTAACAAAAATTAAGCCAGTTGTGTTTTACAATTGGATTAATAAATAAATGCTCTTAGAAGGACAATTCCAACAATTCTACAATTATGCCATTTCCTCTTTTCTTTTTTAAGTTTATGAGCTCTAGTCCTTGTAGGTCCCTGGGTAGGGCAAAGAGTATGTGCTCGACTACTAATCTAAAGGTTGGAAGTTTAAACCCATCCAGTGACACTACAGAAGAAAAGTCCTGGTGATACGTTTCTGTAAGGTTACAGCCAGGAAAACCCTTCGGAGAAGTTCTACTCTACAACACATGGGGCTTTCCAGGAGTTGGGATTGACTTTATGGCAATGGGTTTTTTTTTTTTTTTTCCAGTCCTTAAGTAGGGAATAAAAATGAATGTTCATTGGTTCATTGATATATACGATACAGAGGACTACAGGTTCCCTGCAGGGCGCAAATGCTTAAGTGCTTGACTACTAACTGAAAGACTGGTGGTTTGAACTCACCCTGGAAGACAGGCCTGGCCATCTGCTTCTGAAAGGTCAGAAACTTAAAATCCTTACGGAGCAGTTCTACTCTGCACACACCGTGAGTTGTGTGTCACCATGAGTTAGAGTTGACTCAATGGCAACCAATAAAAACATCAGACTACAGATCAAAAAAAGGAGGGAAAGAGGGATAAAATCTTTAAATTTCCTTGAATAACACAGTCAAATTAGTATAGCAACAGCTACTTTAAAGACTCAACCACTTCTTCGATGCTATGTAATGGGACAAAACTTCCTCTTCAGCCTCAGTCAGTAGTAATAGCTCACATGCCCTGAATACTGACTCCAGACAGGTTCTAAGTATTTTACATGGGTTAACTCATTCAGTACTCACAGCAACCCTGAGATACGTACTATTACTATCCCTACTGCTAAAAGGGAGAAGGAAACCTTGGTGATGTAGTGGTTAAGAGTTATGGCTGCTAAACAAAAGGTCAGCAGTTCAAATCCACCAGGGGCTCCTTGGAAACTCTATGGGGCAGTTCTACTCTGTCTAATAGGGTCACTATGAGTCAGAATCGACTCGATGGCAACGGGTTTGTTCTTGGTTTGTTTAGAAAGAAAGTGAGCCATGGAGGCCCCCAAAGAAGTTATCAGAAAGAAACTCTAGAGGTCCCAAGCAAAATACTTCTTACTATAATATGTTAGTAAAGTTACATAGGGCTTTCTTTTGGTATACAACTATATATAGAATCATTTATTTCAATCTTCAAACGATTAAATGCTGGGCCCCATGTCTAAAAAGTCACTGTTATGGATTGAACTGTGTCCCCAAAAATGTGTGTCAACTTAGCTAGGCCATGATTCCCAGTATCGTGTGACTGTCTACCGTTTTGTCATCTGATGTGATTTTCCTATGTGCTGTAAATCCTGCCTCTATGATGTTAATGAGGCAGGAGTAGAAGTAGTTATGTTAGTGAGGCAGAACCAATCTATAAGATTAGGTTGTACCTTGGGTCAATCTCTTTTGAGATTTAAAAGAGAAAAGCAAACAGAGAGACGGGGACCTCATACCAGCAAGAAAGTATGCACAGGGCTCCCTGAGCCTGAGAAGCTCCTAAACCAGGGGAAGATTGATGACAAGGACCTTTCCCCAGAGCCCACAGAGAGAAAGCCTTCTCCTCGTGCCCTGAACTTGGACTTCTAGCCTACTAGACTGTGAGAGAATAAATGTCTGTTTGTTAAAAACATCCATCCACCTGTGGTATTTCTATTACAGCAGCACTAGATGACGAAGAGTCACATATCAAAACTCCCTTCCTGTACAGCAGGAGCAAAAGCAGCTGAGCTTTGGGCAAGGAGACTGGCTAGCGGACCAGCAGTGACTTTGTAGAACAGCCTGTACACCTCTCTTTCTCACAATTTTAGAGCAAAGTACTTGATTTTATATTTAAAAAAAAAAAAAAAAGCAAGGTTGCTATGGCAGTGCTACATACTATAAGAGAACGACTCTGTAGGTGAAAGTTTACCCAAATCTAGAGAAGCTATCATTTGTCTTATTAGCAACATCCATCTGAGAAGTGGAAAAGTAGGGGTGATAAACAGGTTAAGAAAGGTACAATGTTCAGAGAGCTGTTTACAAGCCATGCAATCCATTCCATTTTTGAAAGAGTCTTACATGGACCCTGGGCCAAATCAAATTAGCAGAGATAGAAATGTGGCCCTCATAAATTTGTCACATCTCTTTGTACTCCCCTCCACATGACAGCAGAACTGCTTTCACTGAAGTGTGCTTCACTGTAATCCCAAAAGCTGGAGGGGTTTCAAGACTGGTTTTAAAAACAGTCCCATGATCTCAAGAGCAAAAAGACAAATAATCCAGTTAAAAAATGGGCAAAGGATGTGAACAGATACTTCACCAAAGAAGATATTCAGGCTGCTATAAGATACATGAGGAAATGCTTGAGATCATTAGCCCTTAGAGAAATGCAAATGAAAACTACAGTGAAATACCATCTTGCCCCAACATTACTGGTGCTGATTAAAAAAAAAAAAAAAAAAACAGAAAATAACTAATGTTGGAGAGGTTGCAGGGAGATTGGAACTCTTATGCTCTGCTGATGGGAATGTAAAGTGGTACAGTCACTATGAAAAATGGTATGCTGCCTCTTCAAAAAGCTAGAAATAGAAATACCATATGATCCAGTAATTCCACTTCTAGGAATATATCCTAGAGAAATAAGAGCTGTCACACAAATAGACATATGCACACCCATGCTCATTGCTGCGTTATTCACAGTAGCAAAATGACGGAAACAACCTAAGTGCGCAACAGATGAATGGATAAACAAACTATGGTACACACACACAATGGAATACTATACAACAATAAAGAAGGATGATGCATCCACAAAACATCTCATAACATAGATGAATCTGGAAGGCATTATGCTGAGTGAAATAAGTCAATCAAAAAGAACAAATATTGTATGAGACCACTATTATAAAAACCCAAAAAAAGGTTTACGCACAGAAGAAAACAATCTTGGATGGTTACGAGGGAGGGAAAGGATGGGGAGGGGAAATCACTAACTAGATAGCCGAGTCGTAACTTTGGTGTAGGGAAGGATAACACACAATATTAGGAAAGTCAGTACAACCTGACTGAGGCAAAGCCAAAGAAGCTTCCTAGACACATTCAAACACCTTGAGGGACCGAATTATGGGGCTGAGGACTGTTGGACTGTAGTCTCGGGGGACATCTAGGTCAACTGGCATATTTCATAAGGAAAACATTCTACATCCTACATTGGTGAGCAGCGTTTGGGTTCTTAAAAGCTTGCGAGTGGCCACCGTAGATATATCTATTGGTTCCATCCCATCCGGAGCAAAGGAGAATGAAGAAAATCAAAGGCACGAGGAAAATATTTGTCCAAAGGACTAATGGACCACATGAACCACAGCCTCTACCAGCCTCAACTCAGAACTAGATGGTGCCCGGATACCACGATCAACCACTGTGACAGGGATCACAATTAAGAGTCCCGGACAGAGCTGAAGAAAAATGTAGAACAAAATTCAAATTCACAAAACATGACCAGACTTACTGGTCTGACAGACTGGAGGAACCCCCAAGGCTATGGGCCCCGAACACCCTGCTAACTCAGAACTAAGCCACTCCTGAAGTCCACCTTCCAGCCAAAGATTATACAGGCCTATAAAGTTAACACACATGAGGAAAGTGCTTCTTAGTTCCATTAAGTATACCAGACCAAACGGGCAACACCTGCCCAAAAGCAAACACTAAGAAGGCAGGGACAGGAAAAACTGAATGAATGGACAACACCGGGAGCCCGAGGTTGAAATACATTGTGCTGATTGCGACCAATGTCACACAGCAATTTGTGTACAAATTTTTGAATGACAAACTAATTAGCACTGTAAACTTTCACCAAAAGCACAATAAAATTAAAAAACAAACGACAACAAAAAACAGCCTCATGAAACTCTTGGAACTGTGCAACCCACAAGGTTTCCCTTTCCACAGTGGCTGCTGGAGAATTTAAATCTGTGACCCACCCAGCATTATAGAATGTACTTGTAGTTCGTTCTTGCCTCCCTTTTCATTTTGTTTTTATCTTTTTTTCTTTTACCCCTACCTTTTATTATGCTGCCTTGTTTTACACACATACACACGCACACAGAGAAACGTTTTAAATAATTTCTGGCACAAAGCAGGAAATAATTTATGACTGAAACCAAATAGCTGCGTAAGTGATCAAACAAACCAACAAGAATAACCTTTGTAGGACAGAAAAGGCTGCGGAGAAATGTGGACTTCAGGTCTAAGGTGAGACTCACTGTCTTCTCTATCACTGTTCCATGAAGCACAACACTTGGGTATGTCAGCCTTCAACTCTAACAACATTTCTACATTTCATCGACGTGAAAGGGCAAACAGTGTTGTTTAATGATAAGGGTGTAGTATTTTGACTGATTAACCGTTCTGATGAAATGGCTCTTTGGATTCAATTAAACTAAGTGGAGATCAATCAAAAAGACGGAGAAGACTTTACTAGCAGAGCAGTGGGAGAAGGGAGGGTACGCTGGGATCAAGATCTTTAGAGCTGGGCAGAAATTAGAGGGCATCTCATCCAAGTCCTTGGTTTCACAAATGAAAAAACACCACCACTAAAATGTGAGCAACAAGGCACAGAATTTTCTTTCTATAACGAGGGGAATGGATTACTTTGTTTCTAATTTCTGAGTCTGAAATGCTATTGTTCTACATTTCTGCATCATCATCATGATACTCCCTGTTTTAAAAATCTGCGATGGCTTCCAGAACACTCAGAATAAAATCCAAACTCCCTATGGAGGAAGACGCTGCATAAGATCTGGCTCTTCGGTGGAGTCACCTACCATTCGTGTCTAGGTCACTGACCGCCAGCTCCACTGCCTTCTCACTGTCCCTAGGACACACTAACTCATTATTGCTTCCAGGCCTTTGCACTTGTTCCCTCTTCCTGGGATGCTCTTCCCCCAAATCTTCACAGGCTGGCTCCTCCTCAGCTAGAATGCCATCTCAGAGAGACCTTGAAAGAGCAGTCTATTTAAAGCAGTGCTTCCAAGCTGTATCACATCATGGAACACACAGAAAATGACATTTGCCTAGCATAATATACAAGGTAAACTGACCAGGCTGGTCCACATTCTCATCCCGAAGACAGAGGGGTCTGTAACTCCATTCACCTGTAGTCCCTTCTGGATTCCATCGAACATCAGCTCAGGCACTCTGCACCTTGCCCTTCGACTTCTTAAACCAAGATTTGCTATTATAAACTTTGCATAATAGGGTCTTTTTTTTTTTTTTGGTTTGTTTTTTGTTTTAAATAATTAAGGTTTACACAGCAGTTTATGTTTCCATTCAACAATTTCTATACAAGTTGCTCAGTGACATTGGTTATAGTCTTCATTATTTCTGTTTTGTTTGTTCCATTTCCATTAGTTTCCCTGCCTCCTTACATTCTCATCCTTGTTTTAAAGCAATGGTTGACCATTTAGTCTCCTTTTTAAAGGCACACAGTACTTACAGGTGGTATTTTTTGAGCCAATTTCTTATTCAGGTACAAGGTAACCTCAGGGGTTAGTTTTGGTTCAAGGTTTGAAGAGTATCTTAGAGCAATAGTCTTCAGGGGTTCTCTAGTCTTGACCAGTTCAGTAGGAGTGGGGTTTTTGGTTGTTTTTTTTTGTAGGAATCTGAGGTTCTGTTCCACATTTTTCTCCCATCGTATCAGGGTCCATCAATTTTGGTCCTGATTAAAATAATCAGTAGTGGTGGCCAGGCACCATCTAATTCTTCTGGTTTCAGGGTAGATAAGGCCATGGTTCATGTAGACTATTAGTCCTATAGACTAGCTTCTTTTGTGAGTCTTTGGGTTTCCTACTTTTTCTTTTCTTCCAGACGAGTAGAGACCAATTGTTGTATCTCAGATGGAAAATGATGGTTTTGAGGTCAAAAGAAGGGAAAGTCCTGGCTAAATTTCAAATTTGCACTTCTGTGTACACTTTCCCATCTTGAAAGCAGAATTAAAATGATCGCGTCTAAACTTCCCGGCATACTCTGAAAATAAAAGACTAGCTCAAGTGGTTTAACATGTTTACTTCTCTGTGTGCTTGCTCTAAATTTTAAATTCTTCCTTGGTTACAGTCTTAGTTAGCTAGTGTTGCTATAATAGATACACTACAAATGAATGGCTTTACCAAACAGAAACTTATTATCTCACAGTCTAGCAGGCTAGAAGCCCAAATTCAGGGTGCCAGCTCCAGGGGAAGGCTTTCTCTGTCAGCTTGGGGGGAAGGTCTAGGAGCTTCTCAGGTGCACAGACCTCAGGTCCAAAGGGCACATTCTGCTCTGACTGCTGCTTTCTTAGTAGTACGAGGCCCCCCGTCTCTCTGCTGGCTTTTCTCTTTTATATCTCAAAAGAGATTGACTTAAAACACAACCTAACCCTGTGGATTGAGTTCTGCCTCATTAACATAACTGCTGGTAATTCCACCTCATTAATATCATAGAGGTAGAATTTACAACACAATGGATGACAAAATGGCGGACAATTATACAATACTGGGAATCAGGAACTAGCCAAGCTGACACACATTCTTTGGGGAGACAAAATTCAATCCATAACAGCTACACAATACAAAGTTTGCAGACTGTTGCTTTCACAATATTGAGACAGGAAAATACTCAAGTGTTGGTATGTTTACTATATTATGATACACAGAAGCTGAAACATGTAGCTCTCTACATTATGATGCAGTCAAAAACTTGACAGTTCAGAATATTTAGTCAATCACCGTTATGACACACAATGAAATGGCTTCTTAAATGCTTATTACGGTGGCATGAATCAGTTAACCCAGAACCATTCTATGGTTTCTTAATGCCAATCCAATTCTACAAAATTAATGAAAGCAATGTACTAGCTGTTCACTGGTTTGACTTTTCTGGAATTATTAAATGGCTGACATGTTCTATAACCTTTGCCTCTCTTCCCACTCACTCTAAGCCATGGTTAATATGCTCTCTAAAGAAAGTCTGGAACCTCTGCTTTCCTAGGGAGAAAACAGGGACAATATAATAGGACATGATTATGACACAATTATGGTACGGACAGCTTCTTTGGTATCTCTTTTTAAATACGTGTGTATGTGTATGTAAATTTTTGCTCATTTTAATAATTATATCTTTTTCATATATAATTTTATTTATTTGTTGTTGTTAATATACACAACAAAACATACACCAACCAATTCAAGTTTCTACATGTACCATTTAGTGACATTGATTACATTCTTCGAGTTGTGTAACCATTCTCACCCTCCTTTTCTGAATTGTTCCTCATCCATTAACTTAAATTCACTGCCCCCTAAGGCTCCTATCTAATCTTTCGAGTTGCTGTTGTCAATTTGATCCCATATAGATAATTCTTAAAAGAGCACACTGCTCAAGGCAGATGTTGTTTACTAGTTAAGCTAAACTATTATTTGGTTTTAAGAAGACCTCAGGAAATATTTCTAGTTTGAGGTTTAAAGATTATTTCAGGGCAATAGTTTCAGGAGTTCACTCACCCTTAATGAATCCAGTAAGTCTGGAGTTTATGAGATTTCAAAATTTTGTTCTGCATTTTCTCCCTTTTGATTAGGATTCTTCCATGGAATCTTCGATTAAAATGTTCAGTAATGGTAGCTGGGCACCATCCTGTACTTCTGGTCTCATGGCAACAGAGGCAGTTGTTCATGGAGGTAAGTACCCACACATTCCATATCACCCTCCTATTCCTGACTGTCCTTCATCCTCTGTTGTTCCAGGCGAATAGAGACCAACTGTTGTGCCCTGGATGGCTGCCTGCAGCTTTTAAGACCCTCCTTTTTAGGTATCTTCACAGCAAGAGAGAAGGGAGGACCTGCCACAATGCTAAGTAGCCATCTCCTGGGGCAGACTTGCTGCAGTTTCCTATATTCTTGTATATAACAACTCCATGAAGTACCAATCAGGACAGCTCACTGATTTAATACGGGTAGCTATTTAAGTATCTCCCCTCAGGTAGGGAAACTGAGCCTAGGAGGTTCACTCAAGGATCCAATCTTTGCAACCTTCCTGAATGTAAATTAACTGGGTTCCATCCTTGTTGAAGGGGGAAAGCTGTGTCAATTGCCCGGTGGCTAGTGGTTAAGAGCTACAGCTGCTAACCAAAAGGTCGGCAGTTTGCATCCACCAGGTGCTCCTTGGAAACTCTATGGGGCAGTTCTACTCTGTCCTAGAGGGTCACTATGAGTTGGAATCAACTCGACGGCAATAGGTTTTTTTTTTTTTTTTTGGTGTCAGTTGCCAGGAGTCCTGATGGCTGTGCCACAGGAGGCATCAGCAATGGCAAAGAGAAGAGTGCTCAGAACATAGGCCTACCTATCATCTATTCAGAGTCCCTGGGTGGTGCAAACAGCTAACACACTCAGCTGCAACCAAAAGATTGATGGTTTGAGTCCACACAGATGTACCTCAGAAGAAAGGCCTAGTGGGCTATTTCCGAAAAATCAGTCATTGAAAACCCTGTGGAGTACAGTTCCACTGACACACATGGGGTCACAATGACTTGGAAAAGACTCGACAGCAACTAGTAAATATATATACATAAAACAAGCAAACCCGCTGGTGTATAATCTATTCAAAATCCAACCCTCTTCAATTTCCTCATTTCATGCTACTCAGGTAGCTACATTATTAGCCATGGTGCGATTAATTACTTTTCTGTGTGGCCTTTCTAGTCAACTTGTAACTCCCACCCAGGTAATTGGGCAGGACTACGTGATATGGTAATTATGACCCACTAAGGAGATTGGACAATTTTGCCTTAAAAGAGAGCCAATTCCAAAACACTAAATAGACAATAGGTAAGTGGTAACTTTGGTGAAGGGTAAGAAAGTACACAATACTGGGGAAGCCCGCACATCTTGTCTAAGACAAGGTCATGGAAGCTCCATAGGCACATTCAGACTCCCTGAGGGATCAAATTGCTGGACTGAGGGCTGTGGGGACCATGGCCTCGGGGAACATCTAGCTCAACTGGCATAACAGAGTTTATAAAGAATATGTTCTACATGCTACTTTGGTGAGTAGCATCTGGGGTCTTAAAAACTTGTGAGCAGCCATCTAGAATAGTCCACTGGTCTCACCCCTTCGGGAGCAAAGAAGAATGAAGAAAACTAAAGATACAAGGGAAAGATTAGTCCAAGGACTAATGGACCACATCTACCACAGCCTCCACCAGACTGAGTCCGGTACAACTAGATATTGCCCAGCTACCACCACTGACCACTCTGACAGAGATCACAATAGAGGGTCCTGGACAGAGGTGCAGAGAAATGTAGAACAAAATTCTAACTCAAAAAGAAAGGCCAGACTTGCTGACCTGAAAGAGACTAGAGAAACCCTGAGAGTATGGCCCCCGGACACCCTTTCAGCTCAGTAATGAAGTCACTCCTGAGGCTCACCCTTCAGCCAAAGATTGGCCCAGCCCCATAAAACAAAACGAGACTAAAGGGGAACACCAGCTCAGGGACAGGGACTAGGAGGCAGGAGGGAATAGGAAAGCTGGTAATAGGGAACCCAAGGTTGAGAAGGGAGAGTACTGACATGTCGTGGGGTTATTAACCAACGTCATAGAACAATGTGTATACTGTTTAATGAGAAACTAGTTTGTTCTGTGAATCTTCATGTAAAGTATAATAAAAAATTAAAAAAAAAAAAAGAGAGAGAGAGTCAATTGCAGAGCAGAGAGAGTGGAACTCACTACCACCAAGGAAGGAGAGACCAGCAGGAGAGACCCAGCATCAGAGACCTGGCAGCAGGAGGTGGCGCAGTGGGCTTCCTGACCCATGGAGAGAGAAAACTGAGTGCCTTTGGGCAGAGACTGAGGGCCAGGGAGAGGCATGCCTGTGAGCATAGCTGGGGAGAGGATATCCTGATGGATAAACTGTATCCTGAGTGTTCTTGAGCCTGAATTCTGTTACTTTTCTAACAAACCCCATAACTGTGAGTATGGTCTGGGTCCTCTTTGGACACTGCAATGAATTACCGAACCCAGCAGAGATGTAGAAGGTGCTGTGGTTGGGATGGTTGGTGTCAGAGTTGGTAAAGATGGCCGAGAGAGGAATGTGTCTGACCTCTGCCTCAAAGGAATCAGTTGGGCTGTTGATCTTGATTCTCCTTTCCCCTTGTGGAAGTCAGAGGTTAGATGCTGCCTCCACACCGTTTTTATGCTAGCTGTATTCCTTTTTAGGACTTAATGAGCTCATGTCAATCTTTTCAATGATGTCCTAAGAAACCTTTAAGAATTGATGTTGAGTCAGAATTCTCATAAAAATAATGCTGAATGAAGCAACACACAAGAGTATACACTGTATTTCTCTAGTAATAGAAGTTCAAAAACAGACAAAACCAATGGAGAGCGCTAGTCAGGGAGTGAGGGGGGGTGGCGACTGAGGGTGCACCGAGGGGCTTCTGGGGTACCTGCAAGGCAAGATTTCCTGATCTGGGTGATGGTTACACAGGCGTTACACTTTATGAAAACTTACTCTTTGTATACTCATAATCTGGGCATACTTCAATAAAAATTAACAACAACAACAAAAAGAATATGAGTCCTGGAAAAGGCATCTCAGGGCTTCTGAACACTCTGGAAAGGGGGTGGAGCCACACAGAGGAGGAAAGAGCCCCCAGGGTGGGCGGATCACAGGGACATCTCTGATTCCTCCTTAGCAAAATGTCAGGTCTTCTAATACTACAACCTTCACCTCAAACTTCCTTTTAAAAGGTATGGCACGTTCTGACACAGACAAAGAGAACCTCAAAACATGCCTAGAGAAAGATCCATTAGTCATCTGTTTCAGAGTGCATGCTACTCATAGAAAGAGTTTTTCTCTGCACAAGTACAGAGTTCATTGGTATATAGGTTATTCCTGAGGTATTAGTTGAAACACTATCTGCGTGTCATTTCAAATATCTTTTTTAAAATCATCCCCCCGACCCCTACCCAAGGACATATGACCCACAGACCAAACTTAGTACTTTCTGAACTAAACGTGAAATAAGGATAACTATTATTTTTACTTTAAAAACTGTTTCCAAGCCTCTAATATTAGGTTTTAATATTTTATCTACCAAAAACCTGAAAACAAGCCTGGGAATCTTTGTACCACTGGTATGAATATTTTGCTCAAGGTGAGCAATTTTATCTAATTATGTCCTATAGAGTAAAGCTTACTTATTCAACACGGATAGTAAAAAAAAAAAAAAAAGCAATGGGTTTTATAAGACCCCATTCTTCATCTGCAACTACAATTAATAACAAAAGAAAATCTTCCCCTGGGGGAAAAAGATGCCTTTATCGAGTTTGCAGGTACTTCATCGGCATCATTATTATTATGGCTATTGGTATTGCCGATGCAAAGAACAGGTTGGGAACTTTTTGAGGGACAGATGTCACCTGCTTGGGGTTGTTTTGCTTGGATTCCTGGCACCTCTTTTTTTCTTTTTAAGCAGAAAAGCATGGTTTACCAACACAGTTCTCTGTGAAACAACAGTTGATTTGGATATTATGATCACACTTTTCAAATATCTGAAATTCAAGAGATCTTTTCTAATAAACTTCACCCGTGTGCCTGCTGATCCATGTATGTGTAGATAAAGATTCAAAGTAAACATTTTCTTAAAATTTATAATGAAATTTTAAAATGATTTGTTTTCATTACTTAAGCTTCCCGTTGATAAAAAGGAAGCCCTGGTGGCATAGTGGTTAAGTGCTACGGCTGCTAACCAAAGGGTCAGCAGTTCGAAGCTGCCAGGCGCTCCTTGGAAACTCTACGGGGCAGTTCTACTCTGTCCTACAGGGTCGCTGTGCGTCTTCGGAATTGACTTGACGGCACTGAGTTTGGTTTTTGTTTTTTACTGATAAAAAGGACACTGCTCTCAGCATCCTCCAGGCTAACCTGTGGGCCTTACCTTACAGTCTGACCCTCAGGAACGATGTCATTACTGGATCTCACTTAAACCTACTCTCTTCAGCCAGAGACGATAACCATTTATGCCTCTTGCTAATTCTCTTCTAAACCCTCAATTTCCTCAAATCAAATTTCTACAGAAGATCACTGGATTCCGCTATAGATCAACAATGCCTTATCTGAAACCCTTCAGCCTAGATGAGTTTCAAAATTCTGATTTCTTTCTTTTGCATTTTAGAAAGGTAATTCTGGACAACTGCCACATACTACCTACCACCACCTGCAGTGTCCTGTAATCAAATACACTAATTAATATTTCTGTAGCAAATTGTATGATTAATCATGCCAAGTAGATTGTAAAGAGCCTCATGTTTAGGTCGGCCAGGTTTTGCTGCCAGTTGCTTTGAAAATACTTTTTGTTTTCGGAGCTCTCTGGATTTCAGGATTGTGGTGGAGCGGTTGTGGACCAGAGCCACAAGCAATTAGGCTGAGCTTCAGCTTCCAGCACAGGCGCCAGAGGTCCAACGCGAGTCTTTCAACAAATACTTATTGATTACCAGTTGTGTGCTGGGTTTAGCTGGTGTTACGGTGAATACAAAACAAACTGATCTCAAGGATCGTATCCTTTCCGCCTGTGCTGGGCCAGGAACAAGTCATGATAGCACAGTGAAAGATGTCTCTGAGAAGGATGAGCAGAGGATGCCCTGGGCAAGGCCACCTTAGAGTTTTTAGGAGCCCAGATACTGACAAGAAGGTCCCTTCCCACATGTAATTTTAAAAGAATCTTAAAATGAGGGTAAGAAGTCCACCAAGGTCCTAATTTTTCCCACATTGACTATTTCAGTGCCTTTTTTTTTTTAATTTCAAATATCAAATTCTTTTCCAGGGAACATACTTCATTGTGCAGGTTCCTACACCAATCTTTAGTTTGCCTGTAAGGTAATCAAATGCTGTACTGCATTGGACAAATCTGCTGCACAAGATCTCATTAAAGTGTTAAAAAGCATGAGGACTGAGGTGCACCTGCCCCAAGCCATGGCGTTTTCAATCACCTCATATGCATGTGAAAGCTGGACAATGAATAAGGAAGACTGAAGAATTGATGCCTTTGAATTACGGTGCTGGTGAAGAATACTGGATATACCATGGATTGCCAGAAGAACAAACAAATCTGTTTTGGAAGATGTACAGCCAGAATGCTCCTTAGAAGCGAGGGTGGCAAGACTTCATCTCATGTACTTTGGACATGTTATCAGGAAGGATCAGTCCCTGGAGAAGGATGTCATGCTTGGTAAAGTAGAGGGTCAGTGAAAAAGAGGAAAACCTTCAACGAGATGGACTGACACAGTGGTTGCAAGAATGGGCTCAAACACAGCAACGCTTGTGAGGATGATGCAGGACCAGGCAGTGTTTCGTCCTGTTGTACACAGCGTTGCTATGAGTCAGAACCAACTTGATGGCACCTAACAATAACAACATAAGGTAACTGAGTACTGGCCATGAGGCCACTGAGGAGGGGTAGCCATTTCAGGCATAGGATGGTGCTGGGGAGAGGGGAAAGGGGTGGAGAAAGCTTTCTGGTTAAGGATAATCTAAACTGACAGGACTAGTAGGGAAGAAAACTGTAGTGACACGGGAACTGTGTAATTAGAGTCTGGGTTTCCAGAATATTTACGTACATGGCTACACCCTCAGGCTGCAGGGACATATTACTGACTACATTCCATAAGGACTAATTTGTTCTATCTTGGAATGTGGTAGAAAGGAAAGATGCACATAAGATCAACTATTTATAAGAGGCCTTGACTATTAGAACAAATTCCAAAATGGCCATGGTTTTGAAGCTTCCCTTTTTTCCCAGTAAATCTTCCAGGACAGTAATTTTTGTAAAAAACCACAGAGAGCCACTTATGAGCTAGTCAGACACTGTCACCTGGTGCTACCACAAGAACAGACCTACCCGAGTCCTGATTCAGGTCTCTGATAGGACCAGCTCGATATGTGGCTCAGCATACATACCTCAGCCTACTGTCTGCAGCCATCTCTGAAATGTAGGAAATCCACCTACTCATCTGTTGAGGCCTGGAGTAGTCAATGACTGTCTTAGGAAGCCTGGATTTGAAAGCCAGGCTTGATCACAGTTTTGATAAGTGTTCACCTATAGAAAATCAAAACTAGGAAAGGCAAGTTTTCTTAATGCTTGCTTGTGCTCTCTCAAAAACTATCTGAACTGAAGTGAAAAGCATTTGTTTATCAGAACATCCTTAAATGACATCCCTAGGCTATTCAGAAAGTTTGGACATGTCATCCGCAAAGACCAGTTCGCTAGAAAAGGACATCATGGTTGGTAAGGCAGAGGGTCAGCGAAAAGAAATGAAACCCTCAGTAGGGCTGACTGACACAACAGCTGCATCAATGGATGCAAACATGCCAACAACCTTGAAGATGGTGCGGGACAGGGCGATGTTTTGTTCTGTTACATAAGGTTGCCACGAGTCAGAGCTGACTAAACGACACGAGCACCACCACCGAACTTTGGGTTCTCTCCTTAATTAACCATAAAGTTTGCCACTCTGTGTAATCACAGGACCAGCAGCAGAAATATCACCTGCGTGCTTGTTAGAAATGTAGAGTATCTGAGAGCCTGCCTGCAGACCTGTGAATCTGCATTCTAACGAGATCCCCAGGGGATTCACATGCACAGTGAAGTCTGAGAAGTGCTGGTGATGATGTTGAAGTGATTATTATCACCTTACCCCTTTTTTGCCTCTCAATATTGCTGCCTCTCAATCTGATCAGACATCTAGGAGGGAAGGTAGTAGTGAGGTTCTCTTCCATTCCTGGCTCACCTCTGAGATCTAAGCATTTGATACTACTTCACAAATTCTGCAAGGGGCAGCCAGCCTCTGCCCCATCCCTCTTGCACCCAGAGCACGAATATGAATCTCCACCCCACGTTCACTCCCCAATATTGGGAAGAGGTAAAAGGATCCAAGGAGCTATTCTCATGATTCTTTAGCTCAGGATTTCCCTCCTTGGCCTCTCTTCTGCGCCAATGTGATGGTTAAGGTTGTGGGTCAACTTGACAGGCCATGATTCACAGGGGTTTGGCAGTTATGTAAGGATGTAGTTTGGCAGTTATGTAAGGATGTAGTTTGGCAGTTATGTAATGATGTAGTCATTTTCCATTTGGTGATCTGACTTGAACAGCCAATCAGTTGGAAAGGGAGTTTCTTTGGGGTGTGGTCTGCATCCAATATCTCCAGATGTTCTGGAAATGCTTGCTCTGTCTGCATCTTGCATCAGACTCGTCACCCTCTGACCTCCAGTTCCTGGGGTGTGAGCCAGCAGTGTGAAGTATGATCTACAGATTTTGGGACTTGCCAGCTCCCACAGCCTGTGAGCCAATGGCCTACCATCTGGCCAATTTGGGTTCATCACCCCCTGCAATCATGTGAGTCAGGAGAAGCCTCCAGCCTGATGACTGACTCACAGATTTGGGACTTGCTAGCCTCCACGACTGTGTGAGCCATTTCCTTGAATTAAATCTCTGTCTCTCTCTCTTTCTTTATATATATACACACACATACACATGCTTTACTGGTTTTGTTCCTCTAGAGAACCCAGTCTAAGACATTTGGTACTGAGAGTAGTTCTAGAGGGACAAAATCACAAGGATGAATTTTTTGAATTGGTTTCTCAAGTCTGGCTAACCTTAAAGGCACTGATGACTGCCTCCAGTGGTAAAGGGGGCACCGCCAATCCATGCCATGAGGTGGCAACAGAATTATGCAAAATATCACCATTGATGGATCATATATTTGTGAGAGGCAGTGTTCTGGGTGGCTGCATATTTGATACTTTCCTACAATTTTATCAGAATGAGAAGCATAAGGAAGCTGGTTGGTTGGTCCTACTTTTGCTGGACAAAATGATGAAAGAAAGGGATGAGCTCAAGGCTTCACAGTCACAGCTCAAGAGCCACATAAAAGACGTGAATGTTGCCACTTGTTCTCTGAAAGAAAGCCTTATTTCTTGTAGTAACAGACCTGATATTGTCGAAAACCAAACGGAGCATCTAATCATGAGAGGCTGAATTACAACACCAAATGAATTCCCAACCTCAGATGGTATCTACAGTGAGGGCATTGACTGGGAGGATAGGGAATCCTAAAACTTGGGATGGGGACATATGGGCAGATAATCAGGAAAGCTGGGGACGCTGAGGCCCTAAATTCCGTTGAATCACTCCTTCCAGTAGAACCAGTCTTTTTACCCATCTGAAGAGATTACTCCACCTATGTCTGCTAAGCCACCCTCCCCGGTAAGACAGTTATCCCTTCCACTGCCATCTGATCAGATTAACTCAACTGTGTTTGAAGAGATTTTGTCTGAGATTTCGCCTGGGGTGGTATCTGGGGCATTGCCTTGGGCATTGCTTGAGGCAGATGCCTTATAATACATTGATGAATGTCCCTAGAACCCATCGCCACCACCCATTTTTGCTTTTAGACCTATACCTAGACTTAAGTCCTAGCAAGCCTGAAGAGGCAAAGTACAAAGTGTGACCCATGAGAACTACTTGATTTTTGTAACACATACAAACAGGAACCAGGGGAATATGTGTGGGAATGGTTATTAAGGGTGTGGGGAAATAGTGAGAAACATAAAGTTGGATCAGTCTGAGTTTACTGATATGGGCCCACTAAGCACATATTCTTAATTCAGCGTTTCAGCTTGAGAGGCTAGAAAAAGATCTAAAACTTGGTTCGTTCACTGCAGCATGGATTAAGCGGGGCCTTTTTTTTTTTTAATCAAGATGAACGGTATACTGTAGAAGAAAGTATCCAAAGGCTTAGGGAAACTGGCATGTTAGACTGGATTTATCAGATTAGACCCACAGACACACCTTTCACCACAACTGTGAGGAACAAATTTGTGAAGGGAACTCTAGCATTCTTGAAGACTGCTATGATTGTTATTTTATGTAAGTCAGATTTGCCAGTGGAAAGTGCCCTAACTGAATTAAGACACCTAACTACAATGGAGCTGATTGGACCCCAGAGTGGTAGGCGCCAAGCGGCAGCACTTCATCACCAAAGTGGGCATGGTTACCGTAACACAGCAGTCAAAGCAGTAATCAAAATGGTCTGACTTGTATGGACCTATGGCGTTCGCTGCTTAGTCACGGTGTCCCCAGGAGTAAAACAGATGGGAAACCTACTAAATATTTACTTGATCTGTATAAGAGGAAGAATTCTAGATCAAGTGAATAGCAATCTAACTAAAATCACCCGAACAGAGTCACAACCCCTCAATCAATTCCCAGACTTGAGCCAGTTTACAGATCTACAACCCTTGAATGAAAAGGAGGCCAGGTCCCCTTCAGGAAGCACCTCACTACACTACCAAAAATTTATACTGTTAATCTTTCTCCTAGCCTTCCCCAAAGGGATCTATGGCCTTTTAGAAGAGTGGCTTTTCACTGGGAAAAAAAAATACAATCCGACTTTTTGGGGGTTACTGTACACTGGCTCTGACCTGACACTAATTCCAGGAGACCTAAAACGTCACTGTGGCCCACCAGTCAGATTGGGTCATACGGAGGTCAAGTTATTAAAGAATTCATAGCTCAGTTCTGTCACACAGTGGGTCCAGTGGGTCCTTGGACTCATCCTTAGTGATTTCCCCAATTCCAGAATGTAAAATTGGAATAGATACACCCAACACCTGACAGAACCCCAACACTGGATTTGGACATGTGCAGTAAGGGCTATTACGGTAGGAAAGGCCAAGTGGAAGCCACTAGAACTGTCCCTACCTAGGAAAATAGTAAACTAAAATCAATGCTGCATTTCTGGAGATTACAGAGATTAGTGCCATCAAGGATTTGAAGAACACAGGAGCTGTGATTCCCACCACATCCCCATTCAACTTGCTTATTTTGCCTGTGCAAAAAACAGATCTTGGAGAATGGCAGTGGGTTATTGACAATTTAAGCAGGTGGTGATCCAACTGCAGCTGCTGTTCCAGATGTGGTTTCACTGCTTGAGCAAATTAATACATCTCCTGGTACCTGGTGTGCAGCTACAGAGCTGGCTAACGCCTTTTTCTCCACACCTGTTTCGAATGACCACCAGAAGCAGTTTGCCTTCAGCTGGCAAGGCCAACAACACACCTTCAGTTGCCCACCTCAGAGCTACATCAACTCTCCAGCCCCATGTCATAATTTAGTCTGCAGGAGCGCTGATTGCCTTTCCCTTCCCCAGAATGTCACACTGGTCCATTACATTGGTGACATTTTGCTGACTGGACCTAGCAAGGAAGAAGTATCAAAGACTCCACATTTATTGGCGAGACATTTGCATGCTAGACAGTGAGAAATTAACCTGACAAAAATTGAGGCACCTTTCATTTCAGTGAAATTTCTAGGTGTCCGGTGATGTGGCGCATGTCAAGACACTCCTTCTAAAGTGAAGGATAAATTGCTGCATCTGGCCCCTCCTACAACCAAAAAGGAGGCCAAACACCTAGTGGGCCTCTTTGGATTTTGGAGGCAACATAGCCCTCATCTGGGTGTGCTACTCTGGCCTATTTTTCAAGTGGCTTGAACAGCTGCGTGTTTTGAGGGGGGCCCAGGACCAGAGGAGCCTCTGCAACAGGGTTAAGCTGCCGTGCAAGCAGCTCTGCCACCTGGGCCACATGATCTGGCTGACCCAGTGGTGCTCGCAGCTTCAGTGGCAGATGCTGTCTGGCGATACTGTTTGAAGCCTTTGGCAGCGTGCTGTTTGCGGGCTTTGGCAGGCCCCCATCGGTGAAACACAGCACAGGCCCTTAGGATTTTGGAGCAAAGCCCTGTCATCCTCTGCAGATAATTACTCTCCTTTTAAGAAACAGCTTTTAGTTTTTTACTGGGCCTTAGTAGAGACTGAACATTCAACCACAGGCCATCAAGTCACCATGTGACCTGAGTTGCCCATCATGAACTGGGTGTTGTCTGACCCACAGAGTCATAAGGTCAGACGTGCACAGCAGCACTGCATTATTAAATGGAAGTGGTATATACAAAGTCGGGCTTGAGCAGGATCTGAAGGCACAAGTTCAATGAAGAAGCAGCCCAAATGCCCATGGTCTCCGCTCCTGTCACTTTACCTTCTCTCTCCCAGTCTGCAAGTACGACCTCATGTGGAGTTCCTTATGATCGGCTGAGTGGGGAAGAGAAAGCTCGTGCCTGGTTTACAGATAATTCTGCGCGATATCCAGGCACCACTTGAAGGTGGACAGTGGCATCACTTACAGCCTCTTTCTGGGACCTCCCTGAAGGACAGTGGTAAAGGGAAATCCTCCCCACAGGTAGACCTTCACTTTGCTTGGAAAAAGAAATGGCCAGATGTGAGACTGTATGCTGATTCATGGGTTGTGGCCAATGGTTTGGCTGGATGGTCAGGGACACGGAAGGAACATGATTGGAAAACTGGAGACAAGGAGGTATGAGGAAGAGGTATGTGGACAGACCTCTCTAAATGGGCCAAAGAAGTGAGGGTATTTGTGTCACTTGTGAACGCTCACCAAAGGGTGACCTCAGTAGAGGAGGATTTTAACAATCAAGTGGATAGGATGACATGTTCTGTGGAAATCAGCCATCCTCTTTTCCTGGCCACTTCTGTCACTGCCCAATGGGCTCATAAAAAAAGTGGCCATGGTGGCAGGGATGGAGGTTGTGCATGGGCTCGGCAACATGGACTTCCACTCACCAAGGCCGACTTGGCTACAACTACTGGTGAGTGCCCAATCTACCAGCAACAGAGACCAAAACTGAGTCCCTGATATGGCACCATTCCTCGAGGTGATGAGCCAGCAACCTGATGGCAGACTGATTACACTGGACCGCTTTCATCATGGAAAGGGCATCATTCTGTTCTTCAAAAACAGACTCTTACTCTGGATGTGGATTTGCCTTCCCTGTATGCAATGCTTCTGCCAAAACTACTATCCGTGGACTTACAGAATGTCCTACCCACCATCATGGTATCCCACACAGCATTGCTTCGGATCAAGGGACTCACTTCACTGCAAATGAAGTGCAGCAAGGGGCCCATGCTCATGGAATTCATTGGTCGTACCATGTTCCCCATCTTCCTGAAGCAGCTGGCTTGATAGAACAATGGAATGGTCTTCTAAAGACACAATCACAGTGCCAGCTAGATGGCAATACCTTGCAGGGTTGGGACAATGTTCTCCAGGAGGTTGTATATGCTCTAAACCAGTGTCCAATATATGGTGCTGTTTCTCCCACAGCCAGGATTCATGGGTCCAGGAATCAAAGGGTGGAAATGGGACTGTCACTACTCACTATTACCTCTAGTGACCTACTCACAAAATTTTTGCTTCCTGTCTCTGTGACCCTATGCTCTTAGCTCCAAAGGGAGAAATGCTCCCAAGAGGGCATACAACACTGATTTCATTGAACTGGGAAGTTAAGAATGCCACCAGGCCACTTTGGGCTCCTCATGCCTCTGGATCAGGCAAAGAAGGAAATTACCATATTGGCTGCTGTGACTGATCCTGATTACCAAGAGGAAATTGGACTGATATTACATAACGGAGGTAAAGCAGTGTATGCCTGGAATACAGGAGATAGTCCTTAGGGCATCTCTTACTACTGCCAAGCCCTGTGATTGAAGTCAATAGAAAACTACAGCAACCCAATTCTGACATGACCACTAATGGCCTGGGCCTTTCAGGAATGAAGGTTTAGGTCACCCCACCAGGCAAAGAACCATGACCAGCTGAGGTGCTTGCTGAGGGCAAAAGGTATATGGAATGAGTGGTGGAAAAAGGCAGTTCTAAACACCAGTTACAACCACATGACCAGGTGCAGACACAAGGACTAATTGTTATGAGTATTTCTTCCTTGTTTTATTATATGTTTTTATGTGTGCATATATAAGATGTAAATGGGGTTGGTGCATTTTCAGTTTTATGCATGTTAGTTATATCATAAGAGTGGAGTTATACCATGTTAGGCACAAGTATGACTGACTTTGTAATTGTCTTTACTTAGAGATTGTGTATGGTTTAAGGAGATGAATACAGGTACCAAGTTGACAAGAGGTGGACAGTAACAGTTAAGGTTGTGTGGTAGTCATCCTTCATTTCGTGATCTGATGTTAGCAGCCAATCAGTTGAAAAGGGAGTTTCCTCGAGGGTGTAACCTGCATCTGATATACACAGATGTTCTGGCAAGGCTCACTCTGTCTAGATCCTGCATCCGACTTGTCACCCTCTAATCTCTTATTCTTGAGAAGTGAGCCAGCAGCCTCCTGTCTGATCTGCAGACTTTGGGGTTCATCAGCTCTGGCATGCATGTGAACCAGCAGCATGCAGTTTTATCTGCAGATTTTGGGATTCGCCAGCTCCCACAGCCCGTGAGCTAGGAGCCTGCCATCTGGCCAGTTTGGGTTCATCAGCCCCTGCAACCACGTGAGTCAGAAGAAGCCTCCAGCCTGATACCTGACCCACAGATTTGGATCTTGCCAGCCTCTGCATGACCTGTTTCCTTGAATTTAAAAAAAAAAAAATTTTTTTTCTATGTATTTATATATATATATACGTGTGTGTGTGTGTGTGTGTGTGTATATATGTATACACGCTCCACTGGCTCTCCTCTAGAGAACTCAGCCTAAGACAGCCAGCTTGATCCTGAGGTCCCTTCTCAGAATTGTTTTATCTCATGACCCAGACACTGCGAAGATGGGCTTTCTGCCCATACAGTGACATCTTTTGCACAATCTTCAACTTCTACAGAGACCTGTCCTGAGGTCAGGGTCGAGATGCCTGCTCCTGAATGTTTTTCTGTTCTTTTGCACCCTATAACTCACCTCCCCACCCTGATCTCCACCAATTACTTCCTTATCTCATCTATGCCACTAGCCTTCCACGAGTAGTCTTTACCTCCAGATCTGCATTTTCATTCATTCATTCATCCCTCCAATAAAAATGTATCGAAAGCCTACCATGTGCCCAGGCACTGAACAAAAAAGACGAGAATCCTGTCCTCAGGGAGCTTGTTATTTTTGTGCAGGAAAAGAAAGACAAGAAACAAAAACTAAGTATACAGTGTGCTAGATGGTCTAAGAGTTATGCTTAAAATAAAGCTGAAAAGGAGGTCAAAGAGTGTTTGGGGCAGAGGGTGTTCAAATTTTTATGAGTGTTTAGAGAAGGTCTCATTGAAAGGTGACAATAGGAACCACATACACTGAATAGCCAAAACTCCAGGTCCTAGCTTTAATCTTGCTTTTAGCCTATTCCAACTCTTTCTGGCTTGAACCTTTGGCCCATCAACCTTAGCGCACAATGGTCACATCTACCCCCTGCTCCCAGTCTTAAAGACCATGTGGACAGCACTTCCCACGTGGCTATTTCAAGTCTCCAGATCATGCATCCACGCCTAGACAACCGCTTCTTGTACCTTCCACCTACCTCTGTGGGCTAATCTGGGCCCCTAGATCCTAAGTTCACACTACTTCATCAGTGCCTGAGCCTGACACCCAACCTATGCTGCCCATGTCCCTGGAAAATGAAAACGGGTCACCTTGTTTCTGAAAAGCAAGACTGGCCTGAAGGTTTAGTAAGCAAACCAAACCCACTGCTGTTGAGTTGGTCTAGTAAGAGAGAAGAAAAATTCTGGCCAAGCCAGAATTGTTTGAATTACAAGTATAAACTAGATAAAACTATTTGAGGGCTTGAGAATGTATCATCTACAACTAATATATCTCTTCTAAGAAACAGGTTATAAAAGATGCCATAGGCAGGCCTCAGGCTCAGCCACTGGGGAAACAAGAAGTAAACATTTCAGCACAGGAAAGTCTCTGGAATGGAAATGCCAGGGAGGGTTAAAAGCACAGCTCTCCTTTAGGGACTGAACAAGCCACTTTGTTGAAGAAACCTGACAGATCATTGAGCCCAGGGGTGCCAGGAGAACTTTACATAATAATAGAAACTTTCTCTGTCTTTGCTGTCCAATAATGGTATCAGCTAGCCAACAGTGGCTACTGAGCACTTGAAATGTCGCCAGTGTGACTCAGAAATTGAATTTCAATTTTAATTTTAATTAAAATAGCCATACGTGGCCATGGTTGCCAAATGGGACCACACAGATCTAATCTAAAACCCTAAAGGAAGAAGAAACCTAGATCTAGAGAATTTAAATGACATAGCTAAGACCACAGGGCTAGCCACAAACCCAGAGTAGTAGTACTACTCACATTTGCACCAGACTTGAGGGTTTTCAAATTGCTTCCGTATGCATGGTCTGAGCCTTTCATCAGCCAGCAACAAGGGCTAAGCAGACAGGACTCCCCATATTTCCCCAGTGCTCAGAGGCATTTCACACTTGCCCAAGGCCAGAGGGTGAACCCAGGGCAAAGCCAGAGCTCCAGACTGGCAGACCCATTATGTCACAGTGGCTCCCGCTCTGAAGCAATGACACCATCTGCATATTTAAAGAGTTTATTAAGTACAGGAAAGTTGGACAAAATGCTGGAAGATGACATCTTGTTAGCAGAACCACTGGAAATGTCCCATGTCATGTGACCCCATCCTTGACAAACATTTATGCAAATGAAGTCTCCTAGAAGAGTTGTATCAGAATGAGAGTTCAGTTTGTCTACCCCATATTTTAATGAAGTGATTGTGACCCTCAAAAGTTAGGACTCAACTAGGTTGTTGGACATCTTTTTAAAATTCTATGTTCACTTTATCCTCAAGATTTATAATTCATCTATAATTAGAACTGAAGAGCTGCCAAAATGTCCCAATCAGACCTGAATTACTATCTATGAAAATTACTGATTACTAAAAATAAGAATAAAAAAGTAGCTCAGGGATATTATTTTCTTGGATAAAGGAACAGACGGTATAACTTAAACCTCCACAGCGATAGATGGTTGTTAGAACCAAACCTGTTGGCTGAATAGCATTTCATGTTCCTACAAGAACGAGATGCCAAAGCCTAATTATGGTTTGATTCCAACCATGTTCTCTGAAGGCTTCCCACATGCTTTTCTCCTTTCACTCCTTGTCAAGGCATCTGGGCGGGGTTTTTCTTGGAGCCACCTTGCTCCACAGAGACAAACCCAGCCCTGCAATGAGCAGTTTACAGAAAAGCAGGGTGTGCTGTTGGCAGGGAGTGTGGCACCTGGCTTTGATCACAGCTGCAGATTCCATCTGCTTCAAAAGGCAGCCGCAACAACACAACGCTTCATTCCCTTGCTCAAAAACACCAGAAATCAGCCGAGATGAGCTGACAGGGAGAACATTACACGAATCACTGACCCTGCTGCAGGCAGAGAGGAGCTGCCTTGCTCAGCTTTGATTTTCCAAAGCCAGAGCCTGAGGGGAGAGGCAGTTTGCCTTTCTTCTTTCCTAGCGCTCCCGATGGCAAGGTGCATGCAGAAGGAGCCTAGAGGAATACCAACTGCAGAACAAAGGGAAATAAATAAATAAGCAAAACAGGAACACAGGCTAAAGCGTGCTGGAGAGCTGCCATCCATCTGCAGCCAGAAAGAAAGACCATCTCCCTAGTTAAAAGCAACTAGGGTTTACAGGTTTTTGCTAAAAAACACCGAGCCTGGAGCTCTGGCTGTGATCTTTGTCATGCTGCTGTCCTGCTGAGTGAGGCAAATAAGTATGTGCCATCAGCCTCACTTATGCCTTTGCTATTCCTATTGCTGTTTACTGTGTGTCCGAACGGGAAAACAACAACAGGGTTGTAATCCACGTCCGTAAGTGGGGCTGCACACAGAGCAATGTTTGAGCAGTGGGTACACAGACACATTAGGACTGCTCTCTGCTTTATAAGTGGCCGACCTGCTGCTTAATGGTCATCCACATTTTGCCTTTAGGACAAGGTTCCAAACGAGCCAGCAGGTTGATTGATGTGTGCCTCATTCTGCTTTCCCCTAAGCATTCTAGAGGCCTGCTGCAGCTTCGAAAATTGACTCCACAATCATGCGGTCACTGCTATCATTCAGGTGCCAAGGGCATCCTGCCCCTCCCCCCTTTTTTAGTCATTCAGTCCACATTTATTGAGTGCCCAGTATTTGCTGGGCATTTTATAGCAATATAGCATCAATCCTTCTTCAGTCTTTTTCATTCATTGTTCAGCTTTCATATGCATACCAGGTGACAGAAAATACCATGGCTTGGGGCAGGTGCACCTTAGTACTCGAGGTGACATCTTCGCTTTTTTTTTTTTAAACACTTTAAAGAGGTCTTTTGCAGCAGATTTGCCCAATGTTATTTGATTTCAGGACTGCTGTTTCCATGAGCGCTGATTTTGAATCCAAAGAAAATGAAATATTTGACAACTTTGATCTTTTCTCCGCTTATCGTGCTGTTGCTCACTGGTCCAGTTGGGAGGACTTTTGTTTCCCCTTATGTTGAGATGCAATCCATACTGAAGGTTGCAGTCTTTGATCTTCATTAGTAAGTGCTTGAATAAGGAAGACTGAAGAAGAACTGATGCCTTCGAACTATATTATTGTGTTGGCAAAGAATATTGAATAGATCATGGACTGCCAGAAGAACGAACAAATTTGTCATGGAAGAAGTACAGCCAGAAAGCTCCTTACAAGTGAAGTTGGCCAAGACTTCATCTCAAGTTCTTTGGACATGTTATCAGGAGGGACCAGTCCCTGAAGAAGGACATCATGCTTGGTACAGTAGAGGGTCAGTAAAAAAGAGAAAGACCCTCAATGAGATGGATTGACACAGTGACTACAACAATGGTCTCAAACACATCAACGATTGTGAGGGATGGCATAGGACCTGGCAGTGTTTCAGAGGGTCACTATGAGTTGGAACTGACTCGATGGCACCTAACAACGATAAGCAATACAGCTGTGCACAAGGAAAACATAGCTTCTGCTTGCATGGAGCTGCAGTTTGGCAGGAAGAAAGCACACAATCCTCTGATCCAGGATCAGAGCCCGAACCTATTAGGCCAAGGTTACGAGCCCTGCTGCCCTCAGAAGCCAAACAGATGGAGTGAGTATCGAGGGCACAGGGTTTGGGGGGACAGTATGTAGCAGACTGGAGAGCACTTGTCCTGCATAATGGAGACAGTTGGTCCCAGCTCTAGACAATTGTTACCATGTGAGATGTGGGCCCAGCAACTGCCAGAACTTCCGTTATTTCAAGAGCAGTTGTAAATTCAGACTTTTACATAAAACCATCTTATTTTTAAGTGTTGACAACGAATTCAAAGTTTTTGAAGACCCAGTGAGAGCCAAATGTGACCCAAGGGCCACTAGTTTGCATCTTTCACATTCTGCAGACTTATTTCCATCTCCAAATTCCCTAACGTATTCTACATATCCCAACACATACCTGCTACACAAGCGGGACTGGTTTCTCAATGCTCCACACCCACAATTGCTTTAACTTGTGGGTTAAAGTTGTGTGCCTGCCCAGTACATCATCCCCCTTTTTTCCTAGTCAGATCCTACCCAACTCCAGCTCCCAGTTCAAGACCCCTACTCCACTAAGCCTTCAGGCCATACCCTGAGCTCGCACTTATTGGTGGAACTAGGCTTGCCAACCCACAGAGCCAGAGAGCTGAGTGACTGTGTGCAGGAGGCTTCCTGGTGGAGTGGGTGCCTCCGGGCACTTATCGGTGGAGCTACAGAGCTTTGGAACATTTGCCCCAGCAGGGCAGATGGGGTCATGAGGCCCGAGGAGCCAGGAGACAAGAAACTAGGAAGCAGAGGCTAAAGAGACAACACAAGAAGCCAAGCTGCCTCAGTCTGAAAAGATATGGCCATGACCTCGGGTTTCAAAGGGTGGTGCCATGGCCCCCGGTGTTTCTAAGGGTGGAGGTGCCACTCAGATGGACTAGAAGAATGGTGTGCCTAAAGCCAAGGGAGCAGAGTTGCTGTTCCAGTGGACCTGGAAGGCTGAGCGGAAGCCCAGGGTCGAGGGGCCTCCACTCAGAATCTGAAGAGTGTGGCCAATACCTAGAGTCTGGAGGGCAGGGACACTGTAAATTGTCTCAGAGAACAGAAGATTATTTTCAAAGCTTGAGAGCTAATGTAATGTGTTCTACTGACTTGCTTGGTACCTGTTATCCCTTTTTTTCCTCCAGTTTTTCCCATTTGTAATGGAAATGTCTAGCTTGTGCCTGTTCTGCCACTGTATCTTTGGAGGCAGATAACTTGTATTCTAGATTTCACAGATAAAGGGGAACTTTTGCATTTTGGACTTGGAGTTAGGACTTTTGCTATGACATGATGGGGTAAATATGTTTTGCCTATTGCAAGGATGTGATTTTGGGGGCGCCAAAAGGTGGAATTGGGATTTAATTGGAATTAAACTGATTGGGTTAAAGTCAGGAAAGGTGTGCGTCAGGGTTGTATTCTTTCACCATACCTATTCAATCTGTATGCTGAACAAATAATACGAGAAGCTGGACTATATGAAGAAGAACGGGGCATCAGGATTGGAGGAAGACTCATTAACAACCTGCGTTATGCAGATGACACAACCTTGCTTGCTGAAAGTGAAGAGGACTTGAAGCACTTACTAATGAAGATCAAAGACCACAGCCTCCAGTGTGGATTACACCTCAACATAAAGAAAACAAAAATCCTCACCACTGGACCAATGAGCAACATCATGATAAACGGAGAAAAGATTGAAGTTGTCAAGGATTTCATTTTACTTGCATCCACAATCAGCAGCCATGGAAGCAGCAGTCAAGAAATCAAAAGACGCATTGCATTGGGTAAATCTGCTGCAAAGGACCTCTTCAAAGTGTTGAAGAGCGAAGATGTCACCCTGAAGACTAAGGTGCGCCTGACCCAAGCCATGGTATTTTCAATCGCATCATATGCATGTGAAAGCTGGACAATGAATAAGGAAGACCGAAGAAGAGTTGACGCCTTTGAATTGTGGTGTTGGCGAAGAATATTGAATATACCATGGACTGCCGAAAGAATGAACAAATCTGTTTTGGAAGAAGTGCGGCCAGAATGCTCCTTAGAGGCAAGGATGGCGAGACTGCGTCTTACATACTTCGGACATGTTGTCAGGAGGGATGAGTCCCTAGAGAAAGACATCATGCTTGGCAGAGTACAGGGTCAGCGGAAAAGAAGAAGACCCTCAACAAGGTGGATTGACACAGTGGCTGCAACAATGAGCTCGAGCATAACAACGACTGTAAGGATGGCGCAGGACCAGGCAGTGTTTCGTTCTGTTGTGCATAGGGTCGCTATGAGTCAGAACAGACTCGATGGCACCTAACAACAACAACAACAAAAGGGTGGAATGTCATGGATTGAATTATATCTCCCCAAAAATCTGTGTATCAAATTGGTTAGGCTGTGATTCCCAGTATTGTGTGGTTGTCTTCCATTTTGTGATTGTAATCTTATGTAGAGAGGATAAGGGTGGAATTGTAATATCACCCTTACTCAGGTCACCTCCCTGATCCAAAGTAAAGAGTTTCCTGGGGTGTGGCCTGCACCACCTTTTATCTCTCAAGAGATAAAAGGAATGGGAAGTAAACAAAGAGTTGGGGACCTCACACCAAAAAAAGCAGCAGGAGGAGCAGAGCACGTCCTTTGGACACGGGGTCCCTGCACCTGAGAAGCTCCTCAACCAGGGGAAGATGGAGGAGAAGGACCTTCCTCCAGAGCTGACAGAGAGAGAAAGCCTTCGCCTGGAGCTGATGCCCTGAATTTGGACTTGTAACCTATTAGACTGCGAAAGAATAAATTTCTCTTTGTTAAAGCCATCCACTTGGGTATTTGTTACAGCAGCAGTAGATAACTAACTCACTGCCCTAAATTACTAATTTATCACAGCTTTACACCATATGCTCAGAGTATGTTTTTCACATGCAAAAAGGTATAAGATTTTGTAATTATCTTTGAATTTACTGGAAACAGGTTGCCAAAATTTATTAAAGTAATATTCACAAAAAAATTAAACCCTCAAACGACAGAAAGAAGATATACCAGGCAAATCCCAAAAGAAAGCGAGGGTGGCTATCTTAAATCCAGACGTAATAGACTAATAGACTATAAGGCAAAAAAAAGTCTTATTAGTGATAAAGAAAGTCACTACATAATAAAAGGCTCAATTCACCAGGAAGCTATAACAATTATAAACTGTAACATTGAATAACATGCCTCAGAATATAAAGTAAAAATCAAAAGGTTTGCAGGAAGAAATTGATAAAGACTGTGAACACAGTGGAAGATTTTCACACACCTCTTTCAATTAAAAAAAACTGACAGATGAGATAGAGGAAATAAATCAATAAGGATATAGAAGACTTAAACAGCCCAAGTGACAAGTTTTATCCACTGGAAGGACATGGAACACAGCAGCTAACAATTAAAGAACACACATTACTTTCAAGTTTAAAACAGAAAATTTATGAAAACTGACCACATGCTAGGCATAAAATCAATCTTAACAAATTTCAAAAGAATGGTATAATCTCTCAGCAATATAATTAAGTTTGAAATCAATAGCAAAAAGATTACAATAAAAATTCATATATCTGAAAAAGGGGAAACATACTTCTAAACATTTCATGAGTAAAATAAAAAATATTTAGAATAGAATAACAATGAAGATTCAGTACTGCATTTCAAAACTTATGAGAAGTATACAAAGCAGTACATGGAGGGAAATTTATAGCCTTAAATGAAGAAAGGCTCAAAGTTAAAGAGTTATGCACCTACATAATAAGTGATAAAAGATCAGCATAACAAACTCTCCAAATGCAGAAGGAATAAAATACAGAAAATAATAGAAAGCAATTGAAATAGAAAACAAACAAAAATAGAGAGGATCATGAGGCAAATATTGGCCCTTTGGAAAAACAAATCAAATATATTCTCTTGCAAGATTAATCAAGAAAAAACAAAAAGAAAGCACAAATACTAGAAATGTAAAATAAAACAATTACAGATGCTGTGGAGAAGAAATCAGATAAGGGAATATTAAGAACATCTTTACATCAAAAAAACTTGAAAATTTAGATGCAAATTCCTAAAATAATATAGCCTATGGAAACTGACCCAAGGAGAAGACAAGAACCAGAACAGTCCCATAACTATTAGAAAATTTGAATCCATAGTTTAAAATTTTCCCACAAAGAAAACAAGCCAGCACAACTTTTAGAATGAGTTCTATTGAAAATTCAAGGAACAGAGCATTTTGATCTTGCATGAACTATTTCAGAAAACAGAAAAGGCAATATTTCCCACTTCATTTTATCAGGCTTGATAACGAAATCAAAAAAGGGCAGTACAAGAAAGAAAAATTATATGCCAATCTCTCTCTTATACTTACACACACACACAAAATTTGCAAGCCAAATCCAGAATCATATTTAAACAATACGTCATAATCAATATGGATTTATCCCAGGAATGTCTGGCCCAATTTAAACTAGAAATTTCATAAATATCATTGATTTGGAGTTCTGGTGGCGCAGTGGTTAAAAGCTCAGGCTGCTAACCACAACGTCGGCAGTTCGAATCCACCAGGCACTCCTTGGAAACCCTGTAGGGCAGTTTTACCCTGTCCCATAGAGTTACTGTGAGTTGGAATCTACTCAACGGCAGGTTTTTTGTTTTTTTTTTTAACCATTCATTTACATTAACAGATTAAAGGAGAAAACCCTTAAAATCATCTTAAAAGATGAAGAAACAAATACACAATAAAATTCAATAATCATTTGGGATCAAAAACGTTTTGCAAACTAAGAATAACAGGAAACATTCTTAACTTGATAAAGGCTATCTAAAACAACCTGCAGCAAACACCATATTTAATGGTGAACCTTTGAAAGCATTTCCTTAAAGAACAAGACAGGGCTATGGAGAGCCTAGCTAGTGTAGCACGATGAGAGAAAAAAAGGATATAAAAAATCGGCAAATAAGAAACCAAACTGTCATCATTTGCAGTTACTACTGCCTATACAGAAAAATGAAAAGACTCCACCAAGTAGGTGAATACAGAATCAATATTAAAAAGTCGGCTGCATTTCTATATACCTGAACAAGCAGTTCGAATGTATTTTTCTTTTTTTTTAAGATACTACCTACAATAGCAACACAACATATAAAGGAATAAATCTAACAAAAGATGTGCAACTTCTTTATGGAAAATATCACAAAATTTTCTTGAAAAACATTAAAGAAAAGCTAAATATAGTCAAACTATGTTACCAGAAAAAGTGACTAATGTTTTAGTCTCTCCAAACTGATTAATAGATTCAAAGTAATTCAAAGCAATTCCAATCAAATGTTTTTCATAGAACTTGACAAGTTGATTCTAAGAAGATATAAAGCTATAGTAATTAAGGCAGTATGGTATTGGCAGATGATAGACAAGTAAATCAGTGGAACCGAATAAAGAGCCCAGAAACAGATCCACGTATCTTGTGAATTTGATTTCTGAAAGAGTGCGCACCGCAGGATCTGTGGGGAAAGGATGGACTATTTAATAAATGAAGCAAGGAAAAGGTTCTCCATATGGGAAAAAATGACACTGGATTCCCCATCTCATATCATATTCAAAAATCAGTTCTAGGTAGATTAAAGACTTAACTGCTAAAGGCAAAAGAATAAAACTTTTAAAAGATACTATAGAATATCTTTATGACAATCAAATCATAAAAACTTTCTGAAACAAGAAAGAAAAAGCACACCTGTCTTAGTTATCTAGTGCTACTGTAACAGAAATACCACAAGTGGACGGCTTTAATAAAGAGAAGTTTATTCTCTTACAGTCCAGTAAGCTAGAAGTCCGAATTCAGGGCGCTGGCTCCAGGGGAAGGCTTCTCTCTGCTGGCTCTGGAGGAAAGCCGCTGGCATCAGTCTTCCCTTGGTCTGGGGGCATCTCACCGCAGCAACCTCGGGTCCAAAGGACAGGCTCCACTCCCGAAGCTGCTTTCTTGGTGGTGTGAGGTCCCCCTGTCTCTGCTCGATTCTCATTTTGTATCTCAAAGAGATTGGCTTAAGACACTATCTAACCTTGTAGACCTCATCAATATAACTGCCACTAATCCATCTTATTACATCATAGTGGCAGGATTTACAACACATAGCAAAATCACATGAGAAGGTAAAATAGTAAACAATCATACAATCACACAAGCCAATCATGACCTGGCCAAGTTGACAGATACTTTAGGGGGACACAATTCAACCCATGACATCAAACCATAAAGGAACATACTGATAAGTTCTACAACATTAAATTCTAAAATTCTGCTTATAGCAACACTACAAGACTAAAAGGCAAACTACAAATGGGATGAAAATGTTCACAACATATTTAACCAATAAAGTACTGTTACCAGAATACTAAAAGAATCCTACCAATTAAAAAGAAAAAGACAGTCCTATTAAAAAATGGGCAACAAACACCCATTTCACAGAAGAGGAAACCCCAACGGCTCATAAATATATTAAAAGATGCTTGACTTCATTAGTAAACAGGAAAATGCAAATTAAAATAACAGGATGTATTTCACACCCCTTCAGACTGTCAAATCTTAAAATCTGAGTAACACAATGTGTTGGCATAAAGGTGAACAACAGAAATTACCACATAGTGCTGGTGGGAGGATACACTGAAATGAACTGGTACAACCACCTTGGCATACGGTCTGGCATTACTGAGGGAAGTTTAACCTACAACCATCCCCTAAACCCCAGCAATCCCACTCCTATGTTAAGTGCACCATGAAATGTGTACAGTAACATTCAGGACAGCATGTTCCTCACAGCCCAAACTGGAAATCATTCATCAACAGTACAATCTACAGAACAACAGATAAACGAATATTAGCATGTGCAGACAATGGAACGGTACACAGCAGAAAAAAAGAACAAACTATACCTCTATATGTCATTATAAATAAACCTAAAAAAAGGAGTAATGATATTAAGTGAAAGAAGCAAGTAACAGAAGAATGCATACGGTATGAGTCCAATTACATAAAGTTTAGAAGCAAGCAGAACTAAAAAGTAAACTTGGGATACATACACAGATGGGAAAGCCATAGGAAAAACAAGGTAATAATTAGCACAAAATCCAGGATTGTGGTTACCAGAGAGAGGTGTGAAATAAAATTGGGGTTGGTCTCATTGGATGCTTCTAAGAAACAGGTAATATTCTACCTAAGATCAGTAGTGGGCACATACATGTTCAGTTTATTACCTTAAACTGTACATACATGTTTCTATATTCTTGAATGTATATTTCGTAAGATATTTTAAGAAAATAACTAAGCTGTATCAACATACGGAAAAAAAAAAAAGCACATCCGAAAGACAACCCTCAGTAGATAACCAAATTGTTCCATGAAATAATAAAGGAAACAGTAACAGAGGCAAAGAAAGAAAAGTAGCCATTACCTAGAACTATGAACTGAAGTGCAGAGCACCCAAACAGAGGCTAAGAGGCTAAGTAGACAGAAAATTTCTCTAAAAAAGAAGCGAACAGGCCTTAGAATAATTTTTCTAAAATTAGGTCTCATCATTCATCCAGCTGTTCAAGCCACAAACCCATGTATCATCTTCCATAGGGCCATCTCCCTTTCACCCTGTCTTAGTTTCTAAGCACTATTTTAACAGAAATACCTCAAGTGGGTGGCTTTAACGAACAGAAACTTATGTTCTCAGAGTTCAGGAGGCTAGAAATGTGAATTCAGGGCGCCAGACCTAGAGGAAGGCTCTCTTTGTCTGGGCTGGGGGAAAATCCTTGCCTCAGCTTCTTCTTGGTGTTCTTGGAGATTTCCACTTGGCATCTATATTTCCCCCATTAATGCTTAATCTGCTCTTTTATATTTCAAAAGTAATTGGTTTAAAACACACCCTGTACTGATATGACCTCATTAGCATAACAAAGAAAACCCTATTCCCGAATGGGATTACATCCACAGGTATAGGGGTTAAAATTTACAACACAGTCTTTGCGGGCATAATTTAATCCCTAACACTTCCCAAATCCATTTTAGCTCCCAAATCCTTCCATCCAAGTCCAGGGTACACTCCTCCCACAAGTAACAGTTTTACAAACTGGTCTACCAAGCTCATCCCACCACAGCCCCGGTGATCTTTTCAAAACGCAAATCTCATCATACGCTTACAGTCCTTTACTGGCTTCACATTGCTCTTAAAATTGAGATAAAAAAAATTTTTTTTTTAACTGTGCTTTAGATGAAGGTTTACAGAGCAAATTAGTTTCTAAAAATTCTTAACGTTACTTGTAAAGTATTGTACAGCCTGAAAAAAACCAATGCCGTCAGGTCAATTCTGACTCATAGCAACCCTACAGGACAGAGTAGAACTGCCCCATAGGGCTTCCAAGGCTATAAATCTTTACAGAAGCAGATACTACATCTTTCTCCCGCAGAGCAGCTGGTGGGTTCAAACCAACAACCTACTGGTTAGCAGCTGAGCACTTCAGCCACTGTACCACCAGAGCTCCCTTTGTATAGCCTGAGCGCTGCCTAAATCACCAGCTTCATCTTCACCCTTCCCCATCCCATCCCACACACACACACACCCATTCTCTGTGTTTCAGCCAGCCTGGCTTTCTTTCAATTCCTTGAGCACATGCGAAATTCCCTCCTGCCACAGGGCCTTTGCACATGGTAACCCAGAAGGCCTGCTATATCCCTCTCCTAAGGTAATTCCTGCTTCACTACTCCAAGCTAACATTTCCTCAGGAAGCCTCCCCTGACACACTCCCCCTACCTTCCCTCACACCAGACTGGGTCAGCTGTCACATGCCCTCATAGCAGCATGAATCTTTTCTTTTACAGCACTTTCCATGGTTTAATTGTACTTTTTGTGTATGTGATTACTTGATTAATCTCTCTGTTCTATTAGACCCTAAGTTCCATGAGGGTAGGGGCCATTTCTAAGTTTTGTTTCCCATTGCAGGCCCCCACACCTTAGCACAGGACTTGTAGCAACCCTATAGGACAAAGTAGAACTGCTCCATAGGGTTTCCAAAGAGTGGCTGGTAGATTTGAACCAGTGACCTTTTGGTTAGCAACCAAGCTCTTAATCACAGTGCCCTAGGCCTCCTTGCACATAGTAAGCACTCCTAAATCTTTGCTGAATAATGAATGCTCAAGGCTAAAGCAGTCACAATTTTAAAACTGTCACTACTACCACTTAGGATAACAAGACCTCGAAAGATATAAAATAAGTACCTTGTGTTCTCTCTCACACACAGGCCTGAGAGAAGAGCCCATCTTATACTCTTGGGTGATCTTTGAAAAAGTGTTACTTGGATGAGCCACACAAATGATGGGAAGACCTGTGTGGTTTTTGTTTAAAAACAACAACAAAACTGTTCTCATACAAACCTGGAACAAAGTTAGATCTCTGATAAAAAGGGAAGATGAGTCTAGGATTTATCACGTGAAAATTTAGATTTGGGATTTCAACCTGAAATCATGGATTATAATAAAGCTTCCGAAAAGTAAGAATGTGTAGCTCTGCTGCCTTAGTCCTACAGTAAGAAAAGACAAACAATTTCTTGAGTTTCGAAAGCTTGGTTTTAATGATTAATCCAGAATGTAATACAGTGCGGATCTTTTGCCAATATTTTTATTCAGGGAGCTTTGGCTAATACAGCGTAAGTGAAGTCCCTAGAAGTGTTGTGCCCATTAAAACAGGTAGACAGGACAGGTGCTGATAACTGTAATTCCAAGTAACAAGTTGAAACCGAAGTCAATTTCTTCCAGGAAGAACTAAACCCTTATTTTCCTGAAGCATTCTATTCTAAGGATAGAAATAAAATCTAAATTGGCTGGCAAGCTTTCCTTGCAATAGTACAAGAGTGCATAATACTGTATGTGAGCCGTTTCATTCTTTGCGCAAAAAAAAAATGTCTTTGAGCTCTAGTAGGGTATCAAAAATAACATTCCCAGAGGACAACTCTGAGTGTATACGTGGCCTGGGGTTACAGGCCAGGAAAGAGTCTGGAGAAAACAAGGTTGGCAGAACAAGGTTGTCCACACTTGACTTTGTCATTTAAAGTACACCTCAAAATTCTCAATCTGTGATGTAAAGTGATTATCTCATCCATCACAAGATACCAGCAGTTCAAAGAAACCAAAAAACCAAACCACTGCCTTCCAGTTGATCCTGACTCATACTGACCCTATAGGACAGAACAGAACTGCCCCATAGGGTTTCCAAGGAGCATCCGGTGGGTTCAAACAGTTGATCTTTTGCTTAGCAACTGAGCTCTTAACCTCTGTGCCACCAGGACTTCAGGTCAATGAAAAGAGGGACAAATATACTACGATAGAAGAGGCGCATTCTATCTGTAGCTTGATGTGTTGTAAAACTCAGAGAACACACACACGTTAGAGACTTACAGAAATAATAAAATGTGTACCAAAACAATGACAGGATTCACTGTTTATAGAAAAAATAAAATGATGCACCAACACAATGAGAGAAACTATAAATCTGAACGAAATCGACTCGATGGTAGTGGGTTTGGTTTGTTGTTAGCTGCCGCCAAGTCAGCTTCCGGCTCATGTGACCCCATGCACAAGGTAATGAAGAGCTGCTCAGCCCTGCATCATCCCCATAATCAGTTACAGACCTAACCATTGCAATAGAAAGGATTTTCATTGGCTGATTTTCGGAAGTAGATCTCCAGACCTTTCTTCTTAGTACGTCTTAGTCTGGAGGCTCCACTGAAAGCTGTTCAGTATCATAGCAACGCACAAGCCTCCACCGACAGACGGGCGGTGACTACGCATGAGGTGCGCTGGCCTCCAGTCAAACCTCAGTCTTTCACATGGAAAGCAAGAACTCTACCACTCAACCTCCATTGGCCCTAGTGTCCCATTACTCCTTGATTTAAATGCTAAATCCATATCTGCACAAACTCAAATTAGTATTGATGAATTATCTAATTATTATGTTTATCTCATCTCATTTGGGGCTTTCTTTTTTCACTCATTTATTCAATTGGCTGGGCTGTGAGTGAGTGAACACCTTTTACTTTATTCACTTCTACGATATTCTGCTACACTTCAGAAAAAAATTATAACAGCATTTATATCACCCTTGTAATTTCTTAAAATGCGTATCTGGGGAAAAAATTAAAATATATGTATACTGTAAAAAGTACAAAAAAAAAGTAAAAAATAAAAAAGTTGCCCATGATTTCACAAACCAGAGAGAACCTTTATTAACACTCTTCCTTCTAGGATTTTTGTTCTATGAACATATATATTTTTAATGTGAATGAGCCAGTTCAGTAAATACAGTTATATACATGTTTCTTTTCCATTTAGCTTTCCAGTTGTGATTTTTCACGACAGAACAGTATTGTTACCTCCTAAACAACAATTTCCAATTAGCCCCCTTTTTCTTTTTTTTAGAGAGTGGGCTCCTAGGTGGCTGAAATCTTGACCCTGACCTTACCTCCATAACTGAGTATGATACTCCCCCACTGCTCAATACATTTTGGATTCCATCAGAATCTAAAATCATTTTACAAACCAAACGACATGCAAAGGAAATGCTTTTAAGTATACATATTTCAGATAAACATGGTTTCATCTAAAAAACTCTGTTATTCATAGGTATCCATCAATAAGAAATGGAACTGAAACGAATGGCCACACATGGTATCCTTCAGATCACTTAATTAGCCTTCTGCTCAGGTATATAATTTGGAAAAGATGCTGGCCTGGGGAAACGGCCTACAATTGAAGGTTGGAGCACCTACTTCCTTCTCAACCAGCTCACGCTCTTTATCTCTAGACATGGCAACAGTACGTCCTAAGATGGTCAATTTTGAGTCCAACTTACCTGGGAAGCTGCTTGGCAGCCCCAACATCACACTCAGCACCAATACTACTCAGCACTCAGTAGGTGACATGCAAGTGATCTAAACATCTATCCATCCAACTATCCAAACTATGGAAAAAATGACCTCAGTGATAGAAACAATGCCGGAGATTACAGAACAGAATTCTGTAAGACCAACGGCTTCTTCACTGCAAATATCTTTTTTCACCAATATAAACGCTGACTATACAAGTGGACTTCACCAGATGGAATGCACAGGAATCAAAGTGGCTACATCTGTGGGAAGACAGGCTGGAAAAGCTCAATATCATCAGTTAGAACAAGGCCAGGGGCTGACTGCGGAACAGACCATCCATTGCTCATACGCAAGTTCAAGTTGAAACGGAAGAAAATTAGAACAAGTCCGTGAGAGCCAAAGTACGACCTTGAGTATATACCACCTGAATTTTAAGATCATCTCAAGAACAGATTTGATGCACTGAGCACTAATGACCGAAGACTAGATGAGTTGTAGAACAACATCAAGGACATCATACATGAAGAAAGCGAGTGGTCATTAAAAAGACAGGAAAGAAAGAAAAGACCAAAATGGATGCCAGAAGAGACTCTGAAGCTTGCTCTTGAATGACGAGTAGCTAAAGCAAAAGGAAGAAATGATGAAGTCAAAGAACTGAACAGAAGATTTCAAAGGGCGGCTCGAGAAGACAAAGTAAAGTATTATAATGACATGTACAAAGACCTGGAGACAGAAAACCAAAAGGGAAGAATAGGCACAGCATTTATCAAGCTGAACGAACTGAAGAGAAAATTCAAGCTTCGAGCTGCAATACTGAAGGATTCTACTGGGAAAATATTAAACGACACAGGAAGCATCAGAAGAAGATGGAAGGAATACACTGAGTCACTACTCCAAAAAGAACTGGTCAACTTTTAACCATTTCAGGAGGTAGTATATGATTAGGAACCAACGGTACTGAAGGAACAAGTAGAAGATGCACTGAAGACACTAGCAAAAAACAAGGCTCCAGGAACTGACAGAATATCAGATGAGATGCTTCTTGATTTAGGAAATAATATTGGACTCATTATTCTGTCCTTGAGCCTAGAGAATGTGACCCAGCTGGAGATGAGCTCACAAGGACTCACAAGGACACATCAACTGAGCCCTGAGATAAAGACAAGAGATAGAATAATCTTGGAAAATATCTTTTAGGGAACCTTTCACATAAGCCAGAACACAAAAGACTTTCCACTCTTACATTTTTCTATTAGCATTTAGTGAACAGAAAATTTGTGGGGCCCATGAAGACCCTCTTGGCTTTTGGCTACTGAAACCTGCACCAGTGATCACTAAAAAAGATGATCCAGAATGTAAGATCACCGTTTCTAGCCAATCTGTGAAAAGGTGAGGATTTCAATGGTTTTGCCCATTTTGTAGTGTTAATATATTCTGATGACTCTGTAACATTCTCTGGACTCGGGCAGACAAGGCTGTGGCAGGATGCTTGTCCATTTTCCCATTCTTGCCTATTCTGTAATATTCTCTGGACTTGGACAGACATGGCTGTGGCAGCATGCTTGTCCGTTTTCCCACTTTTGTCTGTTCTGTAATATTCCCTCAGATTCAGACAGACATCGCTCTAGCAGCATGCTTGTTTGCGTCCCACTTTTGCCTTTTTGAATATATGCCGAATAAAACTTCCTTTTTGCTTTACTAAACTTCGTGATGTTTTTCACCCTGTAACATTCTACAAAGGGGTACAGCACTGGAAGTACTCACTAATCTATGCCAAGAAATTTGGAAGACAGCTACCGGACCAACCAATTGGAAGAGATCCGTACTTATGCCTATTCCCAAGAAAGGTGACCCAACCAAATGAGGAAATTATCAAACAATATTATTAATATCACACACAAGTAAAATTATGCTGAATTTCATTCAAAAGCGGCTGCAGCAGTATTATCAACAAGGAACTGCCAGAAATTCAAGTCGGATTCAGAAGAGGACGTGGAACCAGGGGTATCATTGCTGGTGTCAGATGGATCCTGGCTGAAAGCAGGTAGTACCAGAAAGATGTTTATCTGTGTTTTACTAACTATGCAAAGGCATTCGACTGTGTGGATCATAACAAATTAAGGATAATACTATAAAGAATGGGAATTCCAGAATACTTAATTGTGCTCACGAGGAACCTGTACATAGATTAAGAGACAGTCGTCCGAACAGAATGAGAGGATACTGCATGGTTTAAAGTCAGGAAAGGTGTGTGTCAGGGTGTTATCCTTCTACCATACTTATTCAATCTGTATGCTGAGCAAATAATCAGAGAAGCTATATGAAGAAGAACAGGGCATCAGGATTGGAGGAAGTCTCATTAACAACCTGTGTTATACAGATGCCACAACCTCACTTGAAGAGGACTAAAGCACTTACTGATGAAGATCAAAGACCATAGCCTTCAATATGGATTACATCTCAACATAAAGAAAACAAAAATCCTCACAACTGCACTGATAGGCAACATCACGATACATACTAAAAAGATTAAAATTGTCAGGGATTTCATCTGGCTTGAAGCCACAATCAATGCCCATGCAAGCAGCAGTCAAGAAATCAAAAGACTCATTGCACTGGGCAATTCTGCTCAAAAGACCTCTTCAAAGTGTTGAAAAGCAAAGGCATCACCTTGAAGACTAAGGAGTGCCTGACCCAAGCCATGGTGTTTTCAATTGCCTCATATGCATGCGAAAGCTGAACGATGAATAAGGAAGACCGAGGCATAGACGCCTTAAAATCATGGCGTCGGCAAAGAATATTGAATACAGCACAGTCTGCCAGAAGGATGAACAAATCTGTCTCGGAAGAAGTACAATGAGAATGCTCCTTAGAAGCAAGGATGGTGAGATTATATCTCACACACTTTGGACATGTTACCAGGAGGAACCAGCCCCTGGAGAAGGACATCATGCTTGGTAAAGTGGAATGTCAGTGAAAAAGAGGAAGACCCTCAGTGAAATGGATTGACACAGTAGCTGCAACAACGGGCTCAAGTGTAACAACGATTGTGAGGGTGGTGCAGGACTAGGCAGTGTTTAGTTCTGTTGTACATAGGGTGGTTATGAGTCGGAAGTGACTTGACAGCACCTAACAACTATCCAAATATCCATACACACCTCTCCCTCTGTCTCTTACACACCCCCAACCTGGTTTGACTTTCTCAGGTTCCATGTTTCCTTTGTTATTTATCTGGATACACAGCATGTGCATATATAAGCACACATACCCTTGTTCCGAGACTAGGAAAAGAAGAGTAGGGCATACATCAAAAGTCCTATAAGGGATAGGGTTAGCATTGTGTAACGAGAGGGTAAAACCATTTCTTTCCACTGAAATTTTTTACTGAATTAAAAGGAAAATTTTCAGTTCAACAAGCATTTATTAGATGTTTTCATTTAGCATGGCCTTTTGTTTAAACCTAACTAAATTTTAGTTCACTCCTAAACTAAGGAAAATGTTGGCTGTTACATTTGCGGTGTCTTTTTCTCACAGGAGCTTTACGCTTCTGTTTAAACTTCAGATGACAAATTAGTATGTTCATAACCCAGATCACGTTTTCAGTTTTTATTTTATGTTTGTTTTGCCTCCTTTTTCCTGGCAAGTTTTGTAATATTCTAAAATTGTGATTTTTGAGTTGTACATTTATTCTCTAAATCTTCTACTGCGGTAGCCTGCACAGCAAGGTGCGCCCACCCCAGGGAGCACATAAAACCACCTTTTGGAGTGCGGAGTTGGAGCACCTAATACACGGCAGGTACTTTATTAAGCACAGGGGTACCAAGTTGAATAAGACCTTCACCCTCTAGGACTTTCACAGTCCAGATTTCTTTAGGTCCTCTTTTTCGTGAAATCAGTAATTAACAATGAAATCGCAAAATCATTCCTCATGGGATCATACATCTTTAGATTCAACCTATACATACTCCGCCCCAAACATATGTTGTGCATTTCAAATTTCATTCTTTTTTCCTCAATACGATAGTTCGCTTTTGTTCTTTAACACTGTAAATAAAAACCTAAGAATCACTCAAACAAAGAATAAAGCCAAGTCGACTGTACCAAAGAAATACGTACTGCCATCATGACAAAAGCCCTGCATTCAGAAGAAGGCTTCTTTCTTTTCCCTAGGCAGACGGGAGATACAACTGGAAGAAGGAAGTGAACATTTTACGTCTGGCATAACATCTCAAGTTCCAGCACTTGAATTTCTATGTCCTTGACCTAGTTTAGGCAGCCGGCAGAGACTGACTAGAGTCTCTGAACCCAAACCCAAATTTCCTCAGAGACAACCCTTCCGTGGCATAATTCAGGCCTTGGGAATAAATGTGCTTCTCTTGGGAGTTAAGGTTGGCTGCTCCATGAAGCTGTGTAGCCGCTAAACTTCCGATCACACATTCCATCACTGTAACATGTTTGATACACACTCACAAAATACGACTTTTCCCGTCAACCTATATGTTAAATATTAGCGAAGCTTAATTTCTTTGTTAAAAATTAACCATCGACAGAAGGTCTATTATAGTCTCTGCACTCCAAAAGGTGGTTTTATGTGCTCCCTGGGGTGGGTGCACCTTGCTGTGCAGGCTACCGCAGTAGAAGATTTAGAGAATAAATGTGTAATTCAAAAATCACAATTTTAGAATATTATAAAACTTTCCAGGAAAAGGAGGCAAAACAAACATAAAATAAACAATTGAAAACGTGATCTGAATTGTGAAAGCACTAATTTGTCATCTGAAGTTTAAACAAAAGCGTAAAGCTCCTCTGAGAAAAAGACCCAGCAAACGTAACAGCCAACATTTTCCCTAGTTTAGGTGTAAACTAAAATTTGGTTAGGTTTAAACAAAAGGTCACGCTAAATGAAAGCATCTAAAAATGGATCAGAAACTTGCTGATACGCGTTCATTAAAATACAAATCGTCAAATTCTGTCAACACACTGCTAATATCTGTATTTTCTGAAGCACAAACTATTTACTGGAAAGCTGAGAACTGTCAAAGAATAATCAATGATAAAATTATCTAAAATAAATATGATGTAAATCGCTTAAAATCTGGAAATATACCTCAAGGAGGTCCTTTCCAACACCATTCCCACCCCACGCCCAGTACAGCTCTGTAGCTCTATTTATTATTTTCACAGCTTCTATTTATTCAAGAAAGTAGTCAGAGCAGGAAATGAGACAAGTCAAATGATCACAATCAATCTCATCACCTTCGCAGCATGCCGCGAATGTAATTAATCCTCTGTTTATTTAGGGGACTTCACACCCCTTACATGAAGGCAGCGACTCCCTGCTGGCTTCAGTTGAGATAATTATGTTATAATAAGGATTGGGTTTCAATCATAACAGGCAGAAGAAAAGGAAAATTGTACTTGAAGTTGTCAGTTTAAAAGAAAAAAGCTTCATGACTCCATTCAAAGGGCGCTCTTGACAAAGCTCGCCTTAAACAGAGCACTTTCTAAGTACGATAACCACACACACGCCACATTTATCAACGTAAGCCTCTTCTCTGAATAAGATGTTCAGACAACCCAAGCACTGTGGAAATTCTATGTGAAGTAAGAGAACGCTGGCTTAAAAACCCTGACTAAATCCATCATCACCGGAACCCACTTGATCCTGGGGGTCTCCTCTAAAGAGAAGCAGAGCTCTGAGGTACAAAAAATACATTAGAACAAGGAGGTGCAGAGAAAATACCAATTTGCTGACATAGTAGCTCATACCACCCTGTAAAAAGCTATGACTCCAGAAAGCCAAAACCCAGGACCTAAGAAATCTAGGGCCACGTACCAGGGACCAAAACGAGAAAGAAGAGAGGCAAACGTAACCACCCAGCCACAGCTGTAAGATGGGCTGGATAAACACAATACTCTTCGATAAAAGCATGATCCTTTCTGTTTTTGAGCTACTTATTCACCTCAGAAAAAGTTTATCTTTTTAAAAGAATTGTTATTCGCACTTTTCTTCTAACCTCCTCCACTGTAAAAAAATTAGTATGAAAATATAAAGCCTTGCCCAATTTATTTTTATGAACCTTCTCCATTTTTATTAATATATCATAATCATGATGCCCACGGTATAAGTAAACGATAAGTGAATTATGTTTCCAAATTTCATAAAAACTCTCAAATATGCCAAACCTATTTTTTCACAGTCTAGCTTCATGATGTTTAGAATGTTTGTCTATATTATGCTCCTCAGAAAGGTATCTTCGTATCTCGATAATATTTCACTGCCTTTCAATAGCATTTAAGCTCTTGGATAATTAAAAGACTCAAGAAACTGAGGATTACTGATTTGGGTTCTTAGTAAAAAACAAAATGTGGTCTCCTGGATGGGATCCTGGAACGGAAAAAAGACACAAGTAAAAATTAAGGAAATGTGAAACTATGGACATTAGTTAATAATAATAGGTCAATATTGATTCATTGTGACAAATGTACAATACAAATGCACCATACAAACGTAAGATGTCAATAAAAGAGGAAACTGGGTGTGGGGTATATGGGAACTCTGTACTCTCTTTGCAATTTTTCTGTAACTCTGAAAAAAAAAACTCTAAAACTATTATAAAATAAGAAGTTTAATTTTTAAAAAACCAAAGAAAAGTAGGATAGAAATTACAAATGAAACAAAGCAAACAAAAAAGAACAACTAGGAGGGGAGGAGTGGAGATGGAAAAAACACTAACTAGACAATAGATAAGTGGTAACTTTATGAAAGGTAAGACAGTACACAATACTGGGGAAGTCAGCACAACTTGTCCAAGGCAAGGTCATGGAAGCTTCACAGACACATCCAAACTCCCTGAGGGACCAAATAATTGGGCTGAGGGCTGTTGGCCACGGTCTCGGGGAACATCTAATTCAATTGTCGTTACATAGTTTATAAAGAAAATGTTCTACATCCTACTTTGGTGAGTAGAGTCTGGCGTCTTAAAAGCTTGCAAGTAGCCTGCCAGCCCCACCCCATCTGGAGCAAGGGAGAATGAAAAAAACCAAAGGCATATGGGAAAGATTAATCCAAAGGGCTAACATCACAAGTACCACCACCTCCACCAGAGTGAGTCCAGCACAACTAGACAGTGCCTGGCTGCCACCAGCACCTGCTCTCATAGAGATCACAGTAAAGAATCCCAGACAGCGCTAGAGAAAAATGTAGAACAAGATTCTAACTCACAAAAAAAAAAAAAAAAAAAAAACAGACTTACTGGTCTGACAGAGACTGGAAAAACCCTCAGAGTATGGCCCTTGAATACCCTTTTAACTCAGTACTGAAGTTATTTCTGAGGATTACCCTTCAGCCCAAGATTAGAAAGGCCCATAAAACTAACAATTATCAATGTAGCTCTGCCACACATACAAGATTACGTGGGCACACCAGCTCAGGGGCAAGGATAAGAAGACAGGAGGAAACAGGAAAGCAGGACGAATGGAAATGGGGAACCCAAAGTCGAGAAAGGGACACTGTTGACACATGCAGGGTTGGCAACCAATGTCACAAAACAATATGTGTGTTAATTGTTTAATGAGAAACTAATTTGTTCTATAAACATTCATCTAAAGCACACACACAAAAAAACCCTGCGAAACTTTAACACTCAATTATATAATTCTTTGCCAGTTTTCTCAACAAGCGTAGTTACGGGAAGCATTCACATCTTTACAAAGGGTTATTTTCGTCCTCAATCAGTAGGAACATCTGTAATCCTATGATTTATTGGCACATTTCTTGTAAGAGAAGTCTAATGAAGAGCACCAGTCCCTAGTGGGCACCGCTGAACTACTGGTGATAAGGTAAAGAACCAGTAAGTAAATCCTTTCTATATGAAACCACACTGAAAGGACGCAAGTGAATGGATACTGGCATGTACTAATCTTTTCTTATGGAGATAAAACTCACTTCCATCCAGGGTGAATTTGTGGATTTAATTAAAAATAAACAGTGAAACTAAAGAGCAACTTGACATGCCAGAATAAGCACCTTACAAAGCATTTCAATTCAAGAGAGGCTTAACTTGCTTGAAATTATGCACAATTGTTTCTTGAAATTTCTATATGTTAATCATTAACAGCTAATGTAAGGCTTGACATTCACCATTTGTCAGAGTAGTAACTTCTCATACAAAAGATACAAAACAATTATGCACAATTGTTTCTTGAAATTTCTATATGCTAATCATTAACAGCATAAGGTTTGACATTCACCATTTGTCAGAGTAGTAACTTCTCATACAAAAGATACAAAAGTAAAATAAAATTAAAAAAACAAAACCACCTAGAGGGCCTGATTATCATTTACTTGTAGGCTGAATTTAACAGACGCCTGAAATCACCTTCAGTATTTAGATTTATTATGACTGTTGGTGTTGACACAGGCGATGGGAGGTGTCATGAGCTCTCCCACAGCTGTAGAACTACAGAAGCGTTCTCCTGAGGTGTCTGCGTGGCCCATGTGCACTCTTCTCTGACATATGCCACTCACCCGCTTAACAAAGCAGGCCCTGGGGCCATGTGTGTTCCATTAGGGGGCACCCCCATCCTATGCTTAGCAAAGCCAACTAGACCAGAAAAGACAAAGGCCCAGGCTGGGCCAAGTGAGGGATGCTAGTCCATCTCTAAAGAAACTAAGGCTAGGTAAAGGCAGGAGCTGTGGGGCAGCCACCCTCCTGGACATGCACAGAGAGAAGAGTGGCGCTGACCTGCAGAAGCAACACGAGAGACCAGGGAGCAAGCTGACGGCCTCACTTGCTTGTGACTTGAGCTGGTGAATCCAGCTGTACTCCCAGGCTCTGGATTCCAGAGGTACCCTGAAGTCTCCTAAGACAGCCCTCCTTTTTACTGTAAAAGTCTGAGTGGGTTTCTCTTATGTAACCAACTGATCTCTAAGTCAAGAGTACTGACACAGTCTCCAGGATGCAGAATGGAGAAATGAGAAATTCGTATCTGGCCTCATTAATAAAATATCATGACCCCAGGCTAGCTGTAGATGCTTTTATTCAAACAGAGGAAACCCTGGTGGCGTAGTGGTTATCTTAAGCTGCTAACCAAAAGGTCGGCAGTTTGAATTCACCAGGTGCTCCTTGGAAACCCTATAGGGCAGTTCTGCTCTGCCCTATAAGGTCACTACAAGTAAAAATCGACTCGATGGCAATGGGTATAAGAATAGGAAAGGAGGCTTGGTGGCGCAGTGGTTAAGCACTTGGCTGCTAACTGAAAGCTTGGCAGTTTGAACCCACCAGCCGCTCCCGGGAAAAAGATGTGGCTGTCTGCTTCCTTGGATATCCTATGGGGCAGTTCTGCTTTGTCCTACAGGGTCACCATGAGTAGGAATCGACTCAATGGCAATGGGTTTTTTTTATAAGGATAGGTAGTCTCTGGGTGGTACAACAGTTAATGCACTTAGCTGCTAACCAAAAAAGTTGGAGGCTTCAGTCCACCTAGAGATGCCTCAGAAGAAAGGCCTAGGGATTGGCTCCTGAAAAATCAGCCACTGAAAACCCTATGGAGCACAGTTCTCTCTGATACACGCACGACTGCCATGAGTCGGCACTGACTTGAGGGAAACTTGTACTGAGAGGATAGGTAGGTGGCACAGGACCAAGCAACATTTTGTTCTGTTATATACAAGGTTGCCATGAGCTGAAGCAACTCGATGGCAACTAACAACAACAACTGCATAAGGATAGGTAAAGTGTGATCCAAATGTAAAAAAACCTCAAATTCATTCTTGCCCTTCCAACATATCAGAGTCACAACCAGGAAATCTGCTTACCATGTTGCATACAGGTTTTATTTGTCTACTTCTCTGCATGATGTTATTTTCCCGATACATCCACTTGTGATTACTATTATATTCATATGTGGAATGCAGCACATACGGTGATCCAAAAGAATGCAGAAATTATCAAATAATATCACTAATATCACATGCAAGTAACATTTTGCAGCTTGTTCAAAAGTAGTTGCAGCAGTACATTGACAGGGAACTGCCAGAAATTCAAGCCTGATTCAGAAGAGGACATGGAATGAGGGATATCACTGCTGATGTCAGATGGGTCTTAGCTGAAAGCAGGTAATACCAGAAAGATGTCTGCCTGTGTTTTATTGACTAGGCAAAGGCATTTGACTGTGGATCACATGAAAAAACAACCGGTAATACTTCGAAGAATGGGAATTTCAGAACACTTAATTTTGCTCCTGAGGAATCTGTACCTAGATGCAGAGGCAGCCGTCCGAACAAAACTAGGCGATGCCGTGTGGTTTAAAATCAGGGAAGGTGTGCACCAGGGTTGTATCCTTTCACCATACTTATGTAATCTGTACGCTGAGCAAATAATCCAAGAAACTGGACTATATGAGGAAGAACACGGCATCAAGATTGGAGGAAGACTCATTAACAACCTGCAATATGCAGATGACACAATCTTGCTTGCTGAAAGGGAAAAGGGACTTGAAGCACTTACCAATGAAGATCAAAGACCACAGCCTTCAGTATGGGTTATACCTCAGCATAAAGAAAAATTCTCGCAACTGGACCAATAAGCAATATCATGATAAACAGAATATATTGAAATTGTCCAGGATTTCATTTTACTTGGATCCACAATCAACGCCCTTGATAAACAGAATATATTGAAATTGTCCAGGATTTCATTTTACTTGGATCCACAATCCACGCCCTTGGAAACTAGTCAAGAAATCAAACAACATACTGCATCGGGCAAATGTGCTACAAAAGACCTCTTTAAAGTGCTGAAAAGCAATGGTGTCACTTTGAGAACTAAGGTGCGCCTGACCCAAGCCATGGTATTTTCAATCACTTCATATGCATGTGAAAGCTGGACAATGAATAAGGAAGGCTGAAGAAGAATTGATGCCTCTGAATTATGGTGGTGGTGAAGAATATCAAATACACCATAGACTGCCAGGAGACCAAACAAATCTGTCTTGGAAGAAGTACAGCCAGAATGCTCCTTAGAAGGGAGGATGGCAGGACTACATCTCACATTCTTTGGACGTGTTATCAGGAGGCACCAGTCCCTGGAGGAGGATATCATACTTGGTAGAGATCCAGCAAAAGAAAGGATGACCCTCAATGAGATGGACTGACACAGTGGCTGCAACAATGGGCTCAAACATAACAACAATTGTGAGGATGGCGCAGGATGGGCAGTATTTCGTTCTGTTGTACATAGGGTCACTATGAGTTGGAACCAACTCAACAGCACCTAACAACTACAATCAGCACTATGCAGTTAGATAGCATGTTTTATGTTTTGCTATTAATTCATACAGCTTCTTTGTCCAAAGTCTTCTCCATACATCCTCCTCAGCTGTGATCCAAATGTCCCTGGCCACCTCTTTATGGATATTCCTTAGAGGCCTCGAATAAACATTGCCGAAACTGAACTCATCTTCTGTCCCTCTCCCTTCTCTCCCGAACTACATCCATTCGTTTTTAATCTCAGCAAATGCACCACCAAGGCCCAGGTAACTGTAAAGCCAAAACCTGGACCTCACCTTAGATTCTCCCCCTTCTCACTCTCCCCCTCATCCAATCAATTACTAAGTCCTATCCTAGTTCCGGAAACCCTGGTGGCGCAGTGGATAAGTGCTATCTATGACTGCTAACCAAGAGGTAGACAGTTCGAATCCGCCAGGCGCTCCTTGGAAACTCTACGGGGCAGTTCTACTCTGTTCTCTAGGGTCACTAAAGTCGGAATCGACTTGATGGCAGTGGGTTTGGTTTTGGTTTTATCCTAGTTCCGGCTATATACCACTCAAGTCTGACCTCTAGTCTCCTTCCCCACTCTCCATACCCTTGCTCAGGCTACAGTCCAATTGCCTTTCGCCTGGATCACCAAACAATAAACCAAACCCATTGCCGTCAAGTCGACTACAACTCATAGCGACCCTGCAGAACAGAGTAGAACTGCCCCATAGGGCTCCCAAGGCTATAATCTTTACAGAAGCAGACTGCCACATCTTTCTCCTATGGAGCGGCCGATAGGTTTGAACTGCTGACCTTTTGGTTAGCAGCTCAGTGCTTAACCACTGTGCCACCAGGGCTCCTCCCAAATAGCCCTTCAGTCTTGAGCTCTGCCCGCACCCCAATTCATTCCTTATAATGTGACCAGGTAGATCTTCCCAGAATGTAAATCTCATCACATCACTCACACAGCCACTCCACAGCTTCAAACTCTTCAGCTGCTCCACACTCTCCTAAGACAAAGTCCACACAGCTTTATACGGCCACAGATCTGCGAGGCCCGCCCCCACAAACCTCTTCGACCTCATTCTCTCCTCCCCATTCCCGTATTTTGACCCATCCATCCTGAACTTTTGAGCTCTTCGAAAGGCCATTTTCTCTTGTCCCCACTGTCTGAAGTATTCCTCACCCTGGTTTTGCTACCTCCATGTGACCAACTCTTACTGATCTTGCAGTTCTCACCTTAAACCCTTTCTCCCGTACCCCAGACTAGGTTCTGGATCTTCCTAGGTACGTCCACTGCAGCCGCTGTCAGGCTACAGGCTACAGCGTAATACTGCACTTCCACCTGTACCCCCCTGCTAGAAGATCAGCTCTAAGAGGGTCGTGTCTCTCTGGTTCACCACTGTACCACCAAAACCCGCTTCAGGGCCTGGCCCATAGTAAAAACCCACTGCCTTCAAGTCGATTCCAACTCACAGCGACCCTATAAGACAGAGCAGAACTGGCCCAAAGTAGGGCTCAGTAATTACTGGTTGAAACAATGAATTATTCCACTTTTCTGTTCAATGCTGATGTTGCACCTCTGCACATGAGCCACCCCCCACCCCTTTGACAGACGAACCAGGAACATGAGAGACCCAAAAAGAAGGGATGCACGTACCTGTGCCGTTCTCAGGAGCATAACCTATCCCCCCATCAAAGCACATTCACACAGGCAGCAAGCGGAGCAGCATAAACCAATGACGAGGTCTAAAGTATTTGTTTTTTTTTAAGATTTCAGTGCTGAAACGGCTTGGGGTTCATGTACAAGGGAGGAAACTGAGATCCCGCGTTTGTCAAATGGCATGTAACTATTTAGTGATGGAGGTGTTTCTCTCTACACACAGTGGTTGTTCCAACAACGGGCTCAAGCGTAACAATTGTGAGGATGGGGCAGGACCGGGCAGTGTTTTGCCCTGTTGTACACGGAGTTCTATGAGTCAGAACCAACTCGACAGCAACTAACAGCAGCAATGACATATATTTCCTACATTAGTGGTCAAAGGTCATAAAATAAGATTACATTTAGGGGAGAAAAGTATGCTTAAAAACAATGAAAAATGAAAGTGCAAGAGTAGTAATCAGACTTAGCTATTTATCAGTTAAATGAACAAAGGTTCAGCATTTCAAAAGATACATATTTTCTTTTTCCCCATAACTACTATCTACCTCAAAAAACAGGAGAAAAGTGTAATTTAGTACCTTAACAAGCTCAGATTTTTTATCAAAAACAGCCATAGTTTTACATGTTAATTTTATTGTTTAGAAAGGGAAACATCAAGAAGGGAGATGAGAAGCCAGAAGGGGACAGAAGCTGGCTGAATGGACATGGGAATCCAGGGTGGAGAGGAGGAGAGCGCTGTCTCATTAGGGGGAGAGCAGCTAGGAGTACACAGCGAGATATGTATAAGATTTTATATGAAAGACTGACTTGATTTGTAAACTTTCACTTAAAGCACAATAAAAATTTAGAAAAATTAAAATAAAAAAAAAGAGAAACGTCAATTTTTTTCCATTTAGCAAAAACACAATTAATACCCTACTTGTTCCTTTGTTGTACATAAAAGAATACAAACGTCATTTAAAAATGTACCATGCCATTACCAAAAATGATGAAGAGAAACCAGATAACTGCGAGCTCCTAAAAATCAAACACCTATGCTCATCTAAAGACTTCACCAAAATAGTAAAAAGACCACCTACAGACTGGCAAAGAATTTTCAGCTATGACATCTCAGACCAGCGCCTGATCTCTAAAATCTATATGATTCTGTTAAAACTCAACCACAAAAAGACAAACAACTCAATCAAGAAGTGGGCAAAGGCTATGAACACACACTTCACTAAAGAAGATATTCAGGCAGCTAACAGATACATGAGAAAATGCTCTCGATCATTAGCCATTAGAGAAATGCAAATTAAAACTACAATGAGATTCCATCTCACTCCAACAAGGCTGGCATTAATCCAAAAAACACAAAATAATAAACGTTGGAGAGGCTGAGGAGAGATTGGAACTCTTATACACTGCTGTGGGAATGTCAAATGGTACAACCACTTTGGAAATCTATCTGGCGTTATCTTAAACAGTTAGAAATAGAACTACCATACAACCCAGAAATCCCACTCCTCGGAATATACCCTAGAGATACAAGAGCCTTCATACAAACAGATATATGCACACCCATGTTTATTGCAGCTCTGTTTACAATAGCAAAAAGTTGGAAGCAACCAAGGTGTCCATCAACGGATGAATGGGTAAATAAATGGTGGTATATTCACACAATGGAATACTACGCATCGATAAAGAACAGTGACGAATCGGTGAAACATTTCATAACATGGAGGAACCTGGAAGGCATTATGCTGAGCGAAATTAGTCAGAGGCAAAAGGACAAATATTGTATAAGACCACTATTATAAGATTTGAGAAACAGCAAACCTGAGAAGAACACATACTTTTGTGGTTACGAGGCGGGGAGGGAGGGAGGGTGGGAGAGGGTTTTTTATTGATTAATCAGTAGATAAGAACTGCTTTAGGTGAAGGGAAAGACAACACTCAATACATGGAAGGTCCGCTCAATTGGACTGGACCAAAAGCAAAGAAGTTTCCGGGATAAAATGAATGCTTCAAAGGTCAGCGGAGCAAGGGCGGGGGTCTGGGGAACATGGTTTGCGGGGACTTCTAAGTCAATTGGCAAAATAATTCTATTATGAAATCATTCTGCATCCCACTTTGAAATGTGGCGTCTGGGGTCTTAAATGCTAACAAGCGGCCATCTAAGATGCATCAATTGGTCTCAACCCACCTGGAGCAAAGGAAAATGAAGAACACCAAGGCCACACGACAACTAAGAGCCCAAGAGACAGAAAGGGCCACATGAACCAGAGACCTACATCATCCTGAGACCAGAAGAACTAGTTGGTGCCCGGCCACAATCGATGACTGCCCTGACAGGGAGTACAGCAGAGGACCCCTGAGAGAGCAGGAGATCAGTGGGATACAGACCCCAAATTCTCATAAAAAGACCAAACTTAATGGTCTGACTGAGACTGGAGGAATCCCGGCGGCCATGCTCCCCAGACCTTCTGTTGGCACAGGACAGGAACCATCCCCGAAGACAACTCATCAGACATGAAAGGGACTGGTCAGCGGGTGAGAGAGAGACGCTGATGAAGAGTGAGCTAATTTATATCAGGTAGACACTTGAGATTGTGTTGGCAACTCTTGTCTGGAGGGGGGATGGGAGGATAGAGAGGGAAGCCGGCAAAATTGTCACGAAAGGAGAGACTGAAAGGGCTGACTCAAGAGGGGGAGAGCAAGTGGGAGTAGGGAGTGAGATGTATGTAAACTTATATGTGACAGACTGGATTTGTAAACGTTCACTTGAGGCTTAATAAAAGTTAATAAAAAAAAAAATGTACCATGCATTTAAACTATATAGTACCAAATTTTCTTCAGTAGGCATGTACTCCTTTTATAAATAAATCAGTTGTCAAAAAATACTATGCTATGGATATTCTGTTACAAAGGGAAATGATTTATAGGGAACTATGTTTTTTACTCTAAGTATACGGAGCCCTGGTAGCGAAGTGGTTAAGAGTTTGGCTCCTAACCAAAAGGTCGGCAGTTCAAATCCACCAGCCTTTCCTTAGAAACCCTATGGGGCAATTCTACTCTGTCCTATAGAGTCGCAATGAGTGGGAACTCACTCTACAGCAATGGGTTTGGTTTTTAGGTATTATAAGTATAATGAATACACCACGGACTGCCAAAAAAACCCCAACCAAATTAGTTAAAAGAAATACAACCTGAATGTGCCTTAGAAGCAAGGATGGTGAGACTTCAACTCATTTACTTTGGACACGTCATTAGGAAAGGCCGATTGCAAGGAAAGGCCAATTGCAAGAAAAGGACATCATGTTTGGTAAAGGCGAGAGCCAATGAAAACTCTCAGTAAGATGGATTGATACGACAGCCACAACAATAGACTCAAATGTACCAACCACCATGAAGAGGGTGCGGGACCAGGAAATCTTTGCCTCTGTTACACATAAGGTCACCGTGAATCACAGCCAACTCGATAGCAACTACCGACAGCAACATTTCAAGAATAATGTGGGTTACAAAATAGCACGTGCAGTATTATTTCGGTTGGTTTAAAAGTACATTGGAATCACTGAATTGTACATGTGAAGAATGTTGAAAAGGCAAAGGATTTGTGACATATATATTTACCACAATAAAAATAAACAAACGCATTGGAAAATAAAGAAAATACTAGTTGTATTAGATGAAGTGATGAACCGACTTGCTGAGGTCCTGTGGTTAAGGGGCAGAGCTAAAACCAGCTGCAGTTCATTCTTTTCCATCCCAGCTTAGATAAAGGGGTGTGCACTGCTGACCCTTCAGGGGATCAGAGCTATCACTGCTACTGACAATGGCAGCCCACCAGGAGGAAATTAGGAAAAGAAAGCAATCTTATGTTGAATGTAGCTGACCATTTCAATAAAAATTAACTTACAGCCTATTCATACATTTCAAAGTGCTATACACACACAAACACAATTTCCTCTATTTTTTAATGAAATGAGAAAGGCACCTTTAATTGGCTCTAATAAATACCATCCAATTCAGCTAACATTTATTGTGCTCGGAAGGAACTTTAATGGGCACAAATTGGCGCTCATTCTCATGGATCTTAAAATTTCAGAGGGGGATGCATACCTAAATCACTACAATATGAGGCAGGGGATGAGCAAGCCCAAATGATCTCTAAACCAAGTGCTATGGGAGCATCCAGGGGGAAGACAAATGATTCATTAAATCCTGTTCCTACAGGAAAAGCTCTCTGATGGGAGGGCTTTGTTTTCTGCTTTTCTTCCACATACCATGGATGAAGACAACTGGTTGTCTAGGTCTAGGTGGCGCATGTAGAAAAACATGACATCTGAAACCAGAAGACTTGAGGCTCCCGCAGACACACCTCATATGACCTCAAGCCACTCGCTTCCTCATGCTGCACCCCAGCGAACATCCGCTACCATACTCCAAATATCCAGTGAGGCTCACGGTGAGGGAAGGAAGAGAACACTCTTTCAGAAAAGTAACTCAGAGTCTATAACTCAGAATAGAATTCAGGAGCTTCAGATTATTACGGTTTGCAAATGCACTCTATGAGACACAATTATCACGAGGAAAATGACTCTCTGGTTCCAAGGCAAAATTTATGTTAACTGTTGCCCTAACTTCATTAATTCCATATAAGAATGACTTTCTATCCACATTCCAGTAAGTTTTTGCCAAAGGAACTATCTGTTCTTTGTGCTAGTCAGAATGTAGTACCTGTCTGGTATTTTAAATAGAATTTTACGCAGTCTTCATTGAAGCTCTGAAATAAAACATTTGTTCATTTATCTAATTTTTATTAAATTTTCTAATTTCACTTTTATTTTTTCAGGCATGACTGAGTTTACTATTATTTTTACCGTGAACCTTCTTGGTTATGCTTTGATTGTACTGCCGCGTATGTCCGTGATTTTCATAACTAATTTCTTATTCCTTACTCTCTGGTTCATTTCTTCCCCATATGATGTTTTTAATTATAAAAAAAAAAGTAAGGGAAAAAATAGCTGGGCTAGACAAGAGTTAAATTTAAGATATAAAGTGAAAACACCACCACTACTTAGGAAAAGGAACGATATATTCAAACTGGTAAAGTTGAAAAACAACTTTTCCAAAGTAATGCAAAGATCGTTCCTGCAGGTTTCTTTCTCTTACCTTACTGCCCAATACATTATCCCTATTAAAAAATTACTATTATCACAATTATTAAGAACCTATGAATTTCATTTCATTTCTCACAACTTAAAACCAAGGGAAAATTTTTTTTGAAAGAGAAAGTTTGATAATCCCACATCAACTTGAGGGCACATACCCACCTCCTTTAATGAAATCTGATCTTCTCCTTGGGGGACATCTAGCTCAACTGGCATAACACAGTTTATAAAGAAAATGTTCTATACCGTACTTTGGTGAGTAGCGTCTGGGGTCTTAAAAGCCTGTGAACAGCCATTTAGTGATAATTCACTGGTCTAACCCTGTCTGGAGCACAGGAGAATGAAGAAAACCAAAGACATAAGAGAAAGATTAGTCCAAAGGACTAACGGATCACAACTACCACAGCCTCCACCAGACTGAGTCCAGCACAACTAGACGGTGCCCAGCTGCCACCACGGACGGCTCTGACAGGGATCACAATAGAGGGTCCCAGACAGAGATGGAGAAAATCGCAGAACAAAATTCTAACTCACAAAAAAAGACCAGACTTACTGGTCTGACAGAGACTGGAGAAATCCCAAAAGTATGGCCTCTGGACACCCTTTTAAGTCAGTACTGAAGTCACTCCTGAGGTTCATTCTTCAGCCGAAGATTACACAGGCCCATAAAACAATAATAAACATAGCTCAACCATGTATATGAGACCAAATGGGCACACCAGCCTAGGGGCAAGGACAAGAAGGCAGGAGGGGACAGGAAAGCTGAATGAATAGAAATGGAGATTCCAAGGTTGAGAAGTGGAGAGTGTCGACATGTTATGGGGTTGGCAATCAATGTCATAAAACACTATGTGCATTGTTTAATGAGAAACTAATTTGCTCTGTAAACCTTCACCTAAAGTACAATTTTTTAAAACTCCAAAAAAAATTACATTCATTAATATTTCACAGCAAAAAAAAAAAGAATTCTGATCTCCTCGGTAGTTAATAAAGAATGTCACAATTAGAGAATCAAAACACTCATGGAAATGGGATCCTAGCACAAACCTCAATGCTCACTACATGTTTATAAAAACCTTTGCCCTTAAAAAAGAAAAACCTAAACCCACACAAATAGACTATTTCAATTTAATTTTATTATGAAAATGAAAGTAACAACAGAGAATGGCACCAGGGTATTTGATAAACTCAATTAGCAGGAGGATCAAATGAAGTGAGGACATGCCATTATGACTTCAGGGGTTAAAGAGGCAATTTTCCATCTGGCTGAGTCTAGATTTCCAATACAAATGCTGACACCACCTGCTGTATGTTATTATCAATTATCTTTAACAGTCCCTAAGAATTTGCCATACAACAGGTATATCCCTTAAGTTTTTCCTTATTTTGCTCTGCAGTATAATTGCTTCTCCATGAACAGAAACAAAAAATTAATTCTCTTACGTGGTTCACTCAAAACAGGCATTAAAAGCCGTCCCAAAGTATCAATTTACCAATCATGGTAACAGTAAAAATGTCATGAGTATTTTTCTTCGATTGATACTACGCCACCACCATTTTCTACAACAGCAGCTAAGAATCATTCCAGTAAAGAACTGTGTTTCTGTGTTCTCAATTCCTAGTCTCTTGTTACTGAAAGGGATCATTTGGCCATGTCTACTAAGATTCAGGTCGATAGAACTCCTCCACGAAGTAAAAATTCACTGCATTTTTAAACTTGATAGTTAATCTACTGTTTCCCTGAGTAAGACAATGATAAATCATTTTTTTAAATTTACATACTAAATGCAAAGAGCTCATCTGTGAGTTGGGTCACAGGCTCCTGGATCTATGTGTCACCAAAAATCATGCTAGCATGCTCTGAAGATTCTGCTTTTGATACTTTGAATAATGGACTCTGAGCCAGTGGTTAGCCAACAAATGCTCAGCTCTTGTTCTGATTCGGTTTGTGTCCTATGATGTTCATACACATAGAGACACTCATGCCCACACTATAAATAAATTACAAACACAAGTGCAGATACCCAGTCTTGAGACGCCACATCGGACAGGCAGAGCACTGGCAAAGAATACTCACGACTGTTTGTTTCAATACCAATTTTTTATAGCAATTGGTATAAAAAATTATACCAATTTTTTCTAGTAAAATTAATTTTCCCCATCTGCACCTCCCTCCCAAAGCAAATACAGCATGCTCCTCATGTTGATCAAGTTACTTCTTAGCGTTTGGTAGCTATGTGGGTTTCCTTCTCATTGAAATTTATTCCCCAGGTTATTTTACTTTCTTTCTGCTGGGTGAGTAAGTGTTCCAGAAATATGATGTGTAAAAATTCGTAAGTAACTCAAAACTTACTTGGCTTTCTGAATCCACACACAGTAGTCTGAGATGTAGAGATCATTTAGAATGTAAGCTGGGTCGTTTTCCTGAAAAATTTTGTGAATATCCAGGAGACATTTTAAAACTGCACTTTTACCTGAAGGAAATTTAAAAACATCAAGTTATCATCAAGAAAAGAGAATCTAATTTTTCTAAACTGAGAAATTCATACACTTGAGTGGTAATATATTTAAAGCAGCTCAAAGTTTTAATCTTTGTTTTAGGGTTTTTTAAATAATCCTTTATTACATGAAAACATATCGGTTCTACTAGGTCCAAAACCCTTTACTGTTTCCCTGAAGAACTCTGAAAAATCCTTATACTCTAAACTAATACTATAGCTGATTAATTGTGGTTACCACAAAAACTCTATGAAACACAAGCAGTCACATTAAACATAAGGGAGGGAAGGTTTGCAAACTAAAAGGATTTTAAGAATATTTAAATGCATAATTTTAATTAGATAATGTTTTGGTAATTCAAGCTTTTAAAATACCGTGAGAGAAACCAGTTTAGTTTGGTGCTTCCTCAGAAAGTTAAACAGATTATCACATGACCCAGCAATTTCACTCCTGGGTATACACCCAAAATGCTTGAAAGCAGAGGCTTAAATAGAGACTTGTACACCAGTGTTTACTGCAGCACTATTTACATCACCAAAAGGTGGAAACAGCCCAAGCATCCATAAACAGGTGAATGGATAAACACAACGTGGTGTGTCCACACAATGGAAAATTATGCAGCCAGAAATGAAGTTCTGATAGACGCTATGACAGTGATGAGCCTTGAATACATGCTGAGTGAAATAAGCCAGACACAAAAGGACCAATATTATATAATCTCACTTAAATATCTAGAATAGGCAAATGCATAGAGACCAAAGTGGTTACCAGGGGCTGCGGGGAGGTACAATGAGACATTACTGCTTAAAGGGTGTGAGTTTGTGATCGACGTGATGGGAAACTTTTAAAAATAGTAATGACGGTAGCACAACATGGTGAATGTGATTTATGTCACTGAATTGTACACTTAAAAATGGTTAAAATGGCAAATTTTGTGTTATATATATTTTACCACAATAAAAAAAAAAACAGAAAATTAGATGTTTTAGTTTTCCAACTTCCTTATTTCTATGTCAACATTGTTCATTAGAAATTATCTAGTGCTAACAAATTTTTACACCTTAAAAAAATGAAGAAAATTCAGATTGAAAACTTTAAAATATCAGACCATTACTTCAAAAATAAGCCAACAAATACAGTCACTTGAAAAAAAAAAAAACCACCAAGTAGTAACATCTTGTTTAACCGAAATTACTTCTTCCTGGCTGTTAAATAAACCTAATTTTAATCTCAACCAAAGTCTAACTATGAGGCAAATGACCACATCTACAGTAGTGCTACTTCCTTGGATCTGTGAAATATAGCATTTTCAGTTTAACAGTTTCATTCTAATCTTTACAGCCCTGAAACATGAAAATACTGTACACTGGCTTCAAGAAGATGCTGGATACGCTTTCATTGACACTTCTCACTTGACTTTGAGATGATACGATAAAAGAATCATAAACTAGATAATGACGTCTCAAGATCCCAAAATTGCTCCACTAAATTAACACTATTAACACTAGAAAGTAAGCTTCAGAAAGAGCAAGAATTCTTCTGTTTCATTGGGTGGTTGGAGCCTTGGTGGCACAGTGGTTAAGAGCTCGGCTGTTAAGGAAAATCTCAGCAGTTCGAATCCACAGCTGTTCCTTGGAAACCCTATGGGGAGAGTTCTTTTCTGTCCTATAGGGTCACTATCTGTCGGAATTGACTTGATGGGGACAGGTTTGGTTTTTGGTTTATTTGGTGGTTAACCACCAGTACCCAGACCGGAACCTTAACAGCAGCAGCTTTTCAATTTAAGTATTTTAAGAACGAATGGATGACATGGTAATCACCCAGCATAAAGCCTTGCAATGCCTTTCATCTCACAGCCTCATAGCCTCAAACACCAAGTTCTGATGACTGCTCCTTGAAAATGCCCCTTGTATCTGCCCTTTCTGTACCACTACCTGAGTGTCTACCCTCACTCAGACTTCTGTCATCTCATGCTAGAGTATGAGAATCTTCTTCCTTGTCTGACTCAACCCTCTCCCCTCTAACCCTTCTGACACACAAGTACCAGCCTCAGTTTCTATGCATTGCTTTGTCAAGCTCCACTCTGCTTAAGCTCTTAGGGCTCCCTACGGGCTTGTTTCCATGCCTTTGTGCAACTGGTCCCCTTCACCTGAAATACCTTTTCTTCTCCGCTCCACCTAATGAAATCTTAGCCAGCCTTCAAGGCCCTTCTTCAGGGAGCCCTGGGCTGAGTTCCCTAGTCCTGGAAGTCCTTCTCTAAACCTGGCAAACGAAGGGAGTGGGCAGGAAACTCTGCTGATCCTCCTCATAACCCCCTGCTCATTTCACAGGAGAGCCTGAGGCTCAAGGAACCTGCTCACAATGCCACAGAGTTGAGGGGCTAGAACCTAAATTCCAGTCTTACTGGCTCCAGCGGCTACCCACTGTGCGTGCCCGTATCACAACACTTAGTGTTCAAGAGCTAAGTAGGCAGTAAGTCAAAGAAAACAGGGGCCATGCCTTTTTAAAAATTTTTAACTATTTATGTTGCTTCCTCATATGCGGTTGGGAATAGCTGACAATAAAAGTTCTACTACTAGATTGGTCATTATAAATTGGTTAAAGAGAAAAAAATAATACTTAGAATGTCTAAAAACTATAAGATGTCACTACATTTTGCTTAAGTTAAGGTCAGAACTGTGACTTAACAAAGTGGCCCAGATGAAACTATGTCAAATGATTACTGCTGGTGCTCTCACCCACAGGCATATTTTAATTACAACATAAGTGATATTGAAGGCCAGAGTCCCTGCGTGGTACCAACCGTTAATGCTCTCGGCTGCTAACAGAAAGAGGTTTGAGTCTACCCAGAGACACCTCAGAAGAAAGCCCAGACGATCTACTTCTGAAAAACCAGCCACTGAAAAATCTATGGAGCACAGTCTTACTCTGATATACACAGGGTGGCCATGAGTCAGAATCGACTCAACAGCCACCGGTTTTGGTTAAGGTTGAAGGCAGAGTTTGACGACAGGAGGAGGAAATAAAATGAAAACTCACAAAATTGATGAAACCAAGTTAGCCAGGTTATCCAAAAACAGAAAATCAGGGGAGAACTAACACTAACCTGCAAGAGTTTTCTGAACAATTCTAATTGCAACAGCAAGGATGGCAAGGCTAACATCTCACATACCCTGGATGTGTTATAAAGAGGGATCAGTCCCTGGAGAAGGACATCGTCCTTGGTAAAGTAGAGGGTGAGCGAAAAAGAGGAAGCCCCTCAACGAGATGGACTGACACAGCGGCTGCAACAGTGGGCTCTAGCATAGAAACAATTGTGAGGATGGTGCAGGGCCAGGCAGTGTTTCGTTCTACAGTGCACAGGGTCGCTATGAGTCAGAACTGACTCAACGGCACCTAACAACAACAACAATTGCAACAGAGCAGAAAATTGTCAGGGCAAACATATGCCAATTTATTTTTTCTCCCTCTCGCCATGTTTTTGTAGAGGGAGAAGGAGTGTAGTTGTATGACAACTATCAACTTAAAGTTTTAACAGTCAACCACAGGTCTTTACAAGAAAAACAGTCTATTCATGTGTAACTACCTATAAGCTTCTCCACAGGGTGATGCCCCAGAATACTGTCTCCCATGACCACGTACCTTATTAATATAAGCAGGTCAGGCTAATAGAAAATGCAGGATTTGGAGCTGCGCCTCAAAGCAAATAAATCAGTGAGTGAACAAGGTACGTATGTCAGACAGGAGAACAGTATGAAAAGGTGCAGAGGTGGGCCTTAAAAATGGTAGGTTTGGGAACAACGGCAAAGCCCCATGGCTGGAGCGGATGGTTCATGTGGGGAAGGTGGGAGAGGGAGCAGGTGAGCTTGGTAAGAGTCAGATTGCAACGAGGAGGAGACTATGCAATCAGCCAGAACCGAGGGGAAGGCCTACACTCAGACGTGGACAGTAGGGACAGAAGACCCTACCCCAGAGATTTTTATGAAGAACTGCATAGAGTTAATTAAGGTCACATTCATATGTGAGGGTCCAGAGCAACTACTTCCTAATGAATTTATATACAGTCATTTAACAGGCATGCCTAAAAGTGAGGTTGCCCTGTCGCTAAGGGCCATAAGCAAATTCAACACTTTCAGCTATCACAAAAGAATCATCATAATAGTAATAAAAATGCCAAAAGGTAAATAAATTTTTTAAATTAAAAGGAATTATATTGTATTTGCATGTTTTGATTCATTTTCTTAAAAAAAGACAAATACACGATTAAAAAAATTAAACATTATACACCTGAATGATATTAATGGTATTTGTCTCTACACTGATTGAACACACATGTGCGTGTACGACATATGCCAGGCATTACATGTGGGATTACAACTGGTTATTCTTCTTTGCGATTTTCTCCATTTTCAAAACAGTCTACCATAAACATTGTTTTTGTTTGACAAAAAGTAGACATGCTCGTCTACACAGCCAGCCCTTAAATTTTGACAACTGAATGCAACAAATTTTAGTTCACATATAAAACTGTATTTTTTGAACAACTGAAAAGCAATCTTTATATCAATTAATCCTAAAAACCACATGCAAGACAGTTTTGAAAGGAAAAGCTACGAGCTCTCTTCAAAAGCTATGATTTAATTATACATCTTATTCCAACTATTTTCACCGTATGCTGTGTGACAAATAAGGAAAACGATAACCAGGTTACTCGCAGCTAAGAAGCTACAACAAAAAGTACATTAAAACTATCCCTCCCCAACAATATGTATTGTTACCCTGAGGTCATATCTGATCTCTTTTGTTCTGAGTGAACCACCATAGATGGCCACAACATCACAGCCAGGACACTCGTGAAGCATGAATTTTTTTTTTTCCCCAGTCTCTTTTGAACTGACTGCTCTTTCTATCAGGTTGTCAACCACTCATCTACAGCTATCAGTGAAGGAGAAAGCTGGCCCTCTTCCAGGCCGATACATGGCCAGTGGCCAGAAGCCTCCGAGCACTCAAAGGACCGAGCTCCTGTAAGGCTGCATCCAGTTGAGGGCTCTTCACACATCACAGGGGCATAAAACACTACTACAGTCTAAATCCAAGAAAATTATTTCTGCTCAAAGGCACTGCAGGAAAATGACCAATTTCAAGCATTTCACTGCCTGGTCCAAAGTAGGGAAAAAAGAAGGCACCTTCCACAGTAACCACGGTAACTATTTCACTGCAAGAATGCACTAACAGGTTAGAGCCTCTCCAAGACATTCAGCCCTCAAAGAGTTAGGGATTCTCTATGATCTACTTGGTCCTCACTTAGCCAACCCTATCCGTGGAGGAAAGGCCTCTGAGACCAAGCTCTCTCATTCACTCATGAAGGCAGTATAAGTATCCTGGCATTCTAAATGACAAGTGCCATGAATACTTCACCTCAGGGAAAATGACTGTCTAATGACAACATAAAGAAAATATAAATGACAGGAACAAGTAAGTGGACAGTAAACAATATTTAACACAACCTCTGGTTGCTCAGATACCTACTCATTCTCCAGCTTCCCTTTAATTCTGCTGCCACTGAGTTGATTCCAACTCGCGGCAACTCCGTGTGTTAAAGAGTAGAACTGCTCCGCGGTTTTCTTGGCTATAATCTTTATGGAAGCGGATCACCAGGGCTTTCTTGTGCTGTGCTGCTGGGTGGGTTCAAACCACTAACTTTTAACGTTAGCACCTGATCATAAACCACTTGCACCAACCAGGGACCTAGCTTTCCTTTAAAGGGAAGGTAAACTAAGAACAATGTGCTTTCCTCTTCTGGACAGATGTGTCATCGTGGGTTAATATATCCTAAAACAAAGACAAGATTGAGCTGTTCTAAATTAGCATCAACTGGCTACAGGGAGTCCCCAGGTTAGGAATAAGATCTGTTCCTAAGTATGCCTTTAAGTTGAATTTGTAGGTAAATCGGAACAGGTGCATATGGTTCATTATTTAGGCTTACTTTAGTGCAAGAGAAGCCCTGGTGGTACAGTGGTTAAAGCACTCGGCTGCTAACCGAAAGGTCAATGGTTTGAACACACCAGCCCACTCCGTGGGAGAAAGATGTAGCAGTCTGCTTCTGTTAAGATTTGCAGCCTTGGAAACTCTATGGAGGCAGTCCTGCTCTATCCTATAGAGTCACTCTGAGTCAGAATTGACTTGATGGCAGTGGGTTCTGTTTAGCACAAGAAAAGGCTGGAAGCATTTTTGATCATTTAAAACCTGCATGTTCAGCAAGTGAAGGTGATTGAGATGAAGAGTATGTTGCAAGTAGGGGCTGGTTCGATCGTTTGAAAGTGAGCGCAAATTTATGTAACATTAAACAGCAAGTGCAAGTTGTCTGTAAGTGTGACGTCCATAACCTGGTGACTTGCTGTATTTGAAATTTTCCTATTAGCAAGCCAAGTTTGGCAACAATCTCTCACTGACAGACCAAATCATGGTTGGAAGAACTTAAGAAATGGCTCCCATCTCTAGGAGATTATCAGGATATTGGAAGTTTTTGCTGGCTAAAAGCCAGTATAGGAAAATAATATAAGTTGCTAATTCTATACTACAGGAGCTAAATTCCTATTCAACTACTGGTTCATTATAGCTGCTACATCGCTGTGGTTCTCTGGGTGTCTAGTTCTGCCCTTTAGAGTTCTGAGCTACACAAGAGAAGAAGTCAAAAACAGGTAAAGTGAAAAGAGGCTGTTTTTCAAAATACCTGAAAGACAGCACTACTTGCCCTTGTAAAATCATCTCAAAATATAAGCCAACACTGCTATCTTAAAATACACAATTTAGCAGATATCTGGCTAGAATTCTAGAACTTTGATGAGATCATATTATCAGGAGGGATAGCTTATGAATTATTTTAACATTAATTTTCCACAGATCATTTGTCCATAAAAGAGGATAAGATAGAAAAACTGTGTCAAATTAACCAAAATTTAGAGAATCAAAGTGTGGTAGTTTGCATCAATACAAGGGCCGGTTAAGAAGTAGCATAAAGACAAGCCCCTAACAATCAGCACAAACATATACATTAAATTTATCATCATGGAAGTTTCTCAATCCACGTAATTTTCTCACTCTCACATTTCTCAGATGCCATTTAACCTTCTACATTTCTGAGCTGTAATAAGAAACACACACTCGAAGCAGTAAGAGTTACTATTTTGAGCCCAAATTTATAGCACTATACCAATTTTTAAAATATTCTTTCTTGTTTTTCCATATATGTAATTATCTACATAGTCAAAATAAAATTAACACAAAGCAAACATATTTTGTAGATGTTCCCACTGCCTGCAATGCACGACCCTCAATCCAACCCCTAACTGACCATCCAAATCTCAAATCAGGCATTACTTCCTCTAGCGGCCAGACCCCAACTTTCCCCCAAGCTGGTTTAGGGTTCCTTCATCTGCCTGCCACACCCTTCCATTATGGTAGTTAGTAGCTGCCCTCTTACTCTACACCAAGGGCTTTATGTACATTACATAATTTAACCCGATGCATTACTTATTCTATTCCTCACTTCATAAATGAAGAAACTAAGGGAAACTGAGGGATATGAAGAACATGGCCAAGATCACAGCTAGTAAGCAACAGTCAGGACCTGAAAGCAAGCATGTCTGACTCTTAGTCACTACGCAATAAATACAGTGTCAGTATTTATCACCTGTGTGGTGAACGTGGAGGGGAAGGACATGACTTTTCATCTTTTTTCTCTGGTCTAGAACAATGTCTAGCAAATCGTGTGGTCCCATTCAATAAAGTCTGGCTGTTAATGTACAATCCAGAGTACACAGAACCTAACTTTAAAAACACCCAGTCAGGACCAAAAGCAAAGAGTTTCCTGGATAAACTGAATGCTTCAAAGGTCAGCGGAGCAAGGGTAGGGGCTTGGGGACTATGGCTTCAGGGGACATCTACGTCAATTGGCAAAATAAATTCTATTAAGAAAACATTCTGCATCCCACTTTGAAGGGTGGCGTCTGGGGTCTTAAATGCTAACAAGCGGCCATCTAAGATGCATCAATTGGTCTCAACCCACCTGGAGCAAAGGAGAATGAAGAACACCAAGGTCACACGATAATTATGAGCCCAAGAGACAGAAAGGGCCACATGAACTAGAGACTTACATCATCCTGAGACCAGAAGAACTAGATGGTGCCCGGCCACAACTGATGACTGTCCTGACAGGGAGCACAACAGAGAACCCCTGAGGGAGCAGGAGAACAGTGGGATGCACACCCCAAATTCTCAGAAGACCAGAAGACTTAATGGTCTGACTGAGACTAGAGGAATCCCGGCAGTCATGGTCCCCAAACCTTCTGTTGGCCCAGGACAGGAACCATGCCCAAAGACAACTCATCAGACATGGAAGGGACTGGACAGTGGGTTGGAGAGAGATGCTGATGAGGAGTGAGCTACTTGTATCAGGTGGACACTTGAGACTGTGTTGGCATCTCCTGTCTAGAGGGGAGATGGGAGGGTAGAGAGGGTTAGAAACTGGCAAAACGGTCACAAAAGGAGAGACTGGAAGGCGGGAGCGGGCTGACTCATTAGGGGGAGAGTAAGTGGGAGTATGGAGTAAGGTGTATATAAGTTTATATGTGACAGACTGACTTGATTTGTAAACTTTCACTTAAAGCACAATAAAAATTATTTAAAAAAACACCCAAATTGCACAGTTAATATGTACTAGTTATAATACTGTGATCTGCAGATTTACCTGAAGCTATTGTGTCGTGACAAACGTGGAATACACAGTTTATTCGCTCCTTCCCTCATTACATCCCTTCCCTGACAAGAACACGGCTGTACCAACTTTCTTACATCATCGTTCATCAAAAGGTCAAATAATAAGTTTAACCCAAGGCTGCTTTTTGCCTCTTCTGCCCTAACAATCCCTGTAAGATATGCTGGTTTGGAAGGACATCCTTGACATTAACTGTCTCCTCCTCAAGTCACTTGTCAAAACAGTAGTTGTTTCAGTTTAGAAACACATGGCCGGATGTCATCAAAATTACTTAATGGCAGCATGACTAATTTCGATTTCTTTAGACAGTTCAGAAGTGAGGCATCCAAGGTCAAGGCAGAACATAAAAATCATTCATCTATACAGTAAGTACAAAAGTAGAAAGGTTAAGAAGCTGAAGGTGCCTGGGAAAAGCTCTTGAAAACAACTGCAGTCTAAATCTGAGGGACTTTTTAACATCTGTAAGCATCTAAAAGTCTCAATTCTGTGGGTAAAATTTTAATTCAAATAGTCCGCCTTAAGAATACACATGTGTCTCAGTGTCAGGCAGTTCAATTTAAAATAAAGCTTTTTTGTTTTGTTTTGATTAAGACCCTTCTTTTGTTTTCCAGTAACCAAAACCAAATCTAACCGGCTGCCGCCCAGTCAATTCCAACTCATAGAGCAGAACTGTCCCACAGGGTTTCCAAGGAGCACATGGTGGGTTCAAACTGCCGACCTTTTGGTCGGCAGCTGAGCTCTTAGCCTCTGCACCACCAGGGCTCCAACAGATAACACTTAATATTGAGTGCCGATGGATTCTTTGGAATTAGTTTAGTTTCTGATTGGGAAGGCTGAAGCTGTGTATGAAGTCAGAAAGAAGAAATACAAGTAGGTAGGCAGGCAGACAACTGGATACCTCAAATGACTCATAAAAGGATAAAACAGTCCTACCTGACTTATGAGTCCCTTTTGGTGATTGGAAATACCGATTAAGTATGTCAAGGCAGAAGGAAAGAAACCAAACCCGTTTGAAATTCTCACTGTATTACACTGAAAGAGTTTGCTTACTGCTAAAGGATTTGCATACTGACAGAACTGAACGTGCTTCTTTACATTTTAGCCAATGTATACTCACTGCCGTCAAGTCATTTCCGACTCACAGTGACCCCATGTGTTACAGAGTAGAACTGTTCCCTAGGATTTTCTTGGCTGTCATCTTTAGGGAAGCAGATTGCCAAGCCTTTCTTCCATGGTACTTCTGGGTAAGTTGGAACCACCGATCTTTTGGGTAGTGTTCTTGTTGCCGTTGTTAGTTGCCATCAAGTTGATTCCTACTCATGGCAACCCTATGTGTGCAGAGTAGAACTGTTCCACACGGTTTTCAAGCCTGTGACCTTTTAGAAGCAGATCGCCAGGCCTGTCTTTCAAGGCACCTCTGGGTGGCTTTGAACCATCAACCTTTTGGCTAGTAATCAATTGGTTAGCCATTTGTGCCACCCAGGGACTTAATCAATACACAGTAAATACAATTTAATAAAAATGATTAGCTATCTTTATCTAAACACAAGTTTGAATTCTATAAACAGCTACATGAAAATTTTTACCATGAAATTAAGATATTGGGATTCTGGTCCCAAATTCTAAAATATCGAGGAAAGATCACTATAAAAACTACACATAAATAATCTTCTGCTGTCCTATGCCAATTTCTCCACAAAGCAAAAACTGTAACAATTATCAGTGTTCCACTGTGGACCAGTCATGCAGCCCAGAGCCCACCTGCTCCTCCAGTCATTTCTTAGTCCGTCAGAACTTAATCTGAATCTGTCCACACATGTAAAATGAGAGGCAATTCTTCAGTTGCTGTGGGAGTTAAATGAGACAATGAACCTGTAAGCACTTGATAAACTCTAAAGTGTTCCTGACGATCCGATTCTCGTTCTCGTTATAAGGAAGGAGGACAAGAGGGCCTAACATCATTAAAGGCACCAGGACTCCCTTACTTGCTCCTGCTCCACTGCCTGGGAAGTTCTGCCACCCACAGCTCCTGGTCTCCTTCACACTATTACCCGTCCCCTGACTTGGCTCCAGGCAAGAATAACTTCTCTCTTCTCCCAGCCTCTCATCTTATCCTCTTCGATGAATCTATCCTATTGGCTACTGTCAGGGTCATCTGATTTCATGAGCCTATCACAGACCTCAACACCAGCCCTTAAGTGGTTCCTAACTGAATAAGACTCAATTTTTGTAACAAGCCACCGCAGGTTCTCCACAGTTCGGCACCCCCACATGGCTTCCTACGATTCTCCTTCACATACCCAGCCTCCAGAAAAACCAGAGTATTTACCATTTCTTAGACATATGGCCCTTTTATTTTCCTCTGTGATTTTTTGTACCTTCTACTTCCTCAGGGAACACCCTTCCTCCATACCTTTTCTAACTCCTACACATTCTTTACATGGTAACTACTACTGCCTCACTCATTAGGCTACCCTCACCGCCCCCCAGAAGCACCCTACTGGGGTCAGAGTAAGGTGGGTGCTAGAATCCTATGGCTCGTCTCCCTCCTCCCGGATCAGGGTCTGGCCGAGAAGAGCAACAACACAAATTCAAAACATAGTCAAAGCTTTCTGCTCACAGCTACATTAGAGATCGAGAGCCATCTCCTACCTCCTTTCTCAACTGAATCTTAGAATCTGCACAGGGTTGAGACCCGTGGTCTCAGGCTGGGACAGAAGGAACAGAGTCTGGGGCAAATCCTCACTGCAGCTAGAAACTGGCAGGTCCAAGAGGGTGTGCGAAAGACAGGCACTTACTTGTTACAGAATGGAGACTGAGAACTGGTGGCCCACACAGGCTGACTTGGGCTCTCACATGCTGTGGCTCTTGCTGTATTAGTTACAACCTTTTACTGCATTGTTCATGTTTTAACTTTTGAAAAATTTTACATTAAAGATCATTATTTTAAAAAGGCCTTTAAATCAGCAATTTTGCATATACACACGGCAGTGACAAGCTACTTGTGCTCTCAGTTCACGTAGGCCTTACTACTCCCTAGCTCCTTAAACCCTGCCATCTGCATTCATTCACCTGCTTGGCCAGGTCAGCATTTCAGTTTGCTCCTCCTGGTGGCACAGGGGCTAAAAGCTCAACTGCTAACCAGAAGGTCAGCAGTTCAAACCCACCAGCCTCTCCTTGGAAACCCTATGGGGCAGCTCTACTCTGTCCTACTGGGTCGCTATGAGTTGGAATCGACTCGCCGGCAAAGGGTTTGGTTTTTGTTTTTTTCCTCCTAATGCAGAGGAGCCTACTGTAATGTGAATCAACTAGATTAGCAACATCTCATCCTGAAGGGAGGAGGGAGAAAAGAGCTGAAATTACCCACTTCAACACTGGCCACTATTTGGGATGAAAGGCAGCTAAACACCTTGGCCCACTATGAAAGCGGGCCTCCAACCCTTGCGCATATACCTAAGGCCGTTGTTGTTCGCTGTCATCAAGTTGGCCCCCAACCCATAAAGACCACACACACACACACGCCATCCTCATGGTCAATTGTGGGTCAGACCATCATGACCCATAGGGTTTTCACTGGCTGATTTTTGGAAGTAGACTGCCAGGCCTTTCTTCCTAGTCCATCTTAGTCTGGAGGCTCCTCTGAAACCTGTCTGGCACCACGGCAACACGCAAGCCTCCACTGACAGATGGGTGGTGGCTGTGCACGAGATGCCCTGGCCAGGAGTCAAACCTGAGTCTCCTACACGGAAGGCGAGAATTCTACCACTGAACCACCGCTGCCTTCACATCTTAAGGCAAGGGTCAGCAGATTTCTTTTGTAAAGAGCAGAACAGTAAATGTTTTCAGCTTTGCAGGCCATATGATCTCTGTTAGAACCACCCAACTCTGCCATTACAGCACAGAAGTAGCCACAGACAGTAAGACGTGAGCGAGCATGACTGTGTTCTAATATCACTTATGGACACTAAAAGTCAAATTTCATATGATTTTCATGTGACACCAAATATTTTTGATTTCTTTTTCTAGCCATTTAAAAAAACAAAAAGCATTCTTAGCTCCTGGGCCATCCACACAGAAGGGATCTGGCACAGGAGCAGAAGGTAAGGTATTTCCTCTTTTGTCCCTTCTTTTTGTATTTTGTCTTTTGTCTCATCTTCCCTGTTACATAATAAACACCTTGAGAGCTAAGACCAAGTCATGTTTATCCTTACAACTCTCAATGGTTCTGTTATAATGCCTTGGAGAAAAGGGATCTGATTCATGTCTGTTGAATAAACGCTTGCCACTTGTTATTTTTCAATATGAATTTCCTCAGCTCTAAATTGCATAAATGTAATAAATATCCACATAAGTTTCCAGACAACATATAAGTTATTACTCAATGTACTTCACCCAGGTCTCATTATTAATATGCAACAAGACCTTGGTTCACTGGGGTCAAATAAATATTCAGATTCATAAAAATAACCTCAAAACTAACTCTAAATTCACTGAAAGAGGCACTAGCTATAGAAGTTTTTCTGCTTTTGTTTCTGTTTTTCTCTTAAAGCTATAATACAAACAATGTAACTAACCTTCTGGGTTTTCTACATTGTTCAGCTCAGAAACAGCAGAAATTTACAAAACCTCTCTAAAACAAATAGTGCGGAAAATGCAATGCAGACGTAAACTACATATGTATGTAGTTACTTCAAAGGCCCACTGATGCTGAGACATCACCTACAGGTAAGCTTGTTATATAACTCAAATCTTCCAAGAACACTAACTTTCAAAAACATTTTAAGCGATTTTTTTTTTTTTCTGGCAGCAGTAGCTGTTAATCATTTGTGGTATTAAAAGGCAATTTATTCTTTGTAACCATATAGGAAATGCTGCCCCCTACAGTGTAATTTCAAGAACACAAATTGTTTACATAAATGCAACCTAAAATTGGAGTGCCTGGGTGGTGCAAATGGTTAACGCACTCAGCTGCTAACCCAAAGGTTGGAAGTTCAAGTCAACCCACAGGTGCCTCAGAAGAAAGGCCTGGCAACCTACTTCTGAAAAATCAGTTATTGAAAACCCTGTGGAGCACAGTTCTGCTCTGACACTCACGGGGTTGCCGTGAGTCAGGATCAATTCGATGTAAACTGGTTACTGGTAACCCAGAGATTACCATGACAGCAACCTGAAAGTTTTAATGAATGACAATATTTAATGATTACCAGGATTACCAGGAGGAAAGGGAACTCTATACAGATGATTAGAACTTGATTTTTTCCCCTTTAATGTTTAAAAAAAAAAAAAAAATTTTTTTTTTTTTTAATGTTTATACTCATATACAATATCCTTCCCTATGGAGTGATATGTATAAATCTCAAATGCTCAGGGGATAAATAAAACACATAAATGGGAAGAATGTGCCAATTTAAGAGGTTAAGAACACAGACTTGGGCTCTAGAGAACAGGCAAGAATTTGCTTTGCCTCGTAGAAGGAGAAGCTGGAAAGGGGCAGCCGAGGCCTGGCTCAGCAGTGTCTGACTCTCCCTACCCGGTCTGGCTGCCGCACGAGCTCTCCAGGAGCAGCTCCTGCTATCTCTGATGCCCTCTCCTTTCCTGGATTGGTTGGAATGTAAGTGATCAGCTAAAACAGGTACAAACAGCACTTCAAAAGTCAACCTGAAACAAGCAGCCATCTAAGATGCATTAATTGGTCTCAACCCACCTGGATCAAAGGAGAATGAAGAACACCAAGGTCACACGATAACTAAGAGCCCAAGAGACAGAAAGGGCCACATGAACCAGAGACCTACATCATCCTGAGACCAGAAGAACTAGTTGGTGCCCAGCCACAATCGATGACTGCCCTGCCAGGGAGCACAACAGAGAACTCCTGAGGGAGCAGGAGATCAGTGGGATGCAGACCCCAAATTCTCATAAAAAGGCCAGACTTAATGGCCTGACTGAGACTAGAGGAATCCCGGCGGTCATGGTCCCCAAACCTTCTGTTGGCACAGGACAAGAACCATTCCCGAAGACAACTCATCAGACATGAAAGGGACTGGACAGTGGGTAGGAGAGAGATGCTGATGAAGAGTGAGCTAATTATATCAGGTGGACACTTGAGACTGTGTTGGCATCTCCTGTCTGGAGGGGGGATGGGAGGATAGAGAGAGTTGGAAGCTGGCAAAATTGTCACGAAAGGAGAGACTGGAAGGGCTGACTCATTAGGGGGAGAGCAAGTGGCAGTACGGAGTAAGGTGTATATAAACTTATATGTGACAGGCTGATTGGATTTGTAAACGTTCACTTGAAGCTCAATAAAAGTTAATAAAAAAAAAAGTCGACCTGAATTCCTGAAAGCACTACGATTGTTCAATTCTTAGAAACATTTTAACTGCTATGGGGAATTAACTAGGAAATAAAGAATTCAAGAACAACTTAGAATATAAGGAAGGAAATGGAATGTAAGAACTTTCATCTCCTGGGTAGAGAGCAGGGAATTCATTGATAATATTAAAGAAAAGCTGATGGCCGTTGAGTCGCTTCCAATTCATAGTGACACTATAGGACAGAGTAGAACGGCCCCATATGGTTTCCACGTAGCACCTGGTGGATTCGAACTGCTGACCTTTTTGTTAGCAGCCATAGCTCTCCACCCATCTTTGAAAGCCAAATTCAAATCACATCCTTCACGAAGCTTTCCCTGAACCTCTTCTAGTGAAGCATCATCTCTCCCTTTTTTGAACTACCCAATGTACATTCTTGCACCAAAAAAGGGAAAAATACCCGTTGCCGTTGAGTTGATTCTGACTTATAGCGACCCTATAGGACAGAGCAGAACTGCCCCATATGGTTTCCAAGGAGTGGCTGGTGAATTCGAACTGCCAACCCTTTTGGTTAGCAGCTGAACGCTTAACCACAGCACCACCAGGGCTCCATCATTCTTGCACAGTACTTACAATATCTACGTATTTTGTGTTACTGATGGACATCTTGGCTCCCCTTCAAGTGTATACGCTCCCCAAGTAGAGTACACAGGTCTAATTCTTTCTACTGCTCTTGATAGCTACAGAGTGCTTTGCACATAATAGCTTTTTAGTAGGTACTGAAAAAAATACCTGTTGACTGACTAAATTAATAGTGAACTTTAGAGCTCTGGGAGCTGTAGTAGGAGCGGAGAAGGGGAAGTCAAATAAGGCAGAACCTCTCCTCTTGTAAGAGGTTACAGACCTCAAATGACTTAAGCATAAGTTTCTCTGGTTCCGTATTTTCACTCTCTATATTTCTCCTTTGAGAGGCTTATTACAAAAGCAACAACAACAAAAATAACCTGGATAGAAAGGTTAATGGTGATGATTAACCAACACGGTAAACGTATCTATTATCACTGAACTGTCCATGTGAGGACTGCTGAACTGGCAATGTTTTGTTACCTAAGTATTTGCCACAATTTAAACGTAAAATAACACTGGGTAACCGTGTAACACTCGTGGCCCCCGTTAAAATTGTAAGCTCCCTGATAGCATGAGTCACAGTTCCCCTATCCACTATGGTGCCTCCAGGGCCCAGCTCAGCTTTGACATAGCAGGTGCTTGACAGATGCTTCTTGAATAAATCTCAAAATAGTTTATATAATGTACTTAAGGAGTAGAAATTAAAAAGCCTAACATTTTTTTAAAATGTCCAGAATCAGGAACACACAAAAACTACTACAAAACCGTATGCCCCTGAGTTGATTCCGAATCACAGCAACCCTGCAAGACAGAGAAGTGCCCCCATAGGGTTTCCAAGGCTGTAACCTTTACGGAAACAGGCTGCCACATCTTTCTCCCGCAGAGTGGCTGGTGGATTTGAACTGTCAACCTTTCAGTTAGCACCACCAGGGCTCCTTATATAAAAATTAGTTTGTCAACACTGGAAAATCCTAGTGATTTCGCTTTTCAAGTTTTGGATACTCTCCTCTATGATCCAATAAGACGACGCAATTGCTGAACAGACTCTGCAATAAAAAGAATGCAAACGCTAAAAACAAATTCATCTTCACGGTTTCCCCAGAACTGAGAGCTCACACTATACACTTGCCATGCCTCAGATTCCTGAACAGCCATTTTTCTTAAAGAAAAAGACCAGCCCAAGCCCTGCACTTGGCTGTCTTCTGTCCCATCGATCGTGTCATATCTACGGAAGAGGTTGGTGAAGCAGTCATTTCTGAAATATTGATTATTGAGTCAGCTAATGCCTGATATGTAGGGCTATTAATTACCTAAAGTAAAACTAGCTTTTAACTGGTGACAATAACTAGTCTCCAGAAGGCTGTTTCTTGGGTTACAGGCTTTGAATGTTCATAGACAGGCAGGTTCCCATTAGCCTTAACGGGAAAACAAAAAAACTAACTTCAAACGTCTGTGCTTTTATTCCCCCATAAAAAAATGTTTTATACAATTGTCAGAATAAAAATTACAATGTTTTCCCCAAGATGGTGAGTAAATTGAAATTTAAAACAGAGATATAGCACAGTTGTGACAAGCCCAGACTTTAAAAACATTTTTTTAAGTAAAACTTTTTACAGTGTTTTTACAACATGTACAAAAACAGAACAGTATGGTTCTCCCACGTTTTCATTACTCAGCTTCCGCAGCTTTCACCTCATGGCCAACCTTGTTTCATCTGAACCCTATGCACTTTCCCCCAGCCTACTCTAGGTTATTTTCAAGCAAATCACAGGCTTCCTATAATTCCATTTGCAACTATTTCTATAGCTATAAATGGCACAGGCTTTAAGTCAGAAAGACTTGCAGTCAAATCCAGGCTCCATGAACCACCTAACTGTGTGACCCTGGGCAAGAGAATTAGCTTCTTTGAGCCTACCTGCTATCTGTAAAATCAGGTAATAACACCGACTTCTCTGGATTGCAGTAAGGATGAAATGAGGCGGTATGCCTGAAGAACTGAGCCTAGTGCTGACACACACAAAGTGGTCAGTCCAGGACAGCTGTGTGTGACTAGATAGCCTATTATAATAGGACTCTCTCTGACCCATTTCCAGTGAGGTCCACAAAGAACAAAATACGTATCAAGTATCCCATCTTCTAAGAAGTGATGCTAAGCTCCCCACACCGAACTTCAAGAGAGAGTAACTAAAAATTCCTTAGCCCAGGAGCTTGAGGGTCAAGAGGTCTAGAGAAATCTCTTTAGATAAAGTGGTTGGAGTGCTGTGGGGTTTCCTACCACCCTCCACGGGGAGGGCGAGGCACTCTCCTGTCACCTTACCAAGAGAAAGCAGGTTTTAGAGGCCCTCGGAGAGTGTACCCTGCACACCCGGGGGTACAGAGACTGATGTCTGGCCCACACCTGTTAAAAGTCTCCCCTTGCAGAAGCTGGAGGGAGCCGTCTGTGGTGGCTAAATGGAGGGAGTTCTCTGGAAGCAAGCGGTACTTACTACAACAGCAAAAAGGGCCCTCTCTCCAACCCACTGCTGCCTTCCCTACCTGAGGTACGCCCTAGCTAGAGAATGGAAGTTGTTTTTTTTTTTTTTTTTAATGATGTACAAAGGGGACTAAAAGTGGTGAGATAACTTTTTGTAATCTGAAAAAATAAATAAAATTATAGAAACCTGGCTACTACCCCTTTCCAGAAGCAGTTAAAGAAAGCATCCACGGAATGAGCTCAAAGGGGGAACTGGGAGAAAAATTAACTTTTTTCCCTTCCACTTCATCATGCTTAGCCCTTTCATTATAATAGTTACATTATTACAATACAGTCAGCAGTAGAGCAAGAATATGTTAGTAGAGTGTGGAGTGCCTTTATAAAGATTAACGTGGTGTAGCTATTAGTACAAATAAAGACTTGGTACATCATATAAATAACGTATAATCAAGTATTAAACTATGTCTCCTCTAAATAGAATAAAACTTCTGAAGACATACTAGAAAAGCTGCTCTCTCTTTATCCCTTTTTCATTAATTAATTAACTACCCAATTAATGAGTATCAGCTAAGGGACGCTTCCATGAAGGATTCTACCCACTGTTCCCAGGAGAGCAGAACAAGGAGAGACTGGGGAAAAAGGGGGGGACAATCACGTGCCCCAAGATTCCTGACCCAGGGACTGCAGCTCCCTGCACAAGGCCCTGGTTAAAAGCATGAAAACAGTACTTAAGGAGGCCAAGCAGGGTTTCCTGGCCTTGAAGGAGTTTGGATATACCAACAGTGAGAGATAAATGCACAGTCTTTGGAAGAAGGGAGAGAGTGGGAGAAGGAATACAAAATTTAAAATAGCCAAAAGCCTACTAAACAATCCTTGTAAAGGCTACTGTAAAGCAAATTCATGGTTTTTTGAAAATTCAAGTCTTAGTCAATCAGTAATAAAATAGTTCATAGGTTCAGAAGCGTTCCTACATTGGTTTGGAAGCTGATTCCATGTAAGATCAATTCTTTCTTTTGGGGAAAGAGCTATTCATGGCTTTCAACTATGGAAGCGCTATACCGACCTTTCAAATAAAAAGTGCGACCGCTGCAGTTGCATTTTGAATTATAAGAAGGCACAACTCATTCTTGGAAAACATTAAATGCCAAATCAGAGTTATCCCCACTAAAACTATGGGGTGCCCAAGCAAACGTGACTTTTCAGTGGCACAAATGGCATCCCTGTACCACCCAGCAGCACAAACACAGGTTACAAGCCTCACCCAGAGCTTGTCATCCCCATAGCTCATGGCATGAATTCCAGCCCTCTGTTTCAGCACCTACTCGCCACAACCCAAATCAGCCACAGAACATACTGCATACGCCTGACAGAGCACTCAGGTTCATCTTCAGCAGAGAGGCCTCCAGTGTGTAATTCAAAGTTTCTGTTGCTATCACAGCACAGCTGATAAGACTATTTCTTGTAAGACTGATAATGATGAAAAAATAAGTTTAAATTCATTTCTGACCTACTAAATAAAACTGAGTAACTGATTACAGTGTAAATCAAGGCAATCCAATTTACTTTTGCAATCACAGAAGTGATTACTCTTCAAATAAAAATCTAGGGGACTAGATTACTTCCCAAAATAAAACGTAACAAGTAGTCTTATGTACACACATGCGCACGCATGTATGTGTGCGCATGTGTGTACACATGCCCGTGCCCGCACGTGTGCTCTGTCACAGTTTTCCTTCTGGAAGCCATGATGTAACGGGACAATAGCAAACTACGGTCTCACTCTTTAAATCTGTGAATAATGCCCAGATAACCCAGCATGACTTCAACAAGAAATTAATTGTAATGTGTAACTGATTACTCTTCAAGCTCAACAATCAGTCATTTACAGTAGATTGATTTTTCAAGGTAATTTTAGCAATCCAAGAAACATCTTGGTGGAAGGCAAGAAGAAATAACACGGGAAGAAACAGAGCAGTTTGCTTCCCACTGTTAAAGACAACAGATTTCTCAATGGCTGACGTTCCGCTACCCCATAATCAACACTCCTTCGAAATAAAACAGAGCTAGTCCAGCCAGCTTGATGAATAAAATAGTATCATTCATTTAACTATGATTCATTTTCATAACTACTGTTTACTTTAATAGAACCTACTTCAAACATGACTTTTCACCCAGGGCAAGAAGGCTGTACAGGTTACAGAGAGGACAAAATTAGGTGTACCTCTTAGGTAGGACAAAACATTAGAGATGTGATTCTCTCCTTTGAACCAAAGGAGTCACCTGGATGCAGAAGGAGGAAGAACTCCCTTTTTTTCCCATTCTTACCCTGCAATCTAAAAACTAAGCCCCAGCAGCACATTTATCTAAGGACAAAACAATGATGAGACTCTCCCAAGGGAGAATATAAGAAATGACCAGAAAGTATTGCAAGTGACTTTTAAATAAATGTGCCGGAACTAATTCATACAAATGGATGTTGTCCCCATCAAAGCCATCATCTTGGAAATTATATACTTACTCCAGTAACATTGTTATGTGCACTTTGGAGTTTTTCTCAGAGCCTGGAATTTTCCACATCTTTAAAGTTAGCAAGTTTTTGCGATTCCAGGTTGGATTTAGCAAGAGTCAAAAGTTCTGAGCGTAGCTGCACTTTTCTTTGGAAAGCCTTTCCCGACATCCCAAGCCTAGGTTAGGTGTCTCCTCCTGAATGATCCCTGAGAAATCTCTTAATTCCGGCATTCCACTTTTCAATCTATGTTGGAATTGCTTACTTATTATCTGTCCCCCACCCCATAAAACTGTAACTTCATAGGGGCATGGAGTTTATTATCTCATTTATTATTATACCCACAGTCCTAGTATACCAACAAAAAAGCAAACCAAACCCTTTGCCATGGAATCAATTCCAACCCATGGGACCCTATAGGACAGAGGAGAACTCCACCATAGGGTCTCCAGGGACTGCCTGGTGGATTCGAACTGCTGGCCTTTTGTTAGCAGCCATAGCCGTAACCATTATGCCACCAGACAGTCCTAGTATAGCACGTAGAAAACTATAGGCATTCAAGAAATACTGAATGATACAATACACCACACTACAAAATGGTTACAGATACTCTGTGTACCATCACCACATATCCTTCCCACTCCTCTCAGAAAAGAAAACCACACCTCTCTAGGTGATCATATATCTACACAGAGGGATTATTATATATCTGAAGGTCAAGGTGGAGCTTGGATTTTGGAAAATTTTCACTTATATATAAAGAAAAGCAAAAATCATCATTACATTTTCACAGCCTAAAAACTTACAACTTTTTCACTCTCAAGTTTGTAAGCACAGCATTCTCTTACCTAGTTGTAGTATCTTTACAGTATCTCTGTGGGCTTTCAACACCAGCTTGAAATGGCGATAAAGTGGGTAGCACACAACTCTTCTTCCAAAGGACACCAGGATTTCGTGAATGTTAGTACAAGCCTGTGAAGTACCATTTGAAAACATAATCATTTCCACAAAATGTATCATACAACCAAAAAACACACAAGGAAATATGAAACTATTTTCAATTAAAAATGATCAATTTGGGTCATCAGGAAGCCACGGAGAAGATAAAACCACGAAATGAGACACTTCTTGTACACCTTACCGTAATATATTCATTGTAGTCTTTGTAATTTCTCAAACTACAGCAGCATATTACAAATGCTTCTTAAAATATCACATATGTAGCAAGAAAGTTTTAAAAAGTCTTTTAAGAACCACAAATGGGAACCTAAAACACGGCATTAACAAAATACAGATGAACATAAAGGACATTTTCAGGTGATGTATGTTTCATGTTTGTATCGTTTAGGAATATTCAAGACACTGCAGATGAAGGATGTACAGCTCTTTCCTGAAGTACAGTCACCGCCTTTTTTGTTACGGACATGAGTAATACATGATATTTACTTGAGTAATTTACTTTCATTTATCAAAAAGACTCTTTTTTTTGCCCTACTGATTTCCTTAGGAAAAAAAAAAAGTATTTTATCTTGACTGGTACACCAAACTGATAGCCAATTGAAAACTTACTGAAAATCCTAGAGAAAGGCAATCTTCTACAAAATTGTTTTTAATTGGCGTTTTGATAAGCAAAGTATGAAAAATATAACTGATACATAAACCTTGAAAATAAAATTAAAACTAAAGGAACAGCATAATTCCCATGTATATTCATCCTTAACATAATGAGAGATCTGATTAAGAATATTGCATATTTAGCCAAAAACAGTTTATATCCAAAAAGAATTACAAACTTTTTTTAAAAAAATATTTACCCAAGTATAACACGAGCTATTAACGTGTCTGGTAATTCTAAATTATCTCAAAGGCGATACAAATTTTTCAAAGTAAAATCATAAATACTGATCTATGGTTCAGCCTCAGTAATTGATGCGATTATTACAAAAACCTGTTCACATATTATGTGCTCATCACAGCAATCTGCAGAACCCAAATGAGGCCCAGAGAACAGGCTTCTCCACCTCTATGTCCCTCCCGGGGGGTCTCCACTGACTCTGACTCTAACTCTGACTCAGTGGGTCTGGGGTGGGACCCAGAACCTGTCTTTCTAACAAGCCCTCAGCCAAGGCTGCCGGACAGGCTGTTGGGTCCATGGACCATTTTCAGTGCAGCAAGATTCTTACTGATGAAGTAATTCTTTCAGTTCCTTTACATTTTACTATTATTTGGACAAAGTGATGCCATGAAACAACCTCAATTTCACAACGTAAAACATACCGTATACAAAATTTAAATTGGAAAGAAAATGTAGTTGTCTTAGTTGATGACACAATTAGTAACTGTTTAAATTGGGTTTTTTTTTCCCTAAGTTTTTATGTTGTATGATTTCAAATAGATTTCAGTGGAACTTCCAGACTAAGATGGACTAGGAAGAAAGGCCTGGTGATCTACGTTCAAAAATGAAAGCCAGTGAAAACCCAATGGATCACAATGGTCTAATCCGCAATCGATCGTGGGGATGGCGCTAGACTGGGGAGCACTTTGCTCCACTGTGCATGGGGTCACCATGAGTTGGAAGCTGACTTGATAGCAGCTAATAACAACAACTTTCAATTACTGTTTTGATGTGCAAGCTTGTTCAAACCTAGTAAATTTAAAGACACCATCCTTTGATATTTTTGGTGAGATCTGCACAACTGTATTCCAGAAAACAGATATAAAAACAATTACATGAAGAGCATCATCAGATCTAACCATACTAACCACAGGACGTAGGACAAGTTATTTAAGCTATGTGATCTAACATATAAAATACCAATAAGGCCTCAAGAATGTATCAAAGGTAACAGATAAGGCAATATATGCAAAATGTTTTGCACGGTCCTTGGAGACAAATAAGTGGCAGCAAGTAGTAATATTGCTTGGGTTTGATTCCCATCTTTGAGCTCTGAGACCCAATATATGGCCAACTTACAAACAGGCCTAAGACTCCATCCCCCACTCCTCCCCAACAAACCACGCCCCCATTCTTTCTACAAACTGTGTCCCTCTCCTCACCTTCCAAAATACCCAGCCTGGCTTCATCAGCACACTATGATTAGGGTAACAAATCGAATCAGAATTTCATTAAAAAGACGAAAAACAAACTTACATAATAAAACAAACTTACATAATAAAGCTTCTACTTAAAAAATTAAAAAGTCAAGGAATTGCTTGAACTACCCAAAATGAACTAACAATGACGGAAGAATAACTGGGTGAACAAAATCTAAACAATTGCAACTGAAAAGCATACCTCGAACCAGCACAGTGTTGGACTCAATTTTCTGATATTCCATGCAGATTCAACCTTTGTTTTGGAGAAAAGAGTACCGCCACATTAGAGGTAATGCCACTTAAAAAGAAAACAAATATATCTATTTACTCCAACAGTGTCTGAGTGGTACTGACATATGTAAGGACTAAGAGGAGTTCACGACTGCAGAAAAATAATCGCTTCACCAATGGAGAGGCTAGCAGAAGCAAGTTGCAGCCTACTCTCCTTGGAATTTCATAAAATACAGCTTTTTCGCTGATAAGAGTGCCAGAACAAAAGAGCAAATAACTAGGGGCTGTGGAACTTTTAAAGCAAAGTGAAGATTATTCAATTTCTGTCCTTCTCAGATAAGTTACGTGTCTCCCAAACATTCCGTAAGCAACCTACCAAAAGAATCAAAGATAGTATGGAAGTGCGTCTCTGGCACTTAAGTCGTTGCTCAAAAATTTGGTCTTGCAGAAAATGCTTGTAAGAATAAGCAAATTCTAGAGATGGTCTCAAAGCTGCAAGACTTCTTGATCTCAAATATGCAAATACAAGAATCAAACGGTAAGTTTTATCAAGTATAATTGAACACCCATTTTCTCCAAGCAATAATATGAAGCATCTTATTTGTGAAAAAAAATTTTTCTCCAATTGTAGCATCTTTAAAAGATGAGTGGAAAAAAGCATTTTCAGTTATATTATGCCCTTGATAATATTAGATATTAATATTCATTTTGGAGTCAAATGCAAACCTCAAGAATCACCTTAGAAATTTTCAGAATCGTGACAACAAGAAATATGGCACATATCGAATTCTAATTCTAATGATATGCTAATGTTATGATGTTGAGTGAGGAAAGCAAATTATCTAATATATATATATATGTGTCCTGCTCCAATGTAAATACACATATACACATACATGTGTCCATTAAAAGAAGACTGGAAAGAGATACATCACCTTATAATAGGTGTCATTTCTGATGGCTGACATTTCAAAGAATTTTAATTGTTTTCTTCATGTGTGCATTTTCCTTTACAACATTAATTATTTGTATAATTTTAAAAAGAGGAAAAATATGCTCAGGTAAAAAATAATTTCTTGAGCAAGGACAATTATAAACAAGTATGGGCACACATGAACTAGAAAGACTGCCATATTTTTCCACAAATAATGTGTGCCTTCTACGTTTGTCAACCATGCCCTCCTCCCACGAGGTATTTTCTAAGCACACTAAGCTAATTTTTCATAGCAACAAGTTAAAAAAAAATGGCATAGCGGCACTTATGAAAATACTTAGTGAGGGGAGGGCAGGGCTGGCAAACAAATGTAGTAAAATGTTATTTGCACAAAAATACAGTACTTGGTTTCCCAGCCTTTTTATATACAATCAAGGAGCCCTGGTGGCTCGGTGGTTAAGAACTCAGCTGCGAACTGAAAGTTTGGTAGTTCAAATCCACCAACCACTCCATTGAAGAAAGATGGGGTTGTCTGCTTCTGTAAAGATTACAGCCTTAGAAACCCTATGGAGCAGTCCTACTCTTTACTACTGGGTGGCTATGAGTAGGAATTGACTCAACAGCAATGGACTTGGTTTTTAGTTTATATATGATCCATGATATAGGTGAGAAAGAAATTTAGCTCTTGGTTTATAAAATCAAGTGTGGTTTAAGAAGGGATACTACAAAATCTGTATTATTTAAAAAATGATAATTTACAGATGATTTATATAAGAATCCTTTAGATAGCAAAAAAATGTGATTAAGTAGTTTTAAAAATATGATTTACATACAATTTTTCAGAAGCACACACACTACGTGAATAGCAGCTCACTTGAAGATAAACGCGAAGATTTCTTTTTTTGTAAGACGCTAGTATATCTCGAATTTGCTAACTGACAGCTTGAAGAAAGAGTACAGATGGGTATGGTAAAATTTACGGCCTTGCCAATGACAGGGGTCATGTAACAACAGCCCTCCTCTTTGGCTAGTCAGCTCCTAAAAGACATGAAAATCACCGCCATCGAGTCAACTCGACCCCTAATGACCTCATAGGACAGGGCAGAACTATCCCTGAAGGGTTTCCAATCTTTACAGAAACAGACCACCACGCCTCTCTCCCTCAGAGAAGCTGGTAGGTTCAATCCGCCAACCTTTTGGTTAGCAGCCAAATGCTTAGCCAGTGCCCCACAAACAGAGATGAGAGTTCAGGATCTTGGTTCTCTACTCTCAGCCTTAATTTCTTAAACTTCCCCACTCTGCTACTTGGTACAGACTAATGTCAAGAGAGAAAAGAAGACGACCAAATAAGCACTATCCTTTCATGGTCCTGTCCACCACCAACACACACCCACCCTTCTGCCTGCAGCATCTCCTAAATGACTAATCCTAACAGGTTGGACTCTCAGGAAGACAGCGGGTGCTCTAACTGAGTTTCCTTAGCACTGTAACGCATGCCAACATGCACAGACACAGATGTGCTTACATTCTTCTCCCCTTCGGTGACACGAGTCTCGTAGCAATAGGCCAGAAGGATATCAATCAAACTGTAGTACACTTGACGCTGGGCTCTCTTATCCAGCAGGTAAGATTTATTGACAAATTTTCGTAGCTGGTATTTCTCATCTTCAGAAAAAGACACTAGAAGAAAATGCTTATAAACATTAGATGTTTCATTCAGTTTTGTAAAACCCCAATGTGGAAAAGCTTGTCAAAAATAGAACTTTGATTATAGAAACTGAAATAAGAGTTATTTCTATTTAACTCTACATATGTAAACGACTTTTTAACTAGACTTCACGCTTAGTTATGTTAAGGACTATGTACTCGCTGTACAAAGGAAAAATTTCTAAACAACATTTTTTCCTTATTTCCCAACTGCCTTTTTTTTTTGCTAGCGTTTTATATTTAAGACATCTAAATACCAATTATTGACTTTAAAATTAAGATGATACATTTTGACAACAAAAAAAGTATAAGAGCTAAGTAGAGAACTCTGAAAACACTCATCATCCATTTAAAAATTTCCATACAAAGAAATAGGAATGTCCTGATATACTGATCAATTTTAAGGGCATGTTCTTTATTTTTTTAACATTACATACACGTACACAAAGTTGCACATAAATGCATGAAGTAGCCACATTGTGCGTATTAGACTAGTGGGAAGAAGATGCGTCTTTTCAATACAGTCTGCTTTTCCTTGGTACCCTCTCCCCGCCTTCATCTTCATCAGCAGCCTCCCCCACATTTCAGTACAGCCTGCTTTTCCTTGGCACCCTCTCTCCACCTTCATCTTCATCAACAGCCTCCCCCACGTTAAAAACTTAGTATACGTCATTCCGCACTTTTGCCACATTCATGTAATCAAATATAGACACACGAATGTATACATAAGGGAGTTGATACCTTTTCTCCCGTAAGAATTAGGTCACTTTTCTGCATCTAGCCTATTTCACTCAGTAATATCTCTTGCCAATCCCTCCAAGTCAATTAGTACTTAGCTAATTTTTCTAAGGGAGTATAATATTCCACGGTGTACCTTGTTCTATCCAACCATTCCCCCACTGATGAGCATTCACCTTGCTTACAGTTTTCTGCCACTGCTAATAATGCTGCAATAAATGTCTTTGTCTTATACCCTTGGATATTATAGGCTTGATTTCCATAAAACAGATTCTCAAGAGTAGACTCATTGTATCAAAAAGTCTATGTGTTTTTAAAAGATACTTTACTTACAAGCTGGGGTCCTGGTGGCGCAGTGTAACCAGAGCTCGGCTGCTAACCAATAGGTCGGCAGTTCAAATCTACCACCCGCTCCTTGGAAACCATATGGGACAGTTCTACTCTGTCCTATAGGGTCACTATGAGCCAGAATCGACTCAACAGCGGTGGGTTTGGTTTCGGGTTACTTAAAGGCAGCAGTAACTCTCCCTTCTAACAGTCATGCATAAAAAACCAAAACCAAACTCACAGCATAGACCTTCCCCTTCTTACACATACCTTCCACCCCCTCCAGCAATAAATGTAACAGGTTTTTTTTTTTTTTTTCCAATCGTTTCCCAGTGCAATGGATGTAACATGGCTGTAGCAGGCAGAATTCTAAGATGGCCCCCGTTACATTATGTCATTGTGTTGGGTGGAACCTGTGACTTGCTTCTAACAGAATAGGGCAAAGGTGACAGAATCATCACTCCCACAATTACGTTACGTTATTAGCTGACTAGAGCCAGAGACTGGCCTGTTGGTTTTGAAGAAATAAGCTGTTTACTATAACAGGGCCTGTGAGAAGGCCATTGTAGGGAACTGTGGGGCCCCTAAGATCTAAGCACCACCAGCTGACTAAGGAAGAAAGCACAGACCTTAGTTCTATAGCCACAACGAACAGAATTCTGCCTACAATCATGGGAGCTTGGAAGAGGACCCAGAAGCCTAGAAGAGAACACAGCTGCCAACACCTAGATTAGGTGAGACCCTGAACAGAGGACCCAGCTAAGCCATGCCTAGACTCCTGGCCCACAAAAACTGTCAGAACATAACTGTATGTTGTGTTAAGGTGCTAAATTTAAGGGAATTTGTTATGAAACAACAGAAAACTAACACAGTGACACATCATTGTTATTTCAATTCGTATTTTTCTAACTGCTAAATCTTCAGCATTATTTCATATGCTTCCTGGCCATGGGGATTTGCTCTCCTGTGAATGGCCATTTTCATTTTGTTTTGCCCGTTCTTTTTTATTGGGTGGCTATCTTGTCAAATTTGTAAGAACTCTTTGTATATTAGAGATAGGAACCCAAGTTGTCTCTACGCATCTACCACTTTTCTATTGACTTCGTTTACAGCATTTTTTGCCATTGAAGTATTTACTTTTTATGCAGCCAAACATGTCCATCTTTTCTTTTTTACTTTTCTTCCTCCACCGTCTCCTTGGCCTTTTTTTTTTTTTGGTGGCAATATATACAACAAACATACAACAATTCTACAGAGTCTGGCTTTATAGCCATGGTTAAGGTTGCCCCTATCCTTGGATTGTACATGAAGTCTGTTAGGTTCTCTTTAAGATTTACTGTTTCATTTCTTACATGAGGTTTTTAATCCATCTGGAAGTAATTTTGTCATATGTTTTAAGATTTCGGTTAATTCCAGATGAATAGTTAATTGTGCCGGCACAGTTTATTAAGTAATCCATCTTTTTCCACTGGACTGTACCACCACCTTTGTCAAACAGATCTGGTGCTTTTTGTTATTAAACATTATTTCGATGTATTTTCAGTTTTTGTCACTCTTGCAAATATAGTATTTTCCCCATTTCCATTTTTCAAGTACTTACTGATATAAAAGAGAAAAGTTATTTTTTCCTCCTATCAACCATCTTATCAAATGTTGGCTACTCAGACTAAAACACAAGCTGAAATACTTAATAAAGCCAGTGATAAAACAGAACACTTTAGGTCATCACTGGTAAGGCGAGCAAGTATAGAACTGCAGTTCCTTCTAGGTTTCCACGGATGCCTACGATTTACACACCATCACGAACTGCTCTCTCCACATAAAGTCTTAGAGTTATAGATGATAAAGGACCATGGGATATGTTTTTCTATTCAAGTCTGTGCGTGGTACAAACAGTTAACATGCTCAGCTGTTTGCTGAAAGGCTGGTGGTTCAAGTTCCCCCAGGGACGCCTCAGAACAAAGGCCTGATGATCTATTTCCGAAAAATCAGCCACTGGAAAACCCCATAGAGCTCAGCTCTACTCTGACACGTGGAGCTGTCACGAGTGGGAATCAACTTGACAGCAACTGGCTTTATTCAATTATGTATTATCTTACGTTAACAAAGCATAATCATTATTATCGCAGTGGTTAAGAGCTCGGCTGCTAACCAAGAGGTGGGCAGTTCGAATCCACCAGCCACTCCTTGGAAACCCTATGGAGTGGTTCTACGCTCTCCTATAGCGTCACTATGAATCGGAATTGACGGCAATGGGTTTTGTACATACGAAGTTAAATACATCTTGTCTTAGGGGAAGATTTACAGAAAGTAACAGCTAAAAACATAGATGTGCTTAGTTCTTAGCTATTATAAGTAAAACATGGCCCACTACCTAGCACAATTTTTAAAGGAACAAACATCTAGATATATAAAGTTACCTCTAAGGTCAAAGTGTTTTCAATCCATTACCTCTCAAACGAACGATCTTCCTTCCATGCCCTGTGAGAGAAGTACTTTCAAATTCACTTAAAAAAATGTTTAAGCACAGTATGAGGAACATTCAGCTTCCAGTTTTGGTGCTTCAGATCAAAGTAAAGTCAAAATACCTTTCAACTCTTTCTCTCTAGCTTTTAGAACTGCTGATCACATATAGGTAATGACAGGCTAAGCTGCTATCACAAAGAGCCCAAAATACAGTGACTTAAGTAAGACATGAGTCTCTCTCTCATACTACCATCCTGACCCTGGAATGACCCAGTGCTGGTAGGGCACCAGCATCCCCATCACATGACCACCATCTCTGGCTCCAAGAGAGCTGCAGCAAGGGGTTTACCATTTTCCAACTAAATGGAAAGCAGAAAATAAGAAGAGGATAACAAGCACCTTCTTTCTTAAAGAACTGATTCAGAAATTGTACGTATCACTGCCCATCAGCCAGGACTTAGTCACATGACCACACCCAGTTACAAGCAAGGGAAGGAACTGGGGTCACTAGCAGAGTGGTCACATACCCAGCTATAATGCAGGAAGGCCTCTTACTAAAAGGAAAGGAGACAACAGGCTGTCTCTGCCACCTTTTCAGAGACCAAAAAGTATCCTACTGCCTTTTGAACATTCCCAGACCACTCTCTTCATAGCTAGCTACCCAGTTCCTTCCCGTCTCTGCCCTTCTGCTCATCAAAAAAATAAAAACAAAAACCAAACCCAGTGCCGTCAAGTCGATTCTGACTCATGGCGACCCTACAGAACAGCGTAGAACTGCCCCATAGAGTTTCCAAGGAGCACCTGGTGGATTCGAACTGCCGACCCTTTGGTTAGCAGATGTAGCACTTAACCACTATGCCACCAGGGTTTCCTTCTGCTCATCACAACCTGGCAAAAGCCAGAAGGAAGCGGGTATGATTACTCACACGTGATGGATCCCTTTCCAAACTCATTTCTGTCCTCTCTTACAAGCCTTGAATTTAACGTGGCTTCTGTTTGTTTTAAGGCTTCCAGCAGTTTTGTTGCCTGTCCTCAGGGAAAAAGCCTCAAATACACTTATTTTAAATTACTAGAAGCAATGTTCCTTACTTCATTAGAATATATTAGTGTAAAACACAGGTTTTTGAAATATATTTATATAACCATTTTTCATTAGAAATCCTATGTAAAAAAAATGTATTTGTACAAACAATATTTATGTAAACCACAAATAGCTATAAGAATGCATTTAATAGGGTTGCTATGAGTCAGAATCAACTTGACAGCAATGGGTCTGGGTTTTTTTGGGGGGTTTTCGTTCAAGAACCTATTCATTGCATGAAGAAAGTACACCTGGCAAAGTATTTTAAGACCCTCTTGTATTTAGCAAGAAGGTTTAGAGACAGACTGTTCCCTCAGGTATAGTTTTTGAGATGTTCATTAATTTAGCTAATAGGATAGCGCCAGGTGTTCACGATGATATTATCTCACAAGAGAAAAAGCTTTACATCCTAGTTGACTAATAAAGATCTCTGCTTCCACATAACTGTGAGTCGTCAAGTAAGTGTGCCTATAACCATTTAACAACACTTCAACTCGTGTTTACGCCTCCATTCCTGAGTAATCATACCTGTGTAAGTTTAATGATTTGTAAAGGTTGATCTGAGAACTGCAGGTCCTGATGCTACATTACCGCCTGGTAAGTGACACCACCTATTACAGGTAACGTTCAGTGACTGTGGACATAAGGAAAGCCTCCCTGAATGTACTCTTCTGCATTCATGCAGGCAAGGTGCCCCCAGCCTGTCCTTAACGTACCACCACCTTTTTCTGAGGGTTTTTAAGCACTATTTTGGCCTACCTCATTCATTCATAATACACAAACATATTTAAAATCTGTATTCAAGCAAAGAAACCAGGGAATGACAAACAACAACCATCCAGGAAAACACTAGAGAAACCAAATGCCGGAGTTCTCCATGGCCTTTTTTATTAGAGTCGTAAATCACAGCACCCAAAGGGCGACTTGGGAAGGTCTGCATACAATCCAGGTCTCACCGAGCAGCAGTACTGGAAAAAGCTACAGATGCAGTGCCAGTAATACTTGGGTGACTGCCACCATAAGTAACATTTGTCAACCATTTGTATGACTTAGCTACACTACAAAGCAGCTTCGCTATGTAATTCACAACATTTCAGTTAATTATACTTCTAAAAATAATCTACAGTGAAACAAAAGCCAGCTGAACACTCCATTCATTTGGGAAAGAAACTGTTGCCCTCAGGTTGAAGCAATTGGCCCAGGACCATGGCCCAACATTAAAAACCCTGTCAATACCTTTGAGAACTGCAAAGGGGCCCCCATCAGAATGCAAAGATGTCAGTCAGAGGTCTCTTTCTCTCCTGACTATTTTCTAGTTTTGCTACTTTTAAATCCTCCCATCAGCCTGAGACCAGAAGAACTAGATGGTACCCAGCTGCCAGCAATGACTGTCCTGACAGAGAACACAACAGAGAGTCCCTGATGGAGCAGGAGAAAAGTAGGGTGCAGAACTCAAATTCTAGTAAACAGACCAGATGTAATGATCTGACTCAGAGTAGAGGGACCCCAGAGGACATGGCCCCCGGACTCTCTGTTAGCTCAAAACTATAAGCATACCTAAAGCTAACACTTCAGACAAAGATTAGACTGGACTATGAGACATAAAATGATATTGGGGAGGAGTGTGCTTTGTAGCTTAGGTAGATACATGAGACTAAGTGGGCAGCTCCTGTTTGGTGGCAAGGTGAGAAGGCAGAGGGGGACAGGAGCTGATTGAATGGACACGGGAAATACACGGTGGAGAGGAGGAACGTGCTGTCACGTTACAGGGAGAACAATAGGGTCACATAACAATGTGTGTATAAGTTTTTGTATGAGAAACTGATGTGAATTGTAAACTTTCACTTAAAGCACAACTAAAAAAAAATTCAAACAAATAAATAAATTCTCCCTTCCTCTCTAAATTCCACTCCCAAACATCCCTGCCTTCTCTAGGGCAAAAACTAAATCATTCACAACCTGGCTCCTCTCAGAATAATGCAAAGCTGTCTATTCCACTGTACCCTTACTGGATGCACATCAAAGGAACCCGACGAAAGCACGGGGCACTCAAGCCTTTAGTCTGAATGGGCAGCCCTGCAGTGCTACAACTTCCAAAGCTGACACAGACAGCTATCTCTACAAACACGGAGGGGCTCATTGGTGCTGAACAGGATGCCCCTGCTTGCAAGTTCACTGACTATAAATGCTATGTGGTGTCAGAGCAAGTAGTAATGTGCCAAGACTCTTGGGCTGAGATTAACCACTGAAAGACAATATGGGAAATGTGGTGAGCCCATCCCTGTGAAGATAGGGCTCAGTGGGAACAGAGCATTTAGCACTTCCATTTACAAGCCTCTGGGGAGGAAAGTTGGGATCATTATAAAGCTGAAGATGTTAATAAAAGTCTTAGTGTTATAACTCAGGGCTACAATGAAAATGACAAGAATCATATCCAAGGCAAAGATAGGGACAAAAGTTCACCACCTAAGAAGTATCTGGAATTCAAAGTAAACCAGGCTAATAGTTTATGACAGAAGAGGAATCAAAATCCATCCTTCACCTGCACTCCTGTATCTGGCTAGCCACATCTGACTGAAGGAGTATTAATGAGCGAACGCCCGGCTGCTATGAAACAGATGAGAAGGGGGCCCGGGAGGCAAGGAAAAACAAAGAAAAATAGGAGTATCCTGCTCCTGGGCTAAATGGCCAACTTCAAGGTTTATTTCTTTTCTCTCATATTTTATCCTGGAAACACATATTTTATCCTTCAACATACTTTAATTTATTCCTCCAATTCTTACCGTCTCAAATATTTGAACAAGAAAAGAAAAAAAAAAAAAAAAAGGAAAGAAAAATCTCATTCAAAACTTTCACTTAGAAACTTTGGTAAATATGTAAAAATTGTAATTTCACAGGGAAGTCATTTGATGCCTGGCTCTCCTACCGCTGATTTTACAATCTGCTAAGGATTTTAAGTACATTGTCTCATTCAATCCTCACGACAACTCCATAAGACAGGTATTATAGGACTTCTACAGCAACCCAGAGGACTTTCAAGATCACACACTAGTCTGTGGTGGAGCAGGAAGTTAAACTCGGAGCCCCATTTTTAGCTAGTATCCTATAAACCAAAAAAACCCCAAACCCACTGCCGTCAAGTCGATTCCAACTCATAGCGACCCTATAGGACAGAGGAGAACTACCCCATAGAGTTTCCAAGGAGCTCCTGGCAGATTCGAACTGCTGACCTTTTGGTTAGCAGCCATAGCTCTTAACTACTACGCCAAAAGGGTTTCCAGTATCCTATAACCAAAACAAACCTGTTGCCACTGAGTCGATTCCAACTCATAGCGACCCTATAGGACACAGGAGAACTGCCTCATAGAGTTCCCAAGGAGCACCTGGTGAATTCGAACTGCCAGCTTCTGCTTAGCAGCTGTAGCTCTAAACCACTATGCCACCAGTGTTTTCCAAGTATCCTATACTTACCCCTATATTTGGCATATTTAGAAGAGTTTCTGTTCTACCTCAGATCACACACCCCTGCTATTTTTAAAGCTGGTTTTTAGAATGAATCACTAAAATAGCTCAGCAGACTACGACTGCTCCTGAAGCATCAGTCTGGATACATGCCACAGGTCAGATGAAAGGTCAGGAGGGCCGGTGCTTAAAACGACAGACTGGCTCTATTTCCTGTTAACAGGGATGTATGAAGAACTAACGGAAAGCGCTGCTAACACAAAAAAAACAGGAATAAGAACCACCTACAATTTATCCAAGTAGAGCAAGGTAGAATTTAAATTAAAGGTAATGCCTTCTCTTGATTTGTAGGGCAACTAGCTCACTCTTGTGGATGGAAAACTCAACTATGCAACCACCAATTTCCTCCCACACCACCGTGTTAAGATACTGTCCTAAAATTCAGGAAACTCACTCAGACCAGTTGATATCCTTGATGACTTAAGTTTGAACAAATTTTTAAGCAGATCCACATGGCATAAACAGGCAGCTCTCTAAGTTGTGTTAACAATCCTCCTACACCTGAAAATTTCTCTATATAATGTGTGAAGTCTCTGAAAGATTCTTGAACACAAATCAAATATGAAATCCACATTCCGGTGAGAACCATAAATGTAAGAAGAGTCATCATAAATGATTTTCTGCTGTCCATTAGAGTTGATTTATCTATTTATTCATTTTGGATGATCTAGACTACTCAAAAGTAACCACAAAAATGTGTACTACAGTATCTGGTCTACAAATATTTATTGAGCACCTATTATGTAACAGGCACTATGTTAGACACTGAAAATATGGCAGATAACAAGCTAAATTCTCTGCCTTTAAGATGTTTTCCCTCTTACACAACGGAGAATCCCTGATGGAGCAGGAGAAAAGTGGGATGCAGACCTCATATTCTAGTAAAAAGACCAGACTTAATGATCTGACTAAGACTGGAGGGACCCCAGAGGTCGTGGCCCCCCGACTCTCTGTTAGCCCCAAACTAAAACCATTCTGTAAGCCAACTCTTCAGACAAAGATTCAACTGGACTATAAGACATAAAATGATACTGGTGAGGGGTGCACTTCTTAGCTCACGTAGATACATGCAACTATGTGGGCAGCTCCTGTTTGGAGGCAAGATGAGAAGGCAGAGGGGGACAGGAGCTGGTTGAATGGACAAGGGAAATACAGGGTGGAGAGAAGGAATGTGTGGTCAGGTTGTAGGGAGACCAACTAGGGTCATGTAACAATGTGTGTGTAAGTTTTTCTATGAGAAACTGACTTGAATTGTAGACTTTCACTTAAAGCACAAGAAAAAAAAATATGTTTTCCCTCTTACGGTGAGAAATAACAAAAATTAATAAATAAACAAGAAACATTTGAAAGAGTGATTACTTGCTATGCAGAGAATCAAAATAGTATGATGTGATAGAGTCCCTGCAGTTACTTCAGACTGAGTGGTCAAAGGCCACGACATTACCTGTAACAGAGAACTGTAAGCAATCCAAATGTCCACCAATAGTAAACAGCCCAAATATCCATCGGCTATGATGCAGATATCCAACAAAATACTAGACAGCCATGAAAGACTCGGGGAGGTCTGTAAGTGCTGATATGGAAGCTCTGAAAGATATACTACAAACTGAAAAAAGCAAGGTAACGGCAAAACATATATGAGCTTATGTGTATAAATTTCTTAAGCAAATATTTAGATGTGGGTATCTTACTTCCAAAAATCAGCCAACAAAAATCCTACAAATCACAATGGTCCCATTTGTAACCAATCATGGGGATGACACAGGACCAGGCAGCGTTTTGTTCTGTTGTCCATGGGATTCCCATCAGTCAGGGGCCACCTCAACGGCTGCTAACAACAACAGGCATTAAAAAGTACGTCCAATTTGTTAACACTGGTTGTCAACAGTGGTGAGGAGATCCTATATTCTGCATAATATCCCTCAGAAAGTATGTATACGTGTATATGTACAGATGTGTGCGTGAGTGTGTGTGTATTTCTTTCACTTAAACATTAAAGTTTTATTAGTATATAAAGCTAAATCGGTGTGACAGAAAATGTAGGTCTTCTATTCTTCATCTATCTGAAACTGTTATGTTTTTAATTTATAGACTTAATACATCAGCCATCCACTCAGAGAAGGTGGTAATAAAACGACCATCTAAGAAAGGACTCTTTGTGGATAACATTTGGTTTAACGTTAAACAGGGCTCAGCCATCTCTTGTGGCTCATAAAAGTCCCAGCTCAGCTTTCATTGGTAAAAGTTGGTCCACCTGTTCTCTCTAAGGTAAGTAAGGCTCTGAAGATTCCTGCTTCCTCATAAAACCGTTTGTGGGGAAGACAAATCAAATTCATTCAACAGGCAAATTCATTTAACAGACAAAGAGAACTGGACCTTTTCCCACATTACTAATACTTAAACACCCTTACCACAGAGGAACGTTCAGATCTTCCAAGAAGATGACTCAATAACTACAAATGTCTATGTGTTAATTTCCCTAAATTTACTAAAAAATTAAAAAGGACCCCAATGATTCAAAAGGGAAAAGTACTTCAAAAGAATTTTCCAGGAAAAATCCGTCTATTACTGAGTGGCAATTTCCAATCAGGAGTGAAGACCCCATTTCCAAAATTAGCAAACCACTTTATGAGGCAATTACAACTATATGCTTACTAAATACCTGTTGCTGTCAAGTCGGTTTTGACTCATTGTGATGAAGCATGTAAGTATGCTTACAAAATAGGGAGGGGTAAGCTTGGTAACCGTGTCCGTGAGATTTTAGAATTAAACAAATGAGCCTAATTTTTAATTTCTTACCTAGTGCAGCATGATTTTCTTGCTCCTGGCTCTTTCCCAAAGAAGCCACCATTTTTGAATATGTATCAGTCCACCAAGGTTTATACTTCAAAACCTGTTCAATTGCCTCATCTTCAAAAAAGTCAGCTCTGGGGGGGAAAAAAAAATTGAATGGGCTTCTTATATAGGACTAGGCTGGTTTTCATTTTTTAAAATTTCACCTCAACTCATCACAATAACACTACAAATAAGGCTCTTAATTCAAAGTACATTTCAAGGAAAGGCTGAGCACTGAATTTACTTTCTTCATGGTTACTAATCATAATAAAACAAAAACTAAGCATCTGACTAGAGGAATATTTGGCATGTCTGATCTCTTTAAACAGAAGATACATAAGAGAGTAGAGTACCTAAAGTGAATGGAAGCAATGATAAAGTATAGGAGCTAAAGAGAAGATTTCAAAGGGCAGCTCGAGAAGACAAAGTAAAACATTATAATGAAATGTGTAAAGACCTGGAGTCAGACAGCCAAAAGGGAAGAACACACTTGGCATTTAAGTTGAAAGAATTGAAAAAATTCAAGCCTTGTCAAAGCAGAATGAAAAACGCCAAAAATACAAGGAAAATATTAGCTCAAGAGACAAAAGGGGCCACATAAACCAGAGACTCCATCAGCCTGAAACCAGAAGAACTAGATTGTGCCCAGCTGCCACCAATGATCACCCTGACAGGGAACACAACAGAGAATCCCTGGCACAGGTGAAAAGTGGGGTGCAGAACTCTAATTCTAGGAAAAGAACCAGACTTAATGGTCTGACTAAGACTAGAGGAACCCCAGAAGATATGGTCCCCTAACTCTCTGTTAACCCACAGTTAAAACCATTCCCGAAGCGAACTCTTCAGACTATAAAACATAAAACGATAGTCATGAAGAGTGTGCTTCTTAGTTCAAACAGATACGTGAGACTAAATGGGCAGCTCCTGTCCAGAGGCAAGATGAGAAGGCAGAGGGGGATAGGAGCTGTTTGAATGGACACAGGAAAGCCAGGGTGGAAAGGAGAAATGTTTGGTCACATTATAGGGATAAGAACTAGGGTCACATAACAATGTGTGTATAAATTTTTGTATGAGAAACTAACTTGAGCTGTAAACGTTCACCTAAAGCACAATAAAAAAATAAGTAAATTAAAAATAAAATGTACGCAGAGACTGAAAGAAGAGTGGTGACAGAGGCAAGCAGGGTCCAGATCACAGAAAACGTTCAATGCTATGCTAAGGAGTTAGGAGCTACGCTGTAAGTAAAAGGAGAACCAAGTAAGGATGTACGCAAATTTTCATTTTCCATACGTAAGACATCACAGCAGGAGTTTTATGGCTGATGGGTTGAAGAAGCCCCGGCTGGAGGTAGAGATACCAATTAGGCAATTAGGTGACAGCTGCAATATGCCAAACAAAGATAAGGAAGAGAAACAGAGTGAAGGAAATAATAAAGAGAGAAACGGTACAACTTCAGGATTGATGGGATGCTGTCTTAGTTATCTCGTGCTGCTACAACAGAAATTCCACAAGTGGATGGCTATAACAAACGTTTATTTTCTCACAGTCTAGGAAGCTAGAAGTCTGAATTCAGGACACCAGCTCCCAGGGAATGCTTTCTCTGTCAGCTCTGGAGGAAGGTCCTTATCATCAATCTTCCCTTGGTCTAGGAGCTTCTCAGTGCAGAGACCTTGGGTCCAAAGGACGTGCTCCGCTCCAGGCACTTCTTTCTTGATGGCATGAAGTCCCTCTCCTCTCTGCTCACTTCTCTTTTATATCTCAAAAGAGATTGACTCAAGATACAACCTAATCCTGCCTCATTAACATCACAGAGGCTAGGATTTATAATAGGACTTATAACACATATGTAATCAGATCACAAAACAGATGACAACCACACTGGGAATCATGGCCTAGTCGACACACATTTTGGGGGACACAATTCAATCCATAACATATGTGTGGGATAAGAAAGCAGAAGTCAAAGGCAAACCCCCAGCTTCTAACCTGGGTGACTGTAGTGAAAAATAGCCATTCAACCAAATTAGAAAATTCAGGAAGACTGTACAGGAAAGATGACTCAGTTCAATTCTGGACATGGCAAAACAGAGGAGTCAGCGGGATGCCCAGTCACTCTCTACATCCTTCGCCTGCTCTTTCTTCATAGCAATCATCACAGTAGAGATACGGTCTATTTCCCCCACTAGAACATAAGCTCCATAAGTGAAGAGACCTTATTGTTTTCACCACAGTATCCTTGGTGCCTGCAACGCAACACTGCCTGGCACACAATTCATTCAAAGAAATACTTATTGAACAAATAAATGCATAAATGAAAAGATCAATAAATGAAAGTTTATCTATTGCCTTTTCCTAAGCTTGGTGTTTTGAATAGAGAGTCACCTTGGATGTAAGTATATGATCCTCTTCCTATCTCCCTAATTACTACTTGCATTCCTGAGATGATCACCTCGGTAAATCCAAAGGCTTTATCAGTATACCACCTTCTTTTACGAATTTACAGAAACGCAAAATCACATTTTAAAATGGTACCCTCAATGTTATATTATCATTTTTGTCACTTTTCTTACTTCACAGATAATTTAGAACATTGACTAAATTCTTCTCCTATTTCCTCCCAAAGAAATACGTGAGATTTTATGAAATGGCTGGGGTTAAAAAAAAAAAAACACAACAACCATTTAAAAAAACAATTTGCTTGGAAAGGAAAAAAAAAAAAAACCCTCAATAAGAGAAATATGAAATCTTGGTTATCATAAGCAAAAGAGGAATGATTATTACGGGATGTTTCAAGATCCCTTCAACATATTCTGGTGTAAAAAATAATGCCCAAAAGGAATTATAAATAGCCAAGAAATGGACAATCAAAAAATAACAAAAGTTTATGAATCATCTATTATATGCGCAGCACTCTGCTGGGCTGCAGAATATATTGCCGCCGCCCCCCCAACAAAAATAATTTATTTTACATTAGAGGATTTTAAACATAATAATAACAATCCTTGAGGGCAGACTGTGATGTTTCTCATTGGCCATTTGAAATGTATAAATTTTCTATATAATTTACCTCCCTAACTGTGTCCTGCTTAGGCTAACATTCATATTAGTTTTTTTTTAAGTCCAAAAAAAAAAAAAAAAAAAAAACCTGACAGTATGAGGAGACATCCTGACTAGTAAGAAATTAAATAACTTAAAAATATGTCATATATTGCATTAATGTAATACATCATGTATTATGTATTACATATAGCTATTCCACTTATATATGTACATATATCACACATACAATTTATCACATGCATTGTAGATTACAGAGAATTTAACATAAGCCTTTTTCCTCCACTGTATTAGCCATTAACAACAAAAAAGCTTTGAGCTAAAAAAAATTTTTTCATTGAAAATTCAGAAGAACTTTACTGGCACTTCATTTAATATTAACACATTTGGGTGAGTCAGTCAGCTAATATAAATAATGAGTAACACGAAAATTACAAATAGCCAAAGTCTTCGGCTACCAGAAAAAGTCACTCAGAACCTGCACCTCATGACTCCGCTTTCCCGATGGAGCCCATGACTAAATGTAAACCCCTCACGTAAGAAAAACCAATCCTTCAGAAATGGAAAGAACACGTCATACATACCATTAAAGAAAATGAGTTCTAGATAACGAAACAAAGAAGATGGAAAAAAATAAGGCTACTTCTAATATCACACTTCTGACTATAAATTCCAATTTCCTAATTCTCTCAGGCCATACAGATATTCTTCTGGTTTTAAAAGAGAAGAGATAGGTAGTTCTCCTAATTAAGCTCCCTCCCACTTGAAATTTCACTCTTGTAAAGCTCCTTTTGTTTTTATGCTTGCCTGAGAAATCTGCTGACAAGGAAATTTCCACTTTAAGTATTCAGCGTGATTTTAAATGGGTTTCTTCAAATTACTCTTCAGTGGACCTTTAAAACCACAATTGGAGAGATAAAGCTAATTAGAAATGGCAATATAAATGGAGTTGAATCTCTCAGATGTCCTCCGAAGTATAACATACCCTGCTCTTAGCCAGCTTCCCTTAGGATGTTCAACAGTCCCACCATTTATCACCACAATCACTCAAGGCAACTGCACATCACAGGACATGTTGCTGACATTCCAATTAGTATCCTACTGTGTCACAGAAGACGGAATGTTAATCACAAGAGCAACTGCAGTTAAACAGTACTAGTGGAAAGGACACAGACGATAACAGATGAGGAAAATTTTCAAAGTCCTGGCCAAGCCCCTCAGTAGTGGTGTGAAGTTGGGCAAGTCCCTTAGCTTCCTTTTCTCCTCTGCTGTGGAAACGAAATTAAATAATCACATGAGAGCACCTGATAAGCAGAAAGCACCGTACAAATATGAAGCGATATGACTGTTATGGCTGCACCTAACAGAGGAGAAATGGTTGGCCCAGAGCTTGGAAAGAACAATAATTGAGATCCTACATCAACATGTGATCATGGCCCATGAGAGACATCAGTCTCTCCTCAAGTGATTATTTACCTGTTCGTTAATTAGTTAAGCCTCTTAAGCAAATATAAGCCTAGCAGAGATATATTCCACACCACCCATCTGTCAGTTTGTCGTACTGTGGTGGCTTGAGTGTTGCTGTGATACTGGAAGCTATGCCACCAGTGTTTCAAGTACCAGCAGGGTCACCCATGGTGGACAGGTTTCAGCGGAGCTTCCAGACTAAGGAAGACTAGGAAGAAAGGCCTGGTGATCTACGTCAGATATTTAGCCAGTGGGAACCTTATGCATCACAACAGAACACTGTCCGACTTGCTGGCTTTGGACACATCATCAAGCAGGATCGGTCTCTGGAGAAGGACATCACGTCTGTGAAGCAGAGGGCCAGTGAGGGTGAGGGAAAGCCTTGGTGAGACAGACTGGCGCAACAGCCAGCAAAATGGACTCGAACACGTCGGTAATCGTCAGGATGATACAGGACTGGACAGCGTTTTGTTCTGTTGTATGTAAGGTCGCCATGAGTCGGAGTCAACTTGACAGCAGTTACTAATCTCTCTCTATGTAGAGACGCATCACCGCTAGTGACACAATTAATGCAGGAACATATAGAAAATACAACAGAACTTAAACTTATATTTTATTGAAACTCTACCACGTTTGAAACAAATCCTTGATTACAGGTGCTAGTGTTAGTTCTACGTGTCAGGAAGACCCAGGAGCAGCCAGGAAACACAGTACACACAGATTTAAATTCTTGAAGAAACTGAAACATTTTCATTTAATCGTTAATCAGGACAGAAAGTCTACTAAAGAAAAGTGCGAACACTCTCATGAGCTTAGTGTTCTGTTTTTCAGCCTAGCAAGTATAAATTCAAAGAAATATGCTTAAAGAGTTCTGTTGCTCGGAAGGGCAACTGTGAAGCGACAGTTCGCAATATCACACAGATACAATGGCTATGGGCTCATCAGAATGTCAGGTGAGCTTTGAGCCATCATTAATTCCTAGAGTTCAAAAAGCACATACATAGAATAGTTAAAACGACACTTAATTTTTTAAAAAAGAAAGTTCAAGCCAATTATTTAATCCTGAAAACACTCAATACTCACAGGTAATGGTCAGGATCAAATTTGGCCAGCTCAGCAGCCTGGCGTTTCTGCCTTCGTTCAGCTGCAGGAGTAGAGTCTGGGTCCCCAATATCAATAACTTCACTCAATTCATCCTGAGAAGACCCAGAAAAAAAAAGGAATCATCATTAGCTCCTACTTTAGTATTTAAAAAACAAATTTTGTCCAAAACGCCAAAAAGACAGGGAGAATCTAATTGATCAGTAAGCCATGATACTAGCTAGGACATTTAGATTCAAATCCAGCCAATGTTTGGTAAGCACCTATTACTTGCCAGGCCCTGCTGGAAACTTTCACATAAATCACCTCATTTAATCTGTATAACAAGCAAACCGATTAGCACATATTAAGGCTCTAAAAGTTTAACATCAAAGACAAACTAGAATAAACCCCTACAAGCAGGCCCACCCAAATCCAAAACCCAGCAGGCAGGGGCATCTAATTCTCCATCTACTTCCCACTTACCCCTGGATATTTGAAAGTTATTAAAGACAGAATGGTTTGAATATCAGACATCCATATATAGGCTTTCCTTTTGTTTCTTCTTTCTATCCAAAAAAAAAAACAAAAAGCCAAACTCCTTGCAGTCAAGTTGATTCTGACTCATAGAGACCCCACGGGACAGAGAACTGTCCCAGAGGGTTTCCAAGGAGCAGCTGGTGGATTTGAACTGTAAACCTTTTGGTTAGCAGCCAAGCTCTTAACCACTGCACCACCAGGGCTCCTCAAATAAGAATTACCGTATAAGACTACATATATGAAACCATGTACATTTTACTTTATGAGCAGATTTAAGGATTTTCAAGGGCAATTTTGATGTATATGACTTCCCATTTGAAAATTGTAAAACAATCTATTTAATATTCGGAAACTCTGGTGGCATAGTGGTTAAGTGCTACGACTGCTGACCAAAAGGTTGGCAGTTCAAATCCACCAGGCGCTCCTCGGAAACTCTAGGAGGCAGTTCTACTCTGTCCTATAGGGTCGCTATGAGTCGGAATCAACTCGATAGCAATGGGCTTGGTTTTTTGGTTTTGGCATTTAATACTCAACTCTACTGAAACTGTGTTCACCAAGGGATATGCATTTTGATATGTACCATGTTTCCTAAGCCAAATCATATACAATATACCTGTTAGGAAAACTGTCTAGAAAACTACATAATCTTTTTTTAATCAGAATTATGAAGTAAAGAAACCTTACACAATGTAAAAAAATTCCTAAAACTATACCTTTTATTTTTTCTTTTCTTTCGTCAGCTCCAGCTTCTACCATCAACACCCAAGCAAGGCAAGTAAAAAACTAGAAGAAGCTTAAAGGATATTAACTGAAAAGAAATCAAGGGGAATAACTTGGTTGAGTTTTGGAGACAAACTGGTAGGACAGATCCGTAAAAGAATTCAAGCTCATGTCTAACTGCTGATAACTGCCATCAGAGTAGGCCCTGACTCATGACAAATTCATTTCCATAGGGTTTTCACTGGCTGATTTTTGGATGTAGATTGCCAGGCCTTTCTTCCTAGTCTATCTTGAAGCACCAGTGGAATCCGCTCAGCATCTAGCAACATAAACTACCACTGACAGACGAGTGGTGGCTGCGCATGAGATGCACGGCCAGGAACTGAATCCAGGTCTCTGGCAAGGAAGGCGAGAATTCTACGACTGAACCACCGCTGCCTCGTTTCACGCCTAGTAACAGCAACAACAACAACAAAAAAAAACGACTGCCATCAAGTCGATTCTGACTCATACTGACCCTACAGGACAGAGCAGGACTGCCCTAGGACTGCCCCATGGGGTTCCCAGCTGGTGAATTCAAACTGCCGACCTCTTGGTTAGCAGATGAGCTCTTAACCACTATGCCAGCAGGGCTGCTGAAGGCAAGGCTGCTACAAGTGAGCTATGCTGAGTTAGGAAGGGAGACACTGGGGTACAGATGCTCCACATAATCAAAATTCCTGCATCATGAAAAAAATCCTCTCATTCCAACCAGGATCAATACAGTTCACGTGTCTTCGGCATCCAGTGAGGCTGTAACAGAAATACCACAAGTGGATGGCTTTAACAAAGAGAAAGTAGGCTAAAAGTCCAAATTCAGGGTGTCAGCTCCAGGGGAAGCCTTTCTTTCTCTGTCGGCCTTCTCATCAGTCTTGCCCTGGACTAGGAGCTTCTCTGCACAGGGGCCCTGAGTCCAAAGGACACGCTCTGCTCCCGGCACTGCTTTCTTGGTGATCTGAGCTCCCCTGTCTCTCTGCTGGCTTCTCTCTTTTCTATCTCAAGAGATTGCCTCAAGACACAATCCAATCTTGTAGGTTGAGAACTGCCTCACTAGCACAACCGCTGCCCATCCTCCCTCATTAACATCAGAGAGGCAGGATTCACAACACACAGGAAAATCACACAATACTGAGAATCATGGCCCAGGCAAACTGAGACACTGATACACACATTTTTGGCCGGGTGAGAGGGAAGCAGAATTCATTCCATGACATCAAGTAACACAGTGAAACCTACGAGAGCCAAAATCGATGGGACTGTCTTTGTCTTCCCAGGTTTCACAAGTTTCTCATCTTTGACAGGTGCAGTCTTACCACTTTTGCATCACTCATTTCAGAGGAAAATATTTTGGTTTTCCTTTCTGACAGGTTTCCACCTTACATGGGTTCCAGCTTTTGCAGGTTTTACTGTATTGGCAATATTTCATCTAAACGCATTCTAATACAGTGAAAGCATCCAGAGGCCTTTTTGGACGTCACTGAAACATTCAAAACATCTTAACACTTCTAAGAACAAACATTCTGGGCAAAAACTAGATTACTGTCTGTTCCCAGATGCATAAAAATTTGCATTCCAAAAGTTCCTTTGCAATTTACTTTTTAGAGACTTAGAATGTATTTTCCTATAGAAATACTACCATTGATAGTAGTTAAGAGTCTCAGGGCAATCCACAAGGTATTCAATCCATAACACACTTGAAATGGGCTATCGATGATACAAAGAGCTTAACAAGCAGGCAGCATGTTTCCATGGGGAAATACTTTCAGAGTTCCCGTACAGTCCACCAGCAGCATCCCCTCCCTGTGCAATGCAAACTGGACTCTTCCCTTCTTGCCCCACTTCCTCACCTGCTCATGGTGACGTCTGAACATGATGAACATATTTAATGTCACTGAACTATACATGTGAAGATTATTGAAATGGCAAATGTCTTGTTACCTAAATATTTACCACAATTAAAAAAAAAAAAAAAAACCTTTATGCTAATAAAAAGGAGCTCTGGTCTTCTTCCCTAAAGATTACAGCCTTGAAAACCCTATGGGGCAGTTCTACTCTGTCCTAGAGGGTCGCCATGAGTCAGCACTGACTCAACGGCAATAGGTTTGGTACAGGTTGCAGATGGTGAAGGACTCCTAGTGACACAGTGGTTAAGCGCTCAGCTGCCAGCCAAAAGGCTGGCAATTCAAACCCACCAGCCACGCCACAGGAGAAATATGGCAGTCTGGAAACCTTATGGGGCAGTTCTACTCTGTCCTAGAGGGTCGCTATGAGTTGGAATCAACTCGATGACAAGGGGTTTGGTTTGGGGTTTATGCTAATAAAACCAATCAGACACACAAACACACACACACAAAATAAAAGCCCTGCATGAACTAGTCCTTGTCCTTCTCCTTCTGGCTCAAATACACTCGCACCACATACCAGACTTCTTTCCATTTCTTGAACACGCCAATTCAGTCCCAACTCTGAGCCTCTGCACTGGCAGTACCCTCTCATCGCTTAGGATTCAGTGCAAATACCACCTCCTCTAAGAACCTCCTCTGGGCCTCCCAGCCAAAGGGGTACCCCTGGTCTCTCACATCACCCTCGTTTTCCTTCCCTTGTCACTGTCTCAATTATTTTGTTTACACGATTACCATCTGTCTGTCTCCCCAACAGAACATGGTTTCCATGAGGGCAGGGGTCTCCGCCATCTCCTTCCCCATTGCATCCCCAGCACTGTGCCCGGCCTTCAGTACTAAATCATTCACTCAGCAAATAATGGCTGAGGGCCTACTATGTGCTAGGCACTATTCTGGGAGCTGGAGATCCAATACTAAACACACAGACAATGCTGCTGCTCTACAGGAATGAGAAATAAAACAGTAAGAACGCAGCTATCCTTCCTTTCTGCCTCCTCTCCCTCCCTGCCTCCACACTCAGAGCCTTCGTGTAGAGTTGTGCAACTTGTACAAAGCAGAATGGGAGTACCGCCTCACCCTCCAGGCTTGTGCTAGGCAGAGCCATATGCAACACCCTGTTCAAAGTGGACCCTAAAGTGAAACTGGAACAAACTGAAAAGCAAAGCTAGCCTGGGGTGTAGAACTCTGTCTAAGGCATCAACTAACTAAAGGGAAGGAAGAGAAATGCTAAACTTCCATAGCAAGAAGAGAGTGATTTCTTTTTAAAGCACTGCTTCGGCTACTAGTTATTAGAGCTGTTTGAAGATGGGCATCCTCAAGTAAAAGTCAGGCAGGATTTCAATCAGGTTTACGCAAGTTTAGGCAGGCAACGGTGGTTTGGTAGCAGAATTTTCACCTCCCACGCAGAAGAGAAGAAGCCTTGGTGGCACAATGGTTAAGGGCTGAGCTGCTAACTAGAAAGTTGGTGGTTCGAACCCACCAGCCGCTCCACAGGAGAAAAGACCTGGCAATCTGTTCCTATAAAGACTACAGCCAAGGAAACCCTATGAGGCAGTCCTACTCTGTCCTATAGGCTCACTGTGAGTCAGAATCAACTCACCGGCACCCAACAACAACACGCAGGAGACCCAAGTTCGATTCCTGGACAAGGCACCGCATACACAGCCACCATCTGTCTGTCAGTGGAGGCTTGTGTGTTGCTCTGCTGCTGAACAGGTTTCTGCGGAGCTTTTCGACTAAGACGGACCAGGAAGAAAGGCCTGGGGATCGACTTCTGAAAACCAGCCAGTGAAACCGTATGAATTACAACAGTCCAATCCACAACCAATCATGGGGACTGCACAGGACCAGGCAGCATTATGTTCTGTTGTGCGTGGCGTTGCCAGGAGACAAGGCTGACTTCGCGGCAGCTAACAACAGCAGCAACAACAACAAGAAGGCCCAGATAAGGCAGCGACTGTCCAGAGAGAAGATGAAGAACCCTGTGTGTATCTGGTCAGTGGGTCTCCCGGAAACAACAGCCTCCTGGTGCAATGAAGGGAGCAGAGGGCCAGCAAGCCAGATGTCCTGTGGCTGCTGGCGGCAGTGGTCCCAGGAGCCTGCTGGCTGGGCTCCCAGATGCTCCAGGACTGTTGCTGCTGGCTGCCATGGCCACCAGGAGTCTGCTGGAAAGCCCTGCTCTGCGCAGCCACGGCAGGGTTCCAGAGGCACCCTGGCAGCAATTTCAGAAAGGAAAGGAAGAGAGTGTGCGGGGCGGGGGGGGGGGGGGGGGAAGGGTAGGAGGGAAGAAGGGGGCTGAAAGGGAATTTGTTTCCGCAAAAATACTTTTATTTTCTCCTCATCATCAGTATAAAATACTAAAGTTACTGAAGCAAATCCTGCATAAAAGGTTGAAAAAGGTATGAAAGGCCACAAAGAGTTAAATTATTTAATTAAGATAACTATGAATTAGAATTATGAAAGAGTTTTACCTTCTTTTTTCTATATATTTTTATAATGACTATGTATTGCTTTTATTATCAGATAATTTAAAGCTATTTTTCATTTGGGGGAAAAAAGAGGCTACAAAAATACTAATGAAGTATGAGTAGTCAAAGAAACGTTATGGATATTATCTTGTCCAAAGGCAGAGCTACAGAAACTCTATATCTGTGGAAAAACATCAGTTTGAGAAAATGTTGATGCTTTTTAAACACATTATTTTAAATTAGAAGAGCACTTCCCAAAGCTCTTACTTATACAATAATTGTTACAATTTCTTCTTACTAGTTGCCTTTGAGTCAACTCATGGCAACCCCATGCGTGTCAAAGCGGAACTGTGCTCCATAAGGTTTTCAGTGGCTGAATTTTTCTAAATAGATCACCAAGGCTTTCTTCCAAGGCACCTGTGGGTGGCTCCAAACCTCCAGCCTTTCAGTTAGCAGTCACGGGCGTTAACCGTCTGTACTACCCAGGGGCACAGGAGAATGGTATTGTTAATCTTGTCATGTTAATGGCCAGTTTCTAGTCACATGGTATGACTGTCACAATACAGTAGTTGTAACGAACTCTACAAGTAATATCAATTATGCAAGTTTTTTTTGTGACGATATCTCATACCCCAAAGAGGGCACCCTTTCATTCTCAGCATCTTGGTTTACACATGAGTTTCGTAAGTCCTGATAATTTCCTAGCTGTCATGAAGGACACTGTAGTCCTCAAATTTAATTCATACCAAAAAAAATGCAATTTTCTTCAAAGACTAGACATGGGTACTGGTTCGTCTCCTGGGAAAATGTGCAGTGGTAACAGTAACGATGCCATAAGGAAATAGGCAGGCCGAGCTGATGCACGCACAGTGCCCGGCACGGTGTTATACTCCGGAACTGTTAGCTGCTGTTGCTGCAAACCCTGCAGGGCCACATCACTAACCAAACCCCTTAGAGCCAAAGGAGCTTCACAATCCAGACCTTGGAGAGTTTAGGAAAGTAATGTGGTACCCATATTTTATTTAACCTCTCAGAAGCCTGGGGCAGTGCCCCATATTCAAACATATTAATATTTCCACAGCACAATTTTTTAATATGCAAGCTAAGTGGGATTAAAAAAAAAAAGACCCATATCAGTTTAGATCAGGTTTGGCCAGCAAATTAATATGAAAAAACTTTTCATTTTCAGAACGTTTTGTGATCCCGGAATTACACATGGGGTTGGGAACCGGCACTACTTACTACCGGTATTACTAGTTGCACGACCCCTTAGAGTTTCTCAGAGATACAGCTTTACTTTTTTCTACATTAAGGGCAATATGCGTTCAGATTGTTTTAGAAAGGCAAACCTCATTCGTTTAAATTTTAAAGAACAGTTTAATGATTTTAGACAATCCAGCTCAATGCTCAGGAATAACAAACATTAAATTCAGTGGTTCGTTTCTGATGGGGAAAGAGACAGAAGCAATCAGGAAAGGACACACGGGGGCTTCGACTATACTGGTAACGTTTTAGGTTTTAAGCCAACTGACAGCTATCTAGGTATTTGGTGTATTAGTTAAGATATGCAAAAAGATACAGAGAATATTTCATAATAACCTTTTTAAAAAGCTATATTACATATTTAGTGAGCACTTTCCATAGAAATGCAAGAACTTTCCACCTAACAGGAACTTGGCTTGGCTCACCTTATGGCACTGTGCATCTTATCAGTAACCAGTCAGAAACCCTCAAAAGGAACTTCCCCCCAAACCAGCAGCAATTAAGAAACCAAATTCCCTTGCCTCCGGAAACACTTTTAATCTGAATGTACAATCTGTACTTAGCCTGTGTGACATTTACTGTCCTGTGTTTACAGCTTTAGACCCGGCAAGCCCAAAACGAACTGACCACAAACGAGCTCTTGGCCAAACAACTGAGGTCCGTTCACTAAAGTGGCTGCTGTAGACAAAGCTGACTCCATTCTAACTACCTCAGAGATCACCAGGGACTGTGATTCGGGAGAGAATATGGGGAGACCATAATTCAGCAGAAAAACATCTAAGGCTTTTGAGGGAAGTATTTCATCAGCATTATCTGCTCCTACGGAATCCCAATTTTGTTCCCTTTGAAGAATTTTGAGAGCACTTTGTATTTTTCCAGGGCAGGGGTCTTTATAGCATCTTATACTTTTCCAGGAGTTTTTACATGCAGTATCTCATTAAATTTTCAAAACCATCTTAAGAAGTAGATGAGTAAATTTATCCCCATTATAAAGATGAGAAGAAACATAACAGTGGTGAAATAATTGACCTGGCATCACAAATCTAAACAGGGGCAGAAGTTGGACCAGGCTTTGGGACCTTTATTTTTCCTTGGTGGAGTCACAAATGTCTTACTATACCACATTCTGAATTGGAGCCCTGGTAGCACAGTGGTTAAGAGTTCAGCTGCTAACCAAAAGGTCGGCAGTTCAAATCCACCAGCTGCTCCTTCAAAACCATGGTGGGGCCGTTCTACTCTGTCCTTTAGGGTTGCTGTGGGTAGGAATAGACTCAATGGCAACAGGTCTTTTGGAAACAAGTTTAATATTCTCTATTCAGTTAAACTAAAACCGACTGCACCACCAGGGCTCCCTACCCAGTTAAGGATGAAGTGAAAGGAGCTGTTTATCGCTGTTTCTGAAGGGAAAAACGGTAAGGCTCCAAGTCAGCAGCTGAGCAAACACTTTGCTCATACAACATTTCAAGGGATGTGTCTTCGATGAAATGACATATGTACAAAATAATGTAAAATCTCTCCTATCCATTTCATTCATTTCGATCTCCCTACATAGCCTAAAATGTACTGTAATTTCCTAAGCTGTCTGAAGAACAGAGAAAAGGCAACGTCATTCATTTTTAGCCCAACTGAGAATTAAGCAGGTTTTAACAGGAGATGCTACTCAACCTCCACCAAGAGCAAATAGTCACAACAATTAGAGGTGTCTAGCATTATTTTCACTGTAGAGGAAAGGACGTTCAGAGATAAACGTTAAAAACAAAAGATCAGAGTAACAAACCTCGAAGTGTAAGCAGAACTGAAATTTAAATAGCCAGAGACCGAGGTCTTTTAGAAAGACAACGTACCTGTAACCGCTGAAACACTCCTGATCGTAAGTTGCCAAATCCATAGCAGCACTGTGGATTCAAAGCACCTTCTGATACCTCCTCATAGGGGGACTGTTCAATCTCCCAGTCAAATTCTTCATCGTCATCTTCTACGCCTTCCTCAGAAATCTCAGAAGCACCTAAACATGTTCAATACTAATTTTTTTTAATAGTATTAGATTTCCTAGCTACTACTTAAGAAGTAGTGTAGAAAAAAAATGCAGGCACATGTGCACCAAAGGTCAAGAACAAGAAGATTCACAGCACCACTATCTGTAACAGCCCAACAATGGAAACAACCCAAATGTCTATCAGCTGTAGGATGTATAAATAAAAGTGGTATATTCGAACAATGGAATACTCTATAACAAAGAAAGCAACTAGACCTCAGCAACCATATGGATAAATCTCAGAGAAATAAGACAAAAAAGAACACATATGTAAAAATTATACATACAATTCAAAAGCAGGCAAAGCTGAGGAAAGTGATGCCCTTGGAGAGGAGGAAGGAAGAAATAACTGGGAGAAGACACAGGGCAAAATTCCAGTGTGTTGGAAACATTGCATTTCTTGATCTAGGTGGTGGTCACTTTATTTAACTCATCAGACGTTATATTTCTGATCTTAGCTCGAGAGATTAATATTTTGCCAAAGGCAGAGATGCTGTTCCAATTGGTCAAAAAATGTGATTGACCTGCTGGTTCAATAGGATTCTTTATGCCTTTAAGTTATGTATCACCAAATGAAATATTTTCACGCGTCTACCACCTGATTTTGTCACATTAAGAATTTTCTCCAATTTCCAATTTACTGTATTCCTTTTCCCTACAAACACATAGCTTTCCAAATATTTCTTTTTACCTTTATTTCCCCCCAACTGCAATGAACATACCAATTTCTTCCACAAGTGGTTTCACAGTCCTAGATTTTCTGGGCGCGAGAAGAGCAGTCAGCATGTTCAGCCCCTCAAAATGCTGACCAGGAGTTTCTTTGGGCAATTGAATGGTAAAAATTCCTTAAAGATAAGTTTGTTTTATGTTCAGATAGATTAAAATAGTCAAAGGTTTCACAAATATATCTAAGAAATACATGTTTTGGTAAGACATAATTCTAATTCATAAAGCTCCAAAATTATCCGTTTATTACAGATTTAGTAAATAAAAATTAAGATAGAAAAAAGTTCAAACTGGGTTTTTCAGAAACACTGATCCAGCTCCCACCTCTATAAGAAATTAATCTGTTCAGGCTGCGGAATGATTTATGTTGTATCACCGTAACCAATTGGTAATATTAAGAGTCCAAGTCAAAACTTCTAAAAATCAATGGCTTGAAAGGTAATAGCTTAGAACTAACAGCTACTAATAAAATATATTTCTGGACTCCAAAAAAAAAAACTAATCAGGATACCTAACCCAATAGAGAGGACGTTTGGTGGCACAGCGGTTAGGCTGCTATCCAAAAGGTAGGTGGTCCGAATCTACCAGCCACTCCCTGAAAAGATTACAGCCTAGGAAACCTTATGGGGCAGTTCTACTCTGTCATATAGGGTCACTATGAATTGGAATCAACTAGACAGCACACAGCAACAACACAATAATCCAACAGAGAATAACAGCCAATTTGAAAAATATACAAAATCTTAAGCAAAGCAATCACGGCTTAGTAAAATTTCTTCGGTATCTCAAGCGATATATTCCCAAAGTCTGTCTAAGGCAGATTTAAAACCAATTCTACCTATGCTTGTCTTTTCCTTCCTTGACTAGGTTTATCCACCTCACCTAGGCTCCCCTCTGGACATACTGCATTATTTACTACTCTTACATTTTAAAACATTTTCTCTCACTCAGTGTACTGAAGTGCATTCTAATATATCAAACACAAATCGACCTAAGTATTTCCACATATTCAATCTTCCTAAGCCCCTGTGTACTTTTAAAATTTAATAACTTTCAGTATGCAACCTACCTGAATGAAAAGCATATTTACTACCCAGCAAGACAGTTTCATTCTACTTCACTATCACATTAACTACATTGTGTTACAGGTTAAAACTTTGTCATTTAACTCCTCCCACCCTCCCTCCCTTACCCTAGTTCACTGAGGTCAATAAGCGTTCACTGAATAAATTCCAGAAAGAGTACGCAAGGTATTCTTATTCTGGATCTAGCGGCAATGGAAAATCCAGGGCTTCCATAAAGGCAAAATAAACTTCTCCATGGCCAGGAAAAATGAGGGGCTTATCAATCATGAGAAGAAAATTCAATCAGCCTTTAAGTGCCATCTACGGACAGTTCCTCTCGCAGGTTATGAAAATTTAAGTTTGAAATTATAAAAGGAAAATTCCTTTCAATAGTTTATAAATCAACCACAAATTTTATAATCAATTGCCTTTCACATTCCAACTTTTACTTTTAAACATCTACTAAACGTAGGGGAAGTAGGAAATAAAACATCTGGAAAAAACAGAACCAGAGTATTTAACTAATTTAACTTTGCTTTGAAGGATACTGTGAAATATTTTAAAAGCCTGAGGAAATAATAACTGTTAAGAAATCCACAGATAACAGACACTCAACATTAAAAAACAGAAAAATGCGACAGGGACAGATTGTACTTGAAATACATCTAAAGGTCCCCATCATTTCCTGAAATATTATGATATAGTTCATCCAACATGAAGAATTCAAAGAAAAAAACATAAAACATTCCAAACACAATACCTTTGTCTGCATCATAGGATCCTTGCTCACTTCCATTTTCTACAACTCTTCCAGGAAGGGTTAATCTGCAGATGTAAAGGAAGGTCTTATGATGTCCTTAAATTACAAAGCAGCATAAGTGATCATCAATGACAGCATACATTTACCTACGCGAATCTATCAACCATTTTAAGAAAATTCCTCAGTATTCCTTCCACATTTTACAAACTAAACAACTCCGATTCCTTTCCCAGGCCAAGGAAATCAGAGACAGCGCCATCTTTCTCTCTGAATACTCCCATGCTGTTGTTAGTTGACGATGAGTCAATTCCAACTCACAGTGACCCCACCTGTTACAGAGTAGAACTGCTCCACAGGGTTTTCTTGGCTATAATCTTAATGGAAGCAGATCACCACACCTTTTCCTCTGCAGAACCACTGGGTAGGTGCAAAGTGCCACCTTTTAAGCTAGCAGCCGATCACAAACCGTTTTTGCCACCTAGCAACCTTGAATACTCCCTAGTCACCAATAAAACAGATAGTTAAAAAGAAAAGACACGATAAATGTTAGTTATCGGTATTGTTATAGTACTTTACCCCTTCTAATGAACAAGTGGTTTACTTGTACACCTGGCACCTAACACAGCAAATACTCAAACAAAAGTTTACTAACTGGCTTCAAAAATAGAAAAATAAAATAAAAAGTGAAAAAATGGGAAACAAAGAAGAAATAAAACCAATTGCCTGTATCAGGCAAATTATTAGTTTAAAAAAGAAAAAAAAAAAACAGAAACAAAAGTTTTTTTTTTCTCAATTCTCATGATTACTCATATGGGATTTTTCCCTTTCATACAAAAGGAAATGAACTGATTCTACTGCTTTCGGTCTTCCACTGAGGCCCCAAAAAGCTTCTATGGCTGCCTGACGTGGACTAGATAACTTAAACTCACCAGCACGGCAGATCAGGTCCACTCCATTCCATTCCAAACTTTGAATTTTAGCCTGCTTTCTTCCTGTTCCTCTCCTGCTTGCTTTCTACTCCAACAATTCAAAACATGGCGGACCCCAAAAGGCCCAGTGCTTCCCAACTTAACCCCCTTTGATTCTAACAGTTCCTTGAATGACAATGTATGTTCTAAACCAAGATCCATTTGGGAGCATTTTATGGATAAATGAGTTTGGGATGATGGCTCCAAGCAGGAACTCTGAGTCAGAATCTGAACTGAGGCCCAGTTCTGCCATTTATCAGCTGTGTAACCTTCTCTAGGCAAGTTAATTCACTTCGTCAAGATTCACATTCCTTGTATGTAAAAACACTCCTTAAGTCCTACTTTACAGATTAAGAAATTGTGACTAAATGACTTGCCCAAAAGGAACCCTAGTAGTGCAACAGTTAAGCACTCGGCTGCTAGCCAACGGTTGGTGGTTCGAATCCACCCAGCGGCTCTGAGGGAGAAAGATGTGACCACCCATTTCGGTAAAGATTTACAGCCTTGGAAACCCTATGAAGCAGTTCTACTCTGTCACAGCCGTAGCTCTTAACCACTGCACCACCAGGGCTCTGTGGGGTTGCTAAAAAAAAAACGCAGTGCCATCAAGTCGATTCCGACTCATAGTGACCCTATAGGACAGGGCAGAACTGCCCCATAGAGTTTCCAAGTAGCGCCTGGTGGATTCGAACTGCCAACCCTTTGGTTAGCAGCTGTAGGATTTAACCACTACGCCACTGGGGTTTCCCGTGGGGTTGCTAGGAGTGGAAAATCAACTGGACAGCACCCAACAATGACAACAACTTGGTCAAAGTCACAGAACTGCTAAGTGTGCTCAGGCCCAGGTGTGCCCACCTCCAAGCCTCTGCTACCCAAGGGATGGATGAATCCGCACAAAGAATGCTCTTTGAATTGTTTCACATGTATCTTTGTCTTTATTAAAACTCACAGATTTAAGCCAGGTGGATTTATTTTTAAATTTTTATCTAACTTTACAATCCTATTTCATTTTACAATTCTATTTTACAGAAAGAAGGAATCCAGTCTCTATGATACCAAGGACTATGCTTAAGAACTCTCTAAGCCTTTGATCCCTCATCTGTAGCACAAATAACAGAACCAACTTTGTACAACTGTCCTAAAATCAAATGCGATAATCCACATAAAGTACTAGCCTAGAGTAAAATATCAATAAATGTTTGCTACCACTATCATCACCTTCTTCCCCTTCTTCATGTCTCGGCTTAAATATCACCTCTTCAGAAAAAGGTGACCACTTTAAAAAAAAACAAAAACAAACCAAACCAAACCTGTTGCTCTGGAGTCGATTTTGACTCATAGCCATGCTGTAAAACAGAGCAGAACTGCCCCATAGGCTACACCTTTCTCCCACGGAGTGGTTACGGAAACACAGGCCCCTTTTATTCTCTATGGGTACACTCTCTTCTTTCTCTTCATACATTTACCACAATTTGTAGCTACATGTTTTTCTCTCACAACTAGAATTTACATTACAGGAGGGAGGACTTTGTCTTGTTCACTGCTATATCCCCAATACCAAGAACAGCCTGTCATATACTGTGTGCTCAATAAATACATTGAAGGAATGAATAAAAAAATAGGCGAGTGCGGTATATTCAAGTAGGCTTGTTAAAAAAAAAAAACTCATTCTCGTCGAGTTGATTCCAACTCACAGGGACCCTATAGGACAAAGCAGAATTGTCCCCATAGAGTGCCCAAGGAGCGCCTGGTGGATTCAAACCGCCGACTTCTTGTTTAGCATCCACAGCACTTAACCACTATGCTACCACGCTGATTAAAGTTAGGACCTAGTGAAAAACCGAGTCAAACATGTTCAGGACCAGTGAAAGAGCCAGCCTGACTGGAGGCGAAGATTTGTGTTACACAATTATTTGGGGAGGAAAGGTAAACTAGAGCCACACGCGAATGAGAAAGCTTGGGAGAATGGATATTACCTAGTCGGAAAAGAGGGAACAAGAAATTGACTATGTTTTAGAAATAATAATCTGGCATGCTCTCCGTTCATGGGCCTAGTAGTAGTGCCCATCTCCAAGTACCACCATCAAATCTCTTAGCGCATTCCTGCCCACCACACAGAAGGTGATCAGTGTCAGCTATCACCACTCTCATTGTTACGGTTCTGCACGGAGACAAATGTAAACAGAACGTGGACTCAAGAAAGTCAAAAAGACCGAGGTCAGATGATAGGGAAGTCATCGAGCACCTCAGCGAGCGCCGTCGCCGTACGAGACGCAGGAGGACAAACGGGCAGAGAAGATAAGGGAACATGGCAGAGAGAGACGAGAACTAGGGTGACAGGTCCAAAGCTGGAAAGGAGGCAGGGTCCCAAATACCACGTTTTAAAGTGGATCCGAAATCTCTTTAATGTGGGGACTTAAGAAGGGAAAGAGATTTTGCAGCATCTACAACCACGCACGCCTTAAAGAAGCCACTTCCTCAGCCCCAAAAGCAGCTGCGGAAATCCTGGAATAATCCAAGAGCTACGTCCCACACCTCCCTCCCTTTTCCATGCTCCCTCGATACGCAATTTTCCAATGATGAACGAATGAGCCCCCCAATTCGTTCTCCCTACGGCCAGACACCCAGAACTCACCTGAGAAAGTACGGCTTGGCGTAGAACTTGAAGTCGACCCCCTCGAAGTAGACGTCAAACTCGGAGACCCGAGCATAGGGCACGCGGATGGCAACGGTCAGGAAGTCAGGGTCCTGGCTGAGGTCGAATGCGGGGGTCAGCATCACTGCTCAGGGTGCAGGTGTCCGTGTCGGGCACACTCACGCTGCCGCCGTTGCCTACGACGTTCTCGCCACTCAAAATCAAGAGAACCCTTTACGCGCACGAGTGTTGCCCGTTATTCAAGGCGCTTCCGGCTCGAAGCGGAAGTGCTAGCGCGTGAGGCAGGAAGTCCCACCGCGCACCAATCTCCATGGAGACGGGACGCTATTAATGAAGAGGTGGAGCTTTCAGAACGGCCCGGAAGAGAAGGGCGTGGCGAGTGGGACTTGGGCGCCGTAGTTGAACCGAGGGTAAACTTTGTGGAGGAACTAGAACAAGAGTCCGCTTTGGAGATGAACTTTAACAGTATTAGCTTTGCAGTTATACAGACCTGTATTTAAATGCTTTCTCCGCCACTTCCCAGCTGTAATACCTTTGGAAAGTTATATAACCTCTCGATACTTCAGCTATCTCTTCTATAAAATGAGAATACTAGAATCCAGCCCAGTAGAAATGCTGTGAGGATAGTATAAAACGATGCATGTAAAGCTTTAACAACGTTCCTGGCAAGCTGTCAACGCTCGATGGGGCGGAGCAGCCACCGCAGTAACGTCGTTACTGTGGTTTTCCTTAGTTCTCGCCTGCCTTGTCAACAGTCCCTTCGTTCTCTCTTCCTTCTCTTTTTTTTTATTTCCACCCCTCTCTGTCTTTATCTGTCGCTTCATCTGTTCTTCTTAATCCCTTATGTAAATAGTTTTCTCTTTTACAAAGCCTTCATCCCACTGATTGCATTTAATCTGCACAAGAAGCTCCGGGGGAGGGGGCACAGGACTCAGAGAAGTTAAGCAACCTATGTGCGTTTTACAATGATCAGAACCCAGAACTTTTTACTCTTAAACCGCGTTAGTGCCTGCATCGATGAATTGCACTCCCTCTGTAGTCTTCACCCCGTCCGTTTTCTCTCTTTGCCAGAGGCCCTCTTTTCTGTCTCTATTTTCCTTACTTCTCTTGCCTGCGTTTTCTCCCTTTTCTCTGTGCTCCTCGTACTCTTCCAACTCCTCTCCCACTCATCTCTTCAACGTTCTTTTCCCGCTACATATTCCCTTTTGCTTGGTCTTACTTTTCCCCTTCTCTCTCTCCCTCTGTCTCTCTAATTTGTTGTTATTCTCCCAGTGGAGCCCTAGTGGCGCAATGTGCTCGGACGCTAACTGAAGAGTGGGAAGTTCAAGCCCGTCCAGCGGCTTTGCAGAAAAGACCTGGTGATGCGTACCTGAAGATCACTTGGCTAGGAAGCCCTACGGGGCAGTTCTGCTCTGTCACATGGGGTCGATATCAGTTGAAATTTATTCCATCACACCTAACAACAACTTTCCCCCAATAAGTAACTAGAATATTCCAGTTATTGTGCTTGTTTCCTGGTTTTAAATATCAATGAAAAGGGGTGAAAACATCTCCTAGCACAGTGAATGAGATAACCGTAAAAGCATTTTAAACTTCCAATTTTTTATGATTCTGAAGAAACAATCTTGAAATTAATTAGAATGTGGAAAAATTATTGAGGGGAACAGACATCAATTGAATGTTTAGTGTGTGCCAGCACTAAACCAAACTGATTAGAATGAACTAATTTACTCCTCCTGACAGTATTATCATATAACCCCCTGGCTTGTATAGGATCACAAAGCTAGTAATAGTGCAGTGGGAATCAAAATTCCGAGCTAAGGTTCGAACTACTATGGAGTAGACTCCCTCTAATACTACCCTCTTTGTTTCACATTCTGAGATATTCCAGCCCAAATCCGCCTGCTTTAGATCATACAGATCTTTGTAAATAATGGAACCCACTACTGAGAACGAATTGATGCAAACCCGGAATCAGTAAGGCCCTCAAAAGGTCCCTTGAGGTAGGCCTCTGGCTAAATCATTCCAAATTAGCTTCTCTAGAACCTTTACATCTACCATGGGACCTCATTCCTATAGGTCACAAGCCTTGATATTTTTAAATTATTAATGCCAGAGAATTAACTAAGATTGGAGTTATACTCTCAGCAATGAAACCGAAAGCACTTTACAGACTAGAGCTATGCACGTCTTAGATATTTTATTATGTGTTTGGAACAGACAACATGGTTCAGTGCTACTGTTATTTGTAAGGAATATATATTGCATCTGCTGCATCACAAAATACTGATAATTGCAACCATAAAACAGGGTTGGTTTTTAAAATTTTTTTCAGACAATACCCATTGCCATGGAGTCCATTCCAACTCACAGCAACCCTACAGGACAGAGCAGAACTGCATAGTTTCCAAGGCTGTAATCTTTATGGAAGCAGACTCCCACATCTTTCTCCCATGGAACGGCTGATGGGTTTGAACCACCAAACTTTCAGTTAGCAGCCGAGCCCTTAACCATTGGGCCACCAGGGCTCCTTGCAAACAAGAGTTCTCTTTATTTTTGTATTTTTAATTAACGTTAAATAACACATTATAAATTCATTCTCCTTCAAAAAAAATTGAATATTACAGGTAACGATAATTTTCTTTGACTGCCATCCGACTTTGTTCCTCCCTTCTGCTTCCCCAAGAATAACCCCTTTCGCTATCTTTGCAGGCCTCTTCATAGTTAGGCATACATTTCTATATACCCTGTTACCTTACGGTTTCACATGCATGGGTGTATTATCACACTATAAATGTAATTTTGCAATGTGCTTTTTTGACTTTGGTATGTTTTTTGAGACACAGCTATATTGATTCATAAATCCAAATGTGTTCGTGTTTCTGGATATAGACATGACTTTAGAATAAAAATATTATTTCAACATTTCATGATAATCTTGGTTTGGAGGGAGAACAGAATGAAACTTTCACAAAATTTTTCATCTTCGATTGAGTCATTCAAAGTTTGCAGTAACTATTTTTTTGTTCTTCCATTTCCTTAAGGTTTACTTTTGAATGACCTTTCAGTGTTTTAAAAATAGGTTTTTCCTGTCACTAACTTATTGATGACGAGTATATTATATCAAATTAGCCCCTCTTCCAGTCTGGCAAACTTGACTGTGACCTTCAAGGTTCAAAATAAATGTTAAATTAAAAGTCTAGCTTTTATAAACATTTCAATTTCAGCCTTATTTCAGAGTTCTATTGTTAGAAAGAAGCCCTAGTGGAGCAGTGGTTAAGAGCTCAGCTGCCAACCAAAAGGTAGGCAGTTCAAATCTACCAACCAGTCCTTGGAAACCCTATGGGGCAGTTCTACTCTATCCAATAGGGTCAACGGGTTTGGATTTTTGGTGTTTTAAATGGTGAAATACTGCTCATTTCCAGAAGGTGGCATGCGTATACACAATTAGAATGGTGTGATCTTAACAGTTTTAAGCTGTGTTGGAAGTAACTTGCTGAATTGGCGGTTTCTAAGCCCTGTTCATTCTCTGAACCATTTATGGGGGTGCTAAGATTTTTTTTTTTTAAGATCTTACACAGAGTTTAAAGACTACACCTTAAGCACTATTGTTATATTATTGTACATCCTTTCAGGCTTTTATTTTATTCTATTCATAAAAATATAGAAAGATTTTTAAGCACAAATGGAATCATACTGTATATTTTCTTCATTTTCATGTAATATAGCATTACCATATTTCCATCTGATAACATTCTCTGTCATAAGTATTTTATCCAAAGTTAACCCTTCTTTTATTTCTCATTAAAAAATTTATATGCATATTGTTTTGTGGCGTCAGTTGCAATCCTGGCAATGTGACAGCACTCTTCCACTGTCCACTCCAGGATCCCCATGTCCATTCATCCAGTTTTCCTATCCCCTCCTGCCTTCTCATCTTGCTTTTGGGCAGGAGTTGCCCATTTGGTCTTGAATAATAGATTGAACTAAGAAGCACGTTCCTCACGTCTGTTATTGTTTTATAAGCCTGTCTAATCTTTGGCTAAGAAGTGGGCTTTGGGAGTGTCTTCAGTTCTGAGTTAGTAGGGCGTTGGGGGCCATAGTTTCAGGAGTTCCTCCAGACTCTGTCAGACAGGTAAGTCTGCTCTTTTTTGTGTGTATTTGAATTTTGTTCTACATTTTTCTCCCACCCTGTCTGGGAAACTCTATTGTGATCCCTGTCACAACAGTCGGTGGTGGTAGCCGGGTACCATCTAGTTCTTCTGAGCTCAGGCTGGTGGAGGCTGTGGTTCATATGATGACCCTTCTTATTACTATCATAACTAAAAAAAATCTGAATGAGATGATAATTTGTTTTGAGAAAAAATAAAACTAATAGTAGAAGCATTGATATAAATCACAAAACTAGAATAAAAATACGTGGAGTTAGAATACAAACTAGATGACACATTTTGAAGTTTGAAAGAAATTACCCTTTTATTATGACAATAGTAAATACAGTAGGACTAGATACCCTGACAGTTTTACAATTCCAAGTCATAAACTGCTTCTAGGAGGGCTTGTATGAATTAATGGATAATTTACAGAGAGGTACTAGATTATCCCCCACATGTCTGTCAGTTTGTCATATTATGGGGGCTTGTGTGTTGCTGTGATGCTGGAAGCTATGCCACCAGTATTCAGATACCAGCAGGGTCACCCATGGAGGACAGGTTTCAGCTGAGCTTCCAGACTGAGACAGACTAGGAAGAAGGACCGACAGTCTACTTCTGAAAAGCATTAGCCAGTGAAAACCTTATGAATAGCAGCGGAACATTGTCTGATATAGTGCTGGAAGATAAGCCCCCCAGGTTGGAAGGCACTCAAAAGATGACTGGGGAAGAGCTGCCTCCTCAAAGTAGAGTCGACCTTAATGACGTGCATGGAGTAAAGCTTTCGGGACCTTCATTTGCTGATGTGGCACAACTCAAAATGAGAAGAAACAGCTGCAAACATCTGTTAATAATCATAACCTGGAATGTACGAAGTATGAATCTAGGAACATTGGAAATCATCAAAAATAAAATGGAACACATAAACATTGATATCCTAGGCATTAGTGAACTGAGATGGACTAGTATTGGCCATTTTGAATCTGACAATCATATAGTCTACTATGCTGGGAATGACAACTTGAAGAGGAGCGTTTCAAGATCTGTGGTGAAGTACAATGCTGTCAGTGATAGGATAATATCCATATGCCTACAAGGAAGACCAGTTAATACGACTATTATTCAAATTTATGCACCAATCACTAGGGCCAAAGATGAAGAATAGAAGATTTTTATCAGCTGCTGCAGTCTGAAATCGATCGAACATGCAATCAAGATGCATTGATAATTACTGGTGATTGGAATGTGAAAGTTGGAAACAAAGAAGAAGGATCAGTAGTTGGAAATTATGGCCTTGGTGATAGAAACAATGCTGGAGATCGAACGATAGAATTTTGCAAGACCAACAACTTCTTCATTGCAAATACCTTCTTTCACCAACATAAACAGCGACTATACACATGGACCTCGCCAGATGGAACACACAGAAATCAAATTGACTACATCCGTGGAAAGAGGCGATGGAAAAGCTCAATATCATCAGTCGGAACAAGGCCAGGGGCTGACTGTGGAACAGACCAAGTTGCTCGTATGCAAGTTCAAGCTGAAACTGAAGAAAATTAGAGCAAGTCCACAAGGGCCAAAATGTGACCTTGAGTATATCCCACCTGAATTTAGAGACCATCTCAATAATGGATTTGATGCATTGAGCACTGGTGACTGAAGATCAGATGAGTTGTGGAATGACATCAAGAACATCATCCATGAAGAAAGCAAGAGGTCATTGAAAAGACAGGAAAGAGGAGACTCTGAAACTTGCTCTCAGATGTAGAGTGGCTAAAGCAAAAGGAAGAATTGATGAAGTAAAAGAACTGAACGGAAGACAAAAAAGGGCGGCTCGAGAAAACAAAGTATTATAATGACATGTGCAGAGAGCTGGAGATGGAAAACCAAAAGGGAAGAACATGCTCAGCGTTTCTCAAGCTGAAAGAACTGAAGAAAAAATTCAAGCCTCAAGTTGCAATAGCGAAGGATTCCATGGAGAAAATGTTAAACAACTCAGGAAGCATCAAAAGAAGATGGAAGGAATATACAGAGTCATTGTACCAAAAAGAATTAGTTGATGTTCAACCATTTCAAGAGGTGGATGTTCAACCATTTCAAGAGGTGGCATATGATCAGGAACCGAGGGTACTGAAGGAAGAAGTCCAAGCTGCTCTGAAGGCAGTGGCAAAAAACAAGGCTCCAGGAATTGATGGAATATCAATTGAGATGTTTCAACAAACAGATGCAGCGCCAGAGGTGCTTACTCATCTATGCCAAGAAATATGGAAGACAGCTTCCTGGCCAACTGACTGGAAGAGATCCATATTTATGCCTATTCCCAAGAAAGGTGATCCAACCGAATGTGGAAATTATAGAACAATATCATTAATATCACACAAGCGAAATTTTGCTGAAGATCATTCAAAAACAGCTGCAGCAGTACATCAACAGGGAACCACCAGAAATTCAGGCTGGTTTCAGAAGAGGACGCGGAATCAGGGATATCATTGCTGCTGTCAGATGGATCCTGGTTAAAAGCAGAGAATAGGAGAAGGATGTTTACCTGTGTTTTATTGACTATGCAAAGGCATTCCACTGTGTGGATCATAACAAACTATGGATAACATTGCAAAGAGTGGGAATTCCAGAACGCTTAATTGTGCTCATGAGAAACCTTTACATAGATCAAGAGGCAGTTGTTCTGACAGAACAAGGGGATACAGCGTGGTTTAAAGTCAGGAAAGGTGTGTGTCAGGGTTGTATTCTTTCACCATACCTATTCAACTCTATCTATTTGCTGAGCAAATAATACAAGAAGCTGGACTATATGAAGAAGAACGGGGCATCAGGATGAAAGAAGACTCATTAACAACCTGCGTTATGCAGATGACACAATCTTGCTTGCTGTAAGTGAAGAGGACTTGAAGCACTTACTAATGAAGATCAAAGACCACAGCCTTCAGTATGGATTGCACCTCAACATAAAGAAAACAAAAATCCTCACAACTGGACCAATGAGCAACATCATGATAAACGGAGAAAAGATTGAAGTTGTCAAGGATTTCATTTTACTTGGATCCACAATCAACAGCCATGGAAGCAGCAGTCAAGAAATCAAAAGACGCGTTGCATTGGGTAAATCTGATGCAAAGGACTTCTTTAAAGTCTTGAAGAGCAAAGATGTCACCCTGAAGACTAAGGTGTGCCTGACCCAAGCCATGGTATTTTCAATCGCATCATATGCATGTGAAAGCTGGACAATGAATAAGGAAGACCGAAGAAGAATTGACGCCTTCGAATTGGGGCGAAGAATGTTGAATATACCATGGACTGCCAAAATAACGAACAAATCTGTCTTAGAAGTACAACCAGAATGCTCCTCAGAAGCAAGGATGGCAAGACAGCGTCTTACATACTTTGAACAGGTTGTCAGGAGGGATCAGTCCCTGGAGAAGGACATTGTGCTTGGCAGAGTACGGGGTCAGCGGAAAAGAGGAAGAACCTCAACGAGGTGGACTGACACAGTGGCTGCAACAATGAGCTCAAGCATAACAACGATTGTAAGGTTGGCTCAGGACCGGGCAGTGTTTCATTCTGTTGTGCATAGGGTCACTATGAGTCAGAACCAACTCGAAAGCACCTAACAACAGCAACACTAGATTGTAGAAGAGGTTTAAAGGATGGTCCTAACAGAATATAGACTAGGTAGACCGTGAGTTCTACACTAGAGATATCTCCCATGTCTTTTAAATCCCTTCATATTTAAGCGCCTAGTCCCTGGGTGGTGGCAATGGTTAACATGTTCTGCTGCTAACTAAAAGGCTGGAGATTCAAGTCTACTCAGAGGCACTTCAAAAAAAGGCCTGGCAACCTATTTCTGAAAACTCAGCCATTGAAAACCATCTGGAGCACAGTTCTACTCTGACACTTATGAGGTCACCATGAGTCAGAGTCAACTCAATGGCAACTGATTACTGGTTATATATAAGCACAGCTATTTTTGTTTTTTGCTCCGATCCTTCAGCCCATTCAAATTATAGTTGTTAGAACCAAGCTTTTTAAAGAGCACAGTGTTGAGAGTAACATAGCGCAGTAATGGTATTTCGGTAGGATTTAGTCCATATCCGATTTTAACCAAGCTCAGTAAAGCTCTAAAGAAAATCCAACATGGCAACAGTTGACCCCAGTAAAGTTTATGATGGCATCACTGTGCGGTATAACTAAGAACTTAGCCACATATGTTGTAAGATGGAAGTCCCATTCCATCAGATAAAGTGCAGGATTACCTAGTAATGCTAACCAAACAGCATTCCAAGCTTACTTCACAAGGCATCTGCAGAAGGTCCCGTTTGATATTTCTTAGATGCCCTTTACAGAGCCAGGGAACCACTGTCAGAGGCAATGAGTGTTGTTGGTGGCTCACTGCTGCCCCCTTCTTCAGAGGATTGCACTAGCCCAGAGTTTTTTCACCTCCAGTATTTTGGTCTGGACAATTGCTGGGACTGGGCAGTTTGGTTCTGCCCTACATAGCTTTACTATGAGTCAGAAGTGACTCAATGGCACCTAGTAAGAACAACAACAATTCTTGGTTGTGGGCGGCTGTCCTGTGCATTGCAGGGTATTCAATAGTTTACAGCATCTCTGCCATCTATTCACTTGATGCCAATACCAGCCCCCTGTTGTGACAACCATGAATATTCCCAGACATTGCCAATTGTCCCCTGGGGGTAAAATCACCTAGGGTTGAGAACCACTGCCCTAGGTTGATGAGTGCCTCCAGGAAATAATTACCACCTTCCCCAGGCCTATAACCATGACTGACTCGTTTGGGGTACAGTAGACTGCAAATAGGAATAATTTTACTTCTTCCTTTCAAACTTAGATGCCATTTATTTCTTTTTCTTGCCTTATTTCTATAGCTAAGACTTTCCAGCACAATGTTAAATAGGAGTAGTGATAAAGGGCATATCTGTCTTATTCCTGTTTTCAGGGGGAATGCTTTCGGCCTCTCTCCACTGAGAATTATGTTGGCTGTCGATTTTGTGTACAGAATCCTTTGCGTCAAGTCGATTCTGACTCATTTGGAGCCCTCGTGACATAGTGGTTAAAGCTCCCCTGCTAACCAAAAAGGTTGGCAGCTGGAATCCACCAGCTGCTCTTTGGAAACCCTATGGGGCAGTTTTACCCTGTCCTACAGAGTCACTGAGTCGCTATGAGTTGGTTTTGTATAAAAAAATATAGACGTCCTTTATTATGTTGAGGAATTTCCCTTCTATTCCTGTTTTATTGAGAGTTTTTGTCCAGGAATGGGTGTTGGCTTTATGAAATGCCTTTTGTGCAACCACTGAGATGATCATGTAATTTTTTTCCTTTGTTCTATTTATGTGATGGAATATGTTGACTGATTTTCTAGTAAGGAACCATCCTTGTGTGAATCCCACTTGGTTCACAGTGTATTTTAAATATGATGCTGAATTCTATTGGTGAGAATTTTTGCATCTATATTCATGAGAGATATTAGCCTGTAGTTTTCCTTTTTTTTCGGTATCTTGCCTGGCTTTGGTATCAGGGTTATGTTGGCTTCATAGAACAAATAGGGGGGAGTATTCCTTCCTTTTCTATGTTCTAAAATAGTTTGAATAGTACTGATATGAGCTCTTCTCTGAATGTTTGGTAAGATTCTCCAGTGAAGCCATCTGGGCCAGGGCTTTTTGTTGTTGTTGTTGGGAGCATTTTTATTACCTTGTCAATCTCTTCTCTTGTTATGCATCTGTTCAGATTTTCTATCTCAGTTTGTGTTAGTTTAGGTACGTAGTGTGTTTCTAGAAATTTGTCCATTTCTTCTAGGTTCTCAAATTTGTTGGAGTGTAATTTTTCATAGTATTTTGTTATGATCCTTTTTATTTCAGTTGGGTCTGTTGTCATGTCCCCTGTTTCATTTCTTATTTGGGTTATTTGCTTCCTCTCCTGTTTTTCTTCTGTCAGTTTGGCCAATACTCTGTCGATTTTGTTGATCTTTCCAAAGAACCAACTTTTGGTCTTGTTAATTCTCCATATTGTTTTTCTGTTCTCTATGTTATTTATGTCTATTTTAATCTTTATTGTTTCCTTTCTACTGGTGCCTGCAAGCTTCTTTTGCTGTCCTCTGTTTGTTTGAGTTGTAAAGCTAGCATTTTGATTTCGGCCTGTTCTTTTTTGATGTGTTTATTGCTATAAATTGACCTCTGAGCACTGCCTTTCCTGTGTCCCAAAGCTTTTGGTATGAACTGTTTTCATTTTCATTTGATTCTAGGAATTTTTTGATTCCTCTTCGATTTCTTCTATTACCCAGTCGTATTTAAGCAAGGTGTTATTCAGTTTCCATGTATTTGATTTTTTTTTTTTCTTGCTCTCCCTGCTATCGATTTCTCCTTTTATGGTGCTGTGATCAGAGAGAATGCCTTCTATTACTTCAGTGTTTTGGATTTTATTGAGAGTTACTTTGTGGCCTAAAATGTGGCCTGTTCTGGAGAATGTCCCGTGTGTGTTGGAAAAGAATGTATACTTTGCAACGGTTGGCTGGAGTGTTCTATATATGTCTATGAAGTCAAAGTTGGTTGATTCTGGCTTTTAGATCTTCTGTATCTTTGTTGAGTTTCTTTTTAGATGCTCTGTCCTTCATCAAGAGTGGTGTATTGAAATCACCCCCATTTACCCCGTTGCCATTGAGTCGATTTGTCGACTCGAATAGAAGTGCCCCATAGAGTTTCCAAGGAGCACATGGTGGATTTGAACTGCTGACCTTTTGGTGAGCAGCCATAGCTCTTAACCACTACACCACCAGGATTTGTGGAACTCTCTATTTCTCTTTTCAGTGCTGTTAGAGTTTGTTTTATTGACTCAACTTTTTATGTAACTTTTTTAAAAGGACTTATAGTCTAGTCATCCTTAGCCAAACTAATCAGTTTCTTGATTAAGAGTGAACATGTTCTTATTCTTTCCTGCAGAAATGATTTAAACGCCCCACTCTTATCTTCAGAGATTGTGATGGAGTTATACATTGGTACAACCGCCCCGAACAACTGTTTGGCAGTATCTACTAAAGCTAAACATATATATTCCCTATTTTTTTACTTACCCATTACTGTTGAGTCGATTCTGGCTCATAGTGACCCTAAAAGACAGAGCAAAATTGCCCCCTAGGATTTCTAAGGCTGTAAATCTTTATAAGAGCAGACTGCCACATCTTTCTCCCATGGAGCAGCTGGTGAGTTTGAACTGCTGACCTTTCGGTTAGCAGCTGAGCACTTAACCACTACACCACCAGGTCTCCTTATATGTGCCCTAACATCCTGCAATTTCTCTCCTTGATATATAACAGAAATAAGTGGTGAAGTCCACCAAAAGACAAGTACAAGAATGTTCATAGACACATTATTCATAATAGCGAAAACTGGATACAGTCCAAATACTTATCACAAATAGAATGGACAAGTTAATTGTAGTATATTCATTTAATGAATGCTACACAGCAATAAAAAGAATGAACTACTACTATATACAACAACATAAATTAATCACTCAAGCACATTAAGTCAAAGAGCCACACCCAAAAGAATACACTCTAAATGTTTCCATCTATACGAAAGTCAAAAATAAGTGAAACCAATCTATGGTCATTGATGTAAGAATAGTGATTTTTATAGGGATGATTATTGACCAGGGATGGGGAGGGGCATGAGGAATCCTGCTGGGTTGCTGAAAATCTTGGTCTATATCTTGATCCAAGGAAATTATATAGGTGTAATATTTAAGATTTGGGCACTTTGCTGTATATAAAGTATATCTCAATTAAAAGGAGGTCTGCAGATAACTGGACAACATCGGAAGCCCTGGATGACCCCTCAATGCTGGGGATATCACGTGCTGTTGCCCCACAGGTGTGTTCCCCACAGAGAATTGCCCTCCGCTACAGAGAACTGCCTTGCTCAGTGTTACCCCCATCTTGGGGTCTAATGCTGGATACCAAAGCCTGGCCCATTGCCTCAATATGGAATAACTCTGACAACCACCCCGACTCCAGAGCTCCCTGTAGAATTGACAGAGGCCTCAGTTGCCATTGCATTGTGGGCCAGCTTCTCCCTCCGCCCAGTCCCGCCTCGTCTCTTCTTACAGGATGCTCTCAGGAGCATCTTCCCAAATTGTCTGATCTCCTTCTTAGCTTCTGTTCTCAGGAACCCCAATCTAAGGTACCATCAAATTCCACAGGTCTGCCCTTCAAATAGGCTGGAATATTGACCTTCTTTTCAATATTGAAATTCCCAGACTTAACTCTACAGCCTCCTTCTTGATTTTTCAACAGCATCATTTCCTGGTATGTCTTCACCAAGGCATCTTAAAGCATGATTTTGCCCATATTTTAAAAACACATCCCCGGGGCTCTCTGTCTTCCTGAATGCCTTCTGATTATGACAGCCAACCAGCAGCAAACCAATCTTGTAAAAAAAAACTTCAACAAAAGCTCAAGAATTGCAACTCTATAAGCTCTGAGTAGGAAAAAAATAGGCTGGCTGCAATTTGAAAGATAAAGCTACTTCTTGTTGATTATATGTACTATAAACTCATTACCAGTGCTCCTCTGTAAATTTAAAATAGCGTAACTGGTTTGTTTTATGTTGTTTTCCCAGAAAAGTTGGTATCAGTCACTTTTCCCTAAATAAGGACAAATCCTTTCAATAAGATGCCCTAGTGTTTAAAATGCAGGTAGTAATTACATTCTTATTATCAATCATACATGATGAAAACATAGCTTTGGAGTCTTCTTTTGATATTTTCCGTTTGCTTTCCTCCATTCTCCAATCTGGTTTTTGTGTATTCTTTGTAAGTGTTCATTCATCCTTTGAGTTGTTGTTGTTGGCTGCTGTCAAGTTGTCCCCCAACTCATGGCAACACCATGCACAACAGGACCTGACTATTATGACCCATAGTGTTACCGTAAATTGCGGGTTGGAGCCGCCTGCCACAAGGCCAATACTGAGACAGGAGGAGGTAAGCAGTAAGAAGGCTTTATTGAATACCGGTATTCAAGAGACAGAGGGGGTTAAATTTCTCCCAAATTCTGTCTGCCCTAAAGGGTTGATGGGAGGGTTTTATACAGGAAAGATCAGGGTTACCTAATGTTTTGAGCACGTAGTCCACAGATGGTCTTATACATCACAAAACAACTACAAAAACTCTTTATTAAACTAAAGATAAACATGGCAGGCACCTTGGACTCTAATCAGTATATTTATAACAGGCTAAAAGACTCTCATAAGAATCTCTCGGCTAGTGGGGCTCTTTTGCCAAGTCCACTGTGGCTGAGATAGAGAGCAAGAAAGCAAACCTTCTTGTCAGTTTGCAGGCTGAAGGCCACTTCTCAAGAGAACAAAGAAAGGAGACATCAAGGCCACCGGAGCTGAGATAGCTCCACACCCCTTTGGAGGATACCAGTGCAGCTGGTGCAATTAAAAAACGTTTAGAGATTCCTTAGAGCATCATTATGGCTTTAGTCATGTCAAGCTCTCAATCGCCTATTTTGAATAAGGGAAAACATGTTGTAAGGTATTAGGGTGTTCGTTATGTTTAAGAGCAGAACACGCTGCTCAACTACATTTTGAACAGAGCCTGCACCATTTTCCAAAGACTAAAGATTAATCACAGCTTATACGGGTATATTAAAACAAGTGAGACAATATATTCTCCCTAATATTAAAACACTAAAGAAAAAACATTTTCACTACTTCAATAGGGTTTTCAGTGGTTGATTTCTGGAAGTAGATCGCTAGACCTTTCTTTCTAGTCTGTCTTAGTCTGGAAGCTCTGCTGAAGCCCGTTCAACTACTTATACTTATTTTTCCAACACTGACATTTTGTTTCATATCAATTTTTTTGTTACGAGTTTTGTTTATTTAATCTTGTTTTTCATGGCCATTTCAGTATTTAGCAGCCTTTTGATTGTGATTTTTTTTAAATCATTACTCATTGCCACTTAGGTATATCCTTGCTTTAGATAACCATGAAGAGACAAGGAGAATATTCAAACGTATCTTCATGGCATCAGAAGTCTCCAGCTTGAGACTGCCTTGTGCTTGAACAGACATTGTAGATCTGGTTGCCTCTTTCAAAACAGTCCAAGGAATACTTTTATTTTTTAATTCTGGAAAATAATGCTTGTGTCCCTCCCTCTCCTCTGGACAACATTTCCCCTAAATCAAAAACTGTCAGCATACAATCAATCAACACTAATAGCTGGTTATTTATTGGTTGCTTATTGTATATGAAACATTTTGCTGAGTGATTCACAAGCCAAATCAATATTTCATCCCCATATTCATTCTTTAAAGAAAGTGCTATTATCCCTGTTTTACAGATGAGGAAACTTGGACTTAGAGAGGCTGAGAGATTGCCCCAAGTCACATGGCTATGGAGCGAGAGAGCCAGGATTGGGACACCCTGAGTTTATTCTGTGTCCAGCCCACTGTCTACAAAGCATGTTTCTGTCACTGATGCTGTGGAAGACGGAAAGAAGAGTGGAGATAAGAGAAGAAAGAAATAATTACAAACTTCAAATACTTTAGACATTAGTCATGAAAATAAAACGCAGAAGGATTGGCAGTGTGATCACCAGTTTCCAATGATGTCCCCTCCCACAATGAGCCATTACTCTTAGTAATCACACTCTTGGTTAGTCCCTTCCCACACTGGATCTGGGCTGACCCCCTGAAGCCAGTAGAAAGCAGCAGAAGCGATGCTGTGTGACTTCTGAATGCCAGGTCATAAAAGACCTTGAAGCTTCTACTGCAGACTCTTGAACACTTGCTCTGAGGGAAGCCAGCTACCAAGTAAAAAGTCCACCTTCCCTGACCCCATCATGCTGTGTGGGAAGCCCAGCCTAGCCACATAGAGATGCTGTGTGTAAAGACAGAGATGCTTAGTCAACCTCTTCTGTACCAGCCCTACCAGCCCAGGCGCATTCAGGTGAGTGAGGAAGCCATCTTGGGTATTCAAGTCCCAGCAGATACCACATACCACACTGAGAAGATTAGAGAAATCTGGCTGACAGACAGAACCAAGGCTTCAGACACATGGCACCATCCCACACATCTCTAGTGATGTGGGCCACCCCATCTGAGGCCTCAGTTATGTCAAAGGCGAGACAAGCCACCCCCACCATGCCTGCCCTAATTCCTAACTCACAAAATTGTGAGCATAATAAAACAGTTGCTGTTTTAAAACACTAGGTTTTGGGGAGGTTCGTCATGTGGTAATGGATAAGTGGAACAGCAGTGAAGACAAAGAGCATGCAAATAAATGTTAGAGAGATCCAGAGATGGAGAGATGTTTGGGGGTGGGAACAATCAGAAAAAGTCTCCTTTCTGATAAGAAAGTCTGGGGCCTGAGCAAAGGCTCTGGGGAAAAAAAATGCAGATAAGCAGGGTAGAACCAGGTCACCTTATCTGATGTGAAAGATAAAAGAACTAAAGAAACAAGCAACAGGATTGGAAAGAAGTCTGGAGTAAATTGTTAAGGGTGTTGAATGCCAAGGAAAATAATTCTACAGCTGAGCAGAACTATAAAAACCATCTAGTACAATCCACTTTTACAGATAAAATGAAACCTAGAGAGATGAAGTAATTTGGGGAGAGTCACGCAACTCGTTGGTAACAGAAGTTAGTACTCAAGGCTATGGGGTGGTTTGAAGCAGGATCACTGTTTTGGGTTTAAATCTAGATAAATTTCCTCCCCTGGCATCAAAAATACTACGGTCTATCCATGCTAAATACCCCTACAGACACGGTAATATTTAAAGCCAGTTCTCTTATTTTATAGTTGTGGAGCTGGTGGTACAATGGTTAAGAACTTGGCTGCTAATCAGAAGGTTGACAGTTCAGATCCTCTAGCTGCTCCTTGGAAGTCTTATGGGGCAGTTCTACTCTGTCCTGTAGGGTTGCTATGAGTCAGATTTGACTCAATAGCCACGGTTTTATTTTTTTATTGTTTTAAAATCATTAATCACGCTTTCCTCCCTTTCTCCTTTCATTAAAAAAAAAAAGCTCCTCTAAAACTTTCAATCCCTGAACTTCCAAGTTCTCCATTAAGAATTTTTAAACAACTTTATTGAGATATAGGAGCCCTGGTGGCACAGCAGTTAAGTGCTCAGCTGCTAGCCAAAAGGCTGGCAGTTTGAATCCACCAGCCACTCCTTGGAAACTCTATGGGACAATTCTACTCTATCCTATAGGGTCACTATGAGTCGAAATCAACTAGCTAGCAATGGGTTTGGGTTTGGTTTATTGTGGTATAATTTACATTTCATAAAATTTACTCCATTTTATGTGTACAATTCAGGGAATTTTAGTTTTAAATTGGGCAATTGGCACCATAATCCAGTTTTAGAACATTTCCATCATCCCAATAAAATTTTTCTGCCCATTTACAGCTCTTGTTCCAACCCCCAGTCTTGGGCAACCAATAATCTACTTTCTTTCTCTGTTGATTTGCCTTTTCTGGAATCATTCAGTGATTCATATAACATTTGGAAATGGAATCATACAGTATGTGGTATTTTGTGTCTGGCTTCTTTCAGTAGCACAATGTTTTTGAGATTCATCCATGTTTTACCACATATCAATGCTTCATTCCTTTTTAATTGCTGAATAGTATTTCATTCTATGGAGCAGTGAAGGAGCCCCGGTGGCACAGTGGTTAAGTGCTCAGCTGCTAACCAAAAGGTCAGCGGTTCGAATCCACCATCTGCTCCGTGAGAGAAAGATGTGGCAGTCCGCTTCCTTAAACCCTATAGGGCAATTTACTTTGTCCTATAGGGTTGCTATGAGTTGGAATCAACTCAACAGCAACAGGCTCTATTGTTTAGCTATTAAGAATAAACCTGTTTCCCTTCACTTTGAAAATTAGTAAGGATTGCTTAGGTCACATGTAGAAATTTTAAGTTTTTTTTTTTTTGATAGCTTATTTTTAAATATAATGTTGTCATGAAAAATCTTATCAGTAACATTTTATTGAATCGAAACACCATAACTTACCTAATCCCAATAATTAGATAATTGAGTTACATCCAATTTACTTGCCATTAAAAGCAACATTGACAGTTGCTATGCTTAGAAAAACAATCTTCAAACTAAAATTATGAAACTGTTTACTTCTATTACCTTTCTGTTGCCTTATGGTTTTTTGTTTAAATTCAATTTTCAGTCCATCTAAAATTTGCCCCAAAGCTATAGTTCCACGCTGATCTGAAAAGCATTTTTACTGAACAAAACAGGCTAAAATTGGCCAGAATCTTTTCCAAGTTTTAATACTGCATTTCATCAAGCTACTCCAGTGTGCCAATACCGTACTGTTTTAATTATTAGAGCTAACTAGTGCATTATAACCCAGAGCAGGGCATGTATTCCTTCAACATTATCTTGTTTCATATTGCTCATTTCCAAATAAAAAATTCTCAGGGTGCCTAGTTTTAGTTAACATATATGTTCTGGAAAAATTGATAGAATTCATATATTTTAATATCAAAATCATATTTTAGTACACTTGGAGAATTTCTAGCTGAAGGTAAGCTTTGGGTGACCTGTCTATAGTACACAGAATTGTAGTCTACTTTCTTCTTTCCTTCTCCATCATCTTCCCATCTCCCATTCCACCAGCATATCCTATTTAGCCCCAAATTCAGGAGTTCTCTCCCAATCCCTGTGATGAGATGGGCGTAAGTTGTGAGTCACAGAGTCCTACAACACAGATGGATCTTGAAAGCACAGAGTACTTCACTAGTACAGTTAGGATCTACATTAGGTATGAACTTCCAATCCACAAAACTCATGTGCAAAAAAAGTAACTTTGATTTTTTCCACTTCTGAACTTAATTTCTCTCTCCAGTTGCAGTTTGCAAGACGGTTCACGGTAAACTCAGTCACTTCAAAGTTTGTCTTCAGTCTCTTCGGGATAACTTCAAGAGGTTAAGTTTCTTCCCCCCTGATTCTCCCCAAGGTGTCATTTCACTTTTAGGAAGTTTTCAAAGAATCACAGCATTGAAGAGGATGGAGTGAGCCAGATAGGACATCTGCTCCTTGGGGGTCCTCTCTGTGACACAGGCACCTGCAGAAATGTCTGTCCTGTGTGGTCCTCAGACATGATCACCTTTCCATGTTAGTGTCTACAGAGACATTCAAATTCACATTCTGTAGCTATTAAAACCAAGCCTATTGCTGTCACGTCCATTTCCACTCATGGCAACCCCATGTGTTACAGAGTAGAACTGAGTTCCATAGGGTTTTCATGGCTGTAATCTTTATGTAAGCAAATTGCCAGGACTTTCTTTCTCAGTACCACTGGGAGGGTTTGAATCATCAACCTTTTGGTTGGTAATCAAGTAAATCATTTGTGCCACTCAGGGACCTGGTAGCTATATAGTTCATTCTAATTTCTGCTGAGGCATTCCCTTAAGAGTTCAAGGACTTATACTAGCCTTATACTCTATTGAGGGGGATTCTCTGCTGGACCTCATGTTTTTATAGGGCCCTGCTCTGGCCCTGGAGTCCCTGGGTAGTGCAGTTAATGCTCTTCATTTCATTACTAATCAAAAGGTTGGAGGTTCAATTCCACCCAGAGGCACCTCTGAAGAAAGGCCTGGCAATCTACTTCCAAAAATCAGCCATTAGAAACCCTATGGAGCACAGTTCTACTCTAACACACACAGGGTCACCATAACTCAGAATTGACTCAATGGTAACTGTTTTTTTTTTTTTTTTTTGGCTGTGGCCCTCCTCAGGTGGTGCCAAGGTAAAGTGCTCGCCCATAGCCTATGTCCCTCCCCCTTCTAGAACACACTCTGGGTAGCCAAGACTCCATAATTCCCTAGCTAAATGATCCTGAGCCTATTTCCAGGGTTGGTGCATGCCTCTTCCCTGAGTGGTCCTCCTGAAGGTGAACTGCCTCTGGTGTGTGTACACGTCGGCCTGCAGGGTGGCCCAGGGGCAGCTGTTAGCAGGATGACCTCTGGTGTGTGTACACTTCGGCCTGCAGGGTGGCCCAGGGGCAGCTGTTAGCAGGATGACCTCTGGTGTGTGTACACTTCGGCCTGCAGGGTGGCCCAGGGGCAGCTGTTAGCAGGATGACCTCTGGTGTGTGTACACTTCGGCCTGCAGGGTGGCCCAGGGGCAGCTGTTAGCAGGATGACCTCTGGTGTGTGTACACTTCGGCCTGCAGGGTGGCCCAGGGGCAGCTGTTAGCAGGATGACCTCTGGTGTGTGTACACGTCGGCCTGCAGGGTGGCCCAGGGGCAGCTGTTAGCAGGATGACCTCTGGTGTGTGTACACTTCGGCCTGCAGGGTGGCCCAGGGGCAGCTGTTAGCAGGATGACCTCTGGTGTGTGTACACGTCGGCCTGCAGGGTGGCCCAGGGGCAGCTGTTAGCAGGATGACCTCTGGTGTGTGTACACTTCGGCCTGCAGGGTGGCCCAGGGGCAGCTGTTAGCAGGATGACCTCTGGTGTGTGTACACTTCGGCCTGCAGGGTGGCCCAGGGGCAGCTGTTAGCAGGATGACCTCTGGTGTGTGTACACTTCGGCCTGCAGGGTGGCCCAGGGGCAGCTGTTAGCAGGATGACCTCTGGTGTGTGTACACTTCGGCCTGCAGGGTGGCCCAGGGGCAGCTGTTAGCAGGATGACCTCTGGTGTGTGTACACTTCGGCCTGCAGGGTGGCCCAGGGGCAGCTGTTAGCAGGATGACCTCTGGTGTGTGTACACTTCGGCCTGCAGGGTGGCCCAGGGGCAGCTGTTAGCAGGATGACCTCTGGTGTGTGTACACTTCGGCCTGCAGGGTGGCCCAGGGGCAGCTGTTAGCAGGATGACCTCTGGTGTGTGTACACGTCGGCCTGCAGGGTGGCCCAGGGGCAGCTGTTAGCAGGATGACCTCTGGTGTGTGTACACTTCGGCCTGCAGGGTGGCCCAGGGGCAGCTGTTAGCAGGATGACCTCTGGTGTGTGTACACTTCGGCCTGCAGGGTGGCCCAGGGGCAGCTGTTAGCAGGATGACCTCTGGTGTGTGTACACTTCGGCCTGCAGGGTGGCCCAGGGGCAGCTGTTAGCAGGATGACCTCTGGTGTGTGTACACTTCGGCCTGCAGGGTGGCCCAGGGGCAGCTGTTAGCAGGATGACCTCTGGTGTGTGTACACTTCGGCCTGCAGGGTGGCCCAGGGGCAGCTGTTAGCAGGATGACCTCTGGTGTGTGTACACGTCGGCCTGCAGGGTGGCCCAGGGGCAGCTGTTAGCAGGATGACCTCTGGTGTGTGTACACGTCGGCCTGCAGGGTGGCCCAGGGGCAGCTGTTAGCAGGATGACCTCTGGTGTGTGTACACTTCGGCCTGCAGGGTGGCCCAGGGGCAGCTGTTAGCAGGATGACCTCTGGTGTGTGTACACTTCGGCCTGCAGGGTGGCCCAGGGGCAGCTGTTAGCAGGATGACCTCTGGTGTGTGTACACTTCGGCCTGCAGGGTGGCCCAGGGGCAGCTGTTAGCAGGATGACCTCTGGTGTGTGTACACGTCGGCCTGCAGGGTGGCCCAGGGGCAGCTGTTAGCAGGATGACCTCTGGTGTGTGTACACTTCGGCCTGCAGGGTGGCCCAGGGGCAGCTGTTAGCAGGATGACCTCTGGTGTGTGTACACTTCGGCCTGCAGGGTGGCCCAGGGGCAGCTGTTAGCAGGATGACCTCTGGTGTGTGTACACTTCGGCCTGCAGGGTGGCCCAGGGGCAGCTGTTAGCAGGATGACCTCTGGTGTGTGTACACTTCGGCCTGCAGGGTGGCCCAGGGGCAGCTGTTAGCAGGATGACCTCTGGTGTGTGTACACTTCGGCCTGCAGGGTGGCCCAGGGGCAGCTGTTAGCAGGATGACCTCTGGTGTGTGTACACTTCGGCCTGCAGGGTGGCCCAGGGGCAGCTGTTAGCAGGATGACCTCTGGTGTGTGTACACTTCGGCCTGCAGGGTGGCCCAGGGGCAGCTGTTAGCAGGATGACCTCTGGTGTGTGTACACTTCGGCCTGCAGGGTGGCCCAGGGGCAGCTGTTAGCAGGATGACCTCTGGTGTGTGTACACTTCGGCCTGCAGGGTGGCCCAGGGGCAGCTGTTAGCAGGATGACCTCTGGTGTGTGTACACTTCGGCCTGCAGGGTGGCCCAGGGGCAGCTGTTAGCAGGATGACCTCTGGTGTGTGTACACTTCGGCCTGCAGGGTGGCCCAGGGGCAGCTGTTAGCAGGATGACCTCTGGTGTGTGTACACTTCGGCCTGCAGGGTGGCCCAGGGGCAGCTGTTAGCAGGATGACCTCTGGTGTGTGTACACTTCGGCCTGCAGGGTGGCCCAGGGGCAGCTGTTAGCAGGATGACCTCTGGTGTGTGTACACTTCGGCCTGCAGGGTGGCCCAGGGGCAGCTGTTAGCAGGATGACCTCTGGTGTGTGTACACTTCGGCCTGCAGGGTGGCCCAGGGGCAGCTGTTAGCAGGATGACCTCTGGTGTGTGTACACTTCGGCCTGCAGGGTGGCCCAGGGGCAGCTGTTAGCAGGATGACCTCTGGTGTGTGTACACTTCGGCCTGCAGGGTGGCCCAGGGGCAGCTGTTAGCAGGATGACCTCTGGTGTGTGTACACTTCGGCCTGCAGGGTGGCCCAGGGGCAGCTGTTAGCAGGATGACCTCTGGTGTGTGTACACTTCGGCCTGCAGGGTGGCCCAGGGGCAGCTGTTAGCAGGATGACCTCTGGTGTGTGTACACTTCGGCCTGCAGGGTGGCCCAGGGGCAGCTGTTAGCAGGATGACCTCTGGTGTGTGTACACTTCGGCCTGCAGGGTGGCCCAGGGGCAGCTGTTAGCAGGATGACCTCTGGTGTGTGTACACTTCGGCCTGCAGGGTGGCCCAGGGGCAGCTGTTAGCAGGATGACCTCTGGTGTATGTACTCTCAGACCTGCTTGGTGGCCCAGGGGCAGCTGTTAGCAGGATGACCTCTGGTGTATGTACTCTCAGACCTGCTTGGTGGCCCAGGGGCAGCTGTTAGCAGGATGACCTCTGGTGTATGTACTCTCAGACCTGCTTGGTGGCCCAGGGGCAGCTGTTAGCAGGATGACCTCTGGTGTATGTACTCTCAGACCTGCTTGGTGGCCCAGGGGCAGCTGTTAGCAGGATGACCTCTGGTGTATGTACTCTCAGACCTGCTTGGTGGCCCAGGGGCAGCTGTTAGCAGGATGACCTCTGGTGTATGTACTCTCAGACCTGCTTGGTGGCCCAGGGGCAGCTGTTAGCAGGATGACCTCTGGTGTATGTACACTTAGGCCTGCAGGGTGGCCCAGGGGCAGCTGTTAGCAGGATGACCTCTGGTGTATGTACTACTCTCAGACCTGCTTGGTGGCCCAGGGGCAGCTGTTAGCAGGGCACGGATGAAGCTTGGATATGTGGGCAGGGTTGTCCATGCATGTGCCAGGGGTTTTGGGAAATGGGGACATGCTCAAGGCCAGGGACTGAAGACTGGCTCTTTACCACCTCCACATACAAGCATAGAATGCCTGCAGTTCATTCTGGCCTTCTAGATTCTTCTAAACGCATATTTGTCAAGTAGGAGGATAGAACATATGTTATTTGATAGTCGTTAGTTTGATTTATAACTTCTAAATATTTAAACTATATTTATATACAAAGTATATACATTTAACATATGTATATTTAAACACAAAGTGGACCTCCACTTGTATTCTTGCCCCGGACCCTGCGAATACTGGATGTGGATGTGATAGGCTCCATCTCTCAGCAAACTGAGTGCTCTCCTGAGGGCATAGCATTGTTGACCGTGCTTTGATCCACTCTGAGGCCAAGGAAAGTTCAGTGAGGCTGCCTCGGGGCTGCTTCTCTCTGAGGTCCTCAGCTGTCCACCTCTACTTCCTGTTCCCGCTCTGTGGAGTGCAGGGCATACCTGTGAAGCTGCCACCTCCTAAGGTCCCAGTAGGAAGGTGGAGTGCAGGTGTCCTCTAGTCTAAGGTCCCTTCATAACTGGAAGTTCTTTCCTCCCACCTTGGGTAATAATGCTAGGTTTCTTTTTAAATTACCACGAGCTCCTAGACTCAGTAATTATCCTCAAATGTTTTAAAAATGGAAATCTTTTTTAAATTTAGGATAGCACACAAATCATAAGTATACAGCTTGACAAATCCTCACAAAGTGAACCCGCCCATGTAACCACCACCCAGTTGAAGAAAGAGGGCATTACTGCTCCCAGAGGCCCTTCTTTAAACCTCTTCCTCCTCCCTGGAGGAGACCACAATCCTAACTCTAATACTATCAATTAGTTTGGCTTAAGTTTTTGAACTTTATATAAATAGAAGCAGATACTTCGTAGTCTTTTGTGTCTACTTTCTTTCCTTCAATATTAGCTTAGTGAGAGTCACTCATATTGTTGCATGTAGCAGTAAACTATTTAATCTTATTGATAGGTAGTATTCCACTGCCTGAATATACCACCACGTATCCATTCTACTGCTGTTGTGCATTTAGGTAGCTTCCAGTATTTAGCTATTATGAATCAAACTGCTACAAACTTACTTCTCTGTGTTTTTTGGTATAACTAAGTATCATTTCTATTAAATATATATTATATCTAGGAGTAGAATGGCTGGTCATAGGGTATGCACATGGTTAGCTTTAGTAGATTCGGACAAACAGCTTTCCAAAGTGGCTGGACCACAATTTACTCACCCACTCGTACTGTAGGAGCATTTAAGTTGCTTCACAATCTCACCAATGCTAGGTACTATCTGTCTTTTTAATTTTAGCTATTCTGGTGGATATCTCATTGAGGGCCCACCCCCCAATATTTTATTATAAAAATTTTCAAACATAAAGTTTAAAAAAGTTTTACAGTAAACACTGTATATCCACCCACACTCTTAAGTTTTCTTAATTTTTTTTTTATAATTTTTATTGTGCTTTAAGTGAAAGTTTACAAATCAAGTCAGTGTCTCACACAAAAACTCATATACACCTTGCTACACACTCCCAATTACTCTCCCCCTAATGAGACAGCCCGCTCTCTCCCTCTACTCTCTCTTTTCGTGTCCATTTTGCCAGCTTCTAGCCCACTCCACCCTCTCATCTCCCCTCCAAGGAGGAGATGCCAATATAGTCTCAAGTGTCCACCTGATCCAAGAAGCTCAATCCTCACCAGCATCCCTCTACAAACCCATTGTCCAATCCAATCCATGTCTGAAGAGTTGGCTTTGGGAATGGTTCCTGTCCTGGGCCAACAGAAGATCTGGGGGCCATGACCACCGGGGTCCTTCTTGTCTCAGTTAGACCATTAAATCTGGTCTTATGAGAATTTGGGGTCTGCATCCCACTGTTCCTCTGCTCCCTCAGGGGTTCTCTGCTGTGTTCCCTCTCAGGGCAGTCATAGGTTGTAGCCGGGCACTGTCTGGTTCTTCTGGTCTCAGGATGATGTAGTCTCTGGTTCATGTGGCCCTTTCTGTCTCTTGGGCTCATAATTACCTTGTGTCCTTGGTGTTCTTCATTCTCCTTTGATCCAGGTGGGTTGAGACCAAATGATGCATCTTAGATGGCTGCTTGCCAGCATTTAAGACTCCAGATGCCACTCTTCAAAGCGGGATGCAGAATGTTTTCTTAACAGATTTTATTATGCCAATTGACTTAGATGTCCCTGAAACCATGGTCCTTAGACCCCTGCCCCTGCTACGTTGGACTTCGAAGCATTCAGTTTATTCAGGAAACTTCTTTGCTTTTGGTTTAGTCCAATTGTGCTCACCTCCCCTGTATTGTGTGCTGTCTTTCCCTTCACCTAAAGTAGTTCTTATCTACTATCTAAGTAGTGAATGCCCCCTCCCACCCTCCCTCCCTCCCCCCTCTCGTAACCACGAAAGAATGTTTTCTTCTCAGTTTAAACTATTTCTCAAGTTCTTATAATAGTGGTCTTATACAATATTTGTCCTTTTGCAACTGACTAATTTCACTCAGCATAATGCCTTCCAGGTTCCTCCATGTTAGAAAATGTTTCACAGACTCCTCACTGTTCTTTATCGATGCATAGTATTCCATTTTGTGAATATACCATAATTTATTTATCCATTCATCCGTTGGTGGGTACCATGGTTGCTTCCATCTTTTTGCTATTATAAACAGTGCTGCAATAAACATGGGTGTGCATGTGTGTGTTCGTGTAAAGGGTCTTATTTCTCTAGGATATATTCCCAGGAGCAGGATTGCTGGATCATATGGTAGTTCTATTTCTAGCTTTTTAAGGAAGCGCCAAATTGATTTCCAAAGTGGTTGTACCATTTTACATTCCCACCAGCAGTGTATAAGTGTTCCAATCTCTCCACAGCCTCTCCAACATTTATTATTTTGTGTGTTTTAGATTAATGCCAGCCTTGTTGGAGCGAGATGAAATCTCACTGTAGTTTTGATCTGCATTTCTCTAATGGCTAATGATCGTGAACATCTCCTCATATATCTGTTAGCTACCTGAATGTCTTCTTTAGTGAAGTGTCTATTCATATCTTTTGCCCATTTTTTAATTGGGTTATTTGTCTTTTTGCAGTTGAGTTTTTGCAGTATCCTGTAGATTTTAGAGATCAGAAGCTGATCAGAAAATGTCATAGCTAAAAACTTTTTCCCAGACTGTAGGTAATCTTTTTACTCTGTTGGTGAAGTCTTTGGATGAGCATAGGTGTTTGATGTTTAGGAGCTCCCAGTTATCTAGTTTTTCTTCTACATTCTTTATAATGTTTTGTATACTGCCTATGCCATGTATTAGGGCTCCTAATGTTGTCCCTATTTTTTCTTTCACGATCTTTATTGTTTTAGATTTTATATTTAGGTCTTTCATCCATTTTGAGTTAGTTTTTGTGCATGGAGTGAGGTATGGGTCTTGTTTCATTTTTTTGCAGATGTATATCCAGTTATGCCAGCACCATTTGTTAAAAAGACTGTCTTTTCCCCATTTAACTGTTTTGGGGCCTTTGTCAAATATCAACTTCTCATATGAGGATGGATTTATGTCTGGATTCTCAATTCTGTTCCATTGGTCCATGTATCTGTTGCTGTACTAGTACCAGGTGGTTTGACTGCTGTGGCGGTATAATAGGTTCTAAAATCAGGTAAAGTAAGGCCTCCCACTTTGTTCTTCTGTTTCAGTAATGCCTTATTTATCCGGGGCCCCTTTCCCTTCCATACGAAGGTGGTGATTTGTTTCTCCATCTCATTAAAGAATGTCGTTGGGATTTGGATTGGAATTGCATTAAATGTATAGATCGCTTTTGGTAGAATAGACATTTATTTTTGTAATGTTAAGTCTTCCTATCCACGAGCAAGGTATGTTCTTCCACTTACATAAGTCTCTTTTGGTTTCTTACAGAAGTGTACTGTAGTTTTCTTTGTATAAGTCTTTTACATCTCTGGTTGGATTTATTCCTAAGTATTTTATCTTCTTGGGGGCTACTGTAAACGGCATTGATTTGGTGACTTCCTCTTCAATGTTCTTTTTGTTGGTGTAGAGGAAACCAACTGATTTTCTGTATGTTTATCTTGTATCCCGATACTCTGCTGAACTTTCCTATTAGTTTCAGTAGTTTTCCGGAGGAGTCCTTAGGGTTTTCTATGTATAAGATCATGTCATCTGCAAATAGAGATACTTTTACTTCCTCCTTGCCAGTCTGGATGCCCTTTATTTCTTTATCTAGCCTGATTGCTCTGGCTAGGACTTCCAGCACAATGTTGAATAAGAGTGGTGATAAAGGGCATCCTTGTCTGGTTCCCGATCTCAATGGAAATGTTTTCAGGCTCTCTCCATTTAGGGTAATGTTGGCTGTTGGCTTTGTATAAATGCCCTTATTATGTTGACGAATTTTCCTTCTATTCCTATTTTGCTGAGAGTTTTTATCATGAATGAGTGTTGAACTTTGTCAAATGCCTTTTCTACATCAATTGATAAAATCATGTGATTCTTGTCTTCTGTTTTATTTATGTGGTGGACTATGTTAATTGTTTTTCTAATGTTGAACCATCCCTGCATACCTGGTATGAATCCCACTTGGTCATGGTGAATTGCTTTTTTTGATATGTTGTTGAATTCTGTTGGCTAGAATTTTGTTGAGGATTTTTGCATCTACTTTCGTGAGGGGTATCGGTCTATAATTTTCTTTTCTTGTGGTGTCTTTACCTGGTTTTGGTATCAGGGATATGGTGGCTTCATAGAATGCCTTTGGTAGTATTCCGTCCTTTTCTATGCTCTGAAATACCTTTAGTAGCAGTGGTGTTAACTCTTCTCTGAAAGTTTGGTAGAACTCTGCAGTGAAGCCTTCCCGACCAGGGCTTTTATTTGTTGGGAGTTTTTTGATTACCTTTTCAATCTCTTCTTTTGTTATGGGTCTATTTAGTTGTTCTACCTCTGTTTGTGTTAGTTTATGTAGGTAGTGTGTTTCTAGGAATTCATCCATTTCTTCTAGGTCTTCAAATTTGTTTGAGTATAGTTTTTCATAGTAATCTGATATGATTCTTTTAATGTCAGTTGGGTCTGTTGTAGTATCGTCCCTCTCATTTCTTATTCGGGTTATTTGCTTCCTCTCCTGTTTTTCTTTTGTCAGTTTGGCCAGTGGTTTATCAATTTTGTTGATTTTTTCAAAAACCAACCTTTGGTCTTATCAATTCTTTCAATTGTTTTTCTGTTTTCTATTTCATTTAATATAGCTCAAATTTTTATTATTTGTTTTCTTCTGGTGCCTGTGGGTTTCTTTTGTTGCTCTCTATTTGTTCAAGTTGTAGGGATAATTCTTTGATTTTGCCCCTTTCGTCTTTTTGTATGTGTGCATTGATTGATATAAATTGGCCTCTGAGCACTGCTTTTACTGTGTCCCAAAGGTTCTCATAGGAAGTGTTTTCATTCTCATTGGATTCTCTGAATTTCTTTATTCCATCCTTAATGTCTTCTATAATCTAGTCTTTTTTTCCCAAGTGTTTGATTTCTTTTCCCTGCTTTTCCTGTTATTGATTTCCACTTTTATGGCCTTATGGTCAGAGAAGATGCTTTGTAATATTTCAATGTTTTGGATTCTGCTAAGGCTTGCTTTATGACCTAATATGTGGTCTATTCTAGAGAATGTTCCGCGTGCGCTAGAAAAGAAAGTATACTTGGTTGCTGTTGAGTGGAGTGTTCTGTATTTGTCTATGAGGTCAAGTTGGTTGATTGTGGCATTTAGATGTTCCATGTCTTTATTGAGCTTCTTTCTGGATGTCTTGTCCTTCACCGAAAGTGGTGTGTTGAAGTCTCCTACTATTATTGTGGAGCTGTCTATCTCACTTTTCAATGCTGACAGAGTTTGTTTTATGTATCTTGCAGTCCTGTCATTGGGTGCGTAAATATTTAATATGGCTATATCTTCTTGGTGTATTGTCCCTTTAATCAATAGTGTCCTTCCTTATCCTTTCTGATGGATTTAACTTTAAAGTCTATTTTGTCAGAAATTAATATTGCCACTCCTGCTCTTTTTTGATTGTTGTTTGCTTGATATATTTTTTTTCCATCTTTTGAGTTTTAGTTTGTTTGTGTCTCTAAGTCTAAGGTGTGTCTCTTGTAGGCAGCATATAGACGGATCTTGTTTTTTAATCCATTCTGCCACTCTCTGTCTCTTTATTGTGCATTTAGTCCATTTACATTCAGGGTAATTATGGATAGGTATGAATTTAGTGCTATCATTTTGATGTCTTTTTTTGTGTGTTGACAGTTTCTTTTCCCCACTTGATTTTATGCGCTGAGTAGATTTTCTTATATATTGTCCTTTCCTCATATTCATTGTTGTTGATTTTGTTTCTGCTGAGTCTCTATTTTTTTCTTGTATTTTATTTTGATGAGTAGGATAGTTTGTCTCCTTTGCGGTTACCTTATTATTTACCCCTATTTTTCTAAATTTAAAACTAACTTTTATTTCTTTGTATCGCCATATCTTCCTCTCCATGTGGAAGGTGTATGATTACATTTCTTAGTCCCTCTTTATTATTTTAATGTTGTCTTCTTTTATATAATAACATTGCTGTTACCCTGTTTTGGGCTTTTTTTTTTTTTTAATAATCTTGCTTTGTTTTTTTGGATTTCCCTGTCTCGGTTGACTTCTGGTTCTAGTCTTGGGTTGATGCCTGATATTATTGTTTTTCTAACCAAAGAATTCCCTTTAGTATTTCTTGTAGTTTTGGTTTGGTTTTTATGAATTCCCTCAACTTGTGCTTTTCTGGAAATGTCTTAATTTCACTTTCATATTTAAGAGACAGTTTTGATGGATATATGATTCTTGACAGGCAATTTTTTTCCTTCAATTTTTTAAGTATGTCATCCCATTGCCTTCTTGCCTGCATGGTTTCTGCCGAGTAGTCCGAGCTTATTCTTATTGGCTCTCCTTTGTAGGTGACTTTTCGTTTATCCTTTGCTGCTCTTATAATTCTCTCTTTATCTTTGGTTTTGGCAAGTTTGATTATAATATGTCTTGGTGACTTTCTTTTAACATCTACCTTATGTGGATTTCTTTTAACATCTACCTTATGTGGAGTTTGATGAGCATCTTGGATAGAAATCTTCTCACCTTTCACCATATCAGGGAAGTTTTCTGACAATAAATCTTCAACAATTTTCTCTGTATTTTCTGTTATCCCTCCCTGTTCTGGTACTCCAATCACTCATAGGTCATTTCTCTTGATGGAGTCCCACATGATTCTTAAGGTTTCTTCATTTTTTTTAATTCTTTTATCTGATTTTTCTTCAAATATATTAGTGCCAAGTGATTTATCTTCGAGTTCAGAAATTCTAGCTTCTATTTCCTCAATTCTGCTCCTTTGACTTTCTATTGAGTTGTCTAATTCAGTAATTTTATTGTTAATCCTCTGAATTTCTGATTGCTGTCTGTCTGTGGATTTTTCCAGCTTATTAAACTTTTCATTATGTTCCTGAATAATCTTTCTAATTTCTGCAGTTGCTTTATCTGTGTGTTCCTTGGCTTGTTCTGCATATTGCCTCATTTCTTTCCTGATGTCTTGAAGGGTTCTGTACATTAAACTTCTGTATTCTGCATCTGGTAATTCCAGAAATGCACTTTCATCTAGAAGATCCCTGGGACCTTTGTTTTGAGAGCCTGTTGAGGTGATCATGGTTTGTTTCTTTATGTGACTTGATATTGACTGTTGTCTCCAAGCCATCTATAAGTTATTGTATTAGTTTATGCTTGCTTACTGTGTCGTAGCTGCTTGCTTTGTTTTCCTTTGGTATACCCCTATGGGTTGCTTGAGTGAGCTAGCTTGATTATTTTCGCCTTTGGAGCTCTGGTGTCCTGTCCCCAGCTGGCTAGAGCTGCTATCAGGTATATCAGTCTAGGAGTCCATTCGGTTTTCTTGTATGAATTCAGCTCAGGTTTCCAGGTAGCTGATCATCAAGTATGTGGTACAGGCTCTGTCCTACAGTCTTAGAGGGACAGGGGTGATTGGCGTATACACCGGTATCTGATTGCAGCAGGGGGTCATGCTCTGAACAGGGCAGGGGGCTGAGAACTGACCCCCAAGTGTCTCTGAGGAAAACACGTCTCTGTTCCCTGAAGTGTGCTGGTAGATGGGTTCTGCAAAGGGACCATGGGCACCCAAAGTTTTTGGGTGTAAGGACTGGGAGGTACCAGTTATCTTTGGACCCTTGTCATGGGTGGCTGGGTGACCTGAGTGGAGCTACCAATCCTTAGGTCCCTGATGTGGGTAGGTGAGGACCTAGTTTAATAGGCAAAGCAATGTCAAACATCAAACACCCACTTCTCCACTGCACACCTGAAATGGTTGGAGTTTGCCAACAAGGGCCTATTCTCCCGATATAGGCCCATACAGGTCCATGCAGAAGGGAAAGGTGCTCAAGGTCCATGGACGGTTTATGCCTGGACAGGAGCTGTTCTGTCCTGAGCCCCCCTGGTTAATGGAGCTAGCAAATTATCTTTTCCCCCCAATTACAAATTTTTTCCTTCTCCAAGGCTGGGAGGATGGATGTAGGTGCTCACCAGGGTCTATCTCAGGCCCAGGGATTCAACTGCTTAAGCTGGCTTGGGGGAGGGGGAGCGGTAAAATATACACAAGTACTTAGCTTTTGCCAAGAGCGCCATTCTCCTCAGGTTCCAGAGGTGTGAGGAGGCTGTGTGGCTGGCTGCTTCTCCCTGAGGAAACTGCGGCCAAACACCAGTACCAGCTGCCACCACCACTCAGGGAATGGTGCCTGAGGGCTCCCTGCCATTCACGTCCGGAAACTCCTCTCTGCTTCTGAACGGTCTCTTCCTCCCCTTGCCCCTCAGTTCGTTGTCTAAGCTTGCCTTTGATGCTCAGAGCTCCTAGCTTGTCAGAAATATACTCATTTCACTTGTTTTTTTTGGTCTTTGTTGTAAAGAGGGCTTGCCAGAAGCATCTGTCTATTCCGCCATCTTGGCTCCACCTCCGCACTCTTAAGTTTTAATGTGTACATCTAATATTAGCCTAAAAAAAAAAAAAAATTAGCCTCAGACTCTGTTTAAAAAAAACTAACTTTAGATTTTGTAAGAAAACAATATAACCGATATTTCTACCTTCCTTCTAAACAAAGGATCTATCATAACCTTTTAACTTCCCTCTGAAATATCCTCTGTAATCCCCCATGTTTATGCTATATAAGTGGTAGTCCCATCTTCATTATAAACCTCCAAAATAGTTATTTTTTATATCTTTTTAGATTTGTTAATATGTTTTATCTATTTATTTACTCACCACTGCTTCTGGCATTCCACTTCTTCTTGGGCTCAACTTCTTTCTTGTTGAAGTACATCTTTTACTATTCATTGGCTGAGATTCCGTGGGGACTTATCTTTTAGACTTCATGTCTTCAAATGTCTCTTTTACCCTCTGTATTAATTTCCTGTGGCTGCTCTGAAAAATTACCACAAACTTAATGGCTTGAAACACCACAAATTTATTCTTCTATACTTCTGAAGGCTCAAAGTCCAAAATCAGTTTCACTGGGATAAAGTCAACATGTCAGCAGGGATGGTTGCTTCAAGAGGTTCTAAGCGAGAATCCATCTCCTTGCCTTTTCTAGCTTCTGGAGGCTGCCTACATTCCTTGGCGTGTCACCTCTTCCTTGAATCATTCAAACCTCTTGCTTTAGTCATCATATTTCCTACTTCCCTTTTTTTTTATTTTCTTGCCTCCCCTCTTATAAGGACCCTTGTGTTTACATTTAGGGATGACCCAGCTAATCCAGGATAATCTCCCCATCTCAAGATGTTTAACTTCATCACACCTGCAAGTCTCTTTTGCCATATAAGGTGACTTTCACTGAAGATTAGGACATGAATATCCTTGGGAGGGGGCATTATTCATTCAGCCTACCACAGTCCACTTCTGGCCCCCAAAGATTCACAGCCATCCCACATTCAAAATGCACTTACTCCATGCCAACATCCCCTAAAATCTCAACCTGTTACAGCATTGAATACAAAATCTCATCATCTCAAAAGTCCCAAATTCCATTATCTTAATCATCTAAACAAAGTATGGGTGAGACTCTGGGTATGAGCCATCCTATGGAAAAATTCTTATCTGTGGACCTGTGAAATTAGAAAGCAAGTTATCTGTTCCCAAAATACAACAATGGAAAAGGTGTAGGATAATAGTTACAGACATCCCCATTCCAAAAGAGAAAAAAGAAATGGAAAGAAGAAAGGAGTCATTGGCCCTAAGCATGGTTGAAGTCCAACTGAGCAAACTCCATTAGACATCAAGGCCTAAAAATAATACTCTGTAGCTCTTGGCTCCATTCTCTGGGCCCACAGCTCTGCCCTCTGAGTCATTCTTCCTATTTCATGAAGAGTAGCATGTGTTCTCTGCTGAGTAGTTTTTAACAGGCTGTTTCCTGCTTGTCAAATTTTGGGGGTCCAACAGCCTTCTTTCATTTTTTTCTCTTCTTGCCCCCTCAGTCCAAGCTGGCAGAGATTCTGCTGTTATAACATTCTCAAAAATCTTGTGGGTTTCCCATGTATACCATAAGGATTTATTCCATTAAACAAGAGGCTCATCCACAAGTTTTTCCAGATAGTTTCATCTCTATTCTTGGCTTCTGTTGAGAAAGTTGAGGGGATCCATGAGTCACATGCCTAATCTCTTCATAGAGCCTCTGTGTGATTGAATACTCTGAATGTTTGATCCTTTTGATGCACTAGCAAAAGGTTGTCCCTCCACATACTTGGCATTCTTTCCAGAGCACACTTTTTTGACAGTGAATCTCCTAATTTTAGCATCTTTTGCAATCCAGGCAGACTGAGAATTTTCCAAATCATCCAGTTCTGGTTCCTTTCTGCTTAACAGTTCTTCCCTCAATTTATCTCTTTCCTCTCACAGGTATTTTACTACCAGTAACAGTTGCAGCAGTACACTGACAGAGAACTGACAGAAATTCAACCCAAATTCAGAAGAGAATGTGGAATGAGGGATATCATTGCTGATGTCAGATGGATCTTGGCTGAAAGCAGATAATACCAAAAAGATGTTTATCTGTGTTTTATTGAGTATGCAAAGGCATTCAACTATATAGATCATTACAAATTATGGGTAACATTGCAAAGAATGAGAATTCCAGAACACTTAATTGTGGTCATGCAAAATCTGTGCATAGACCAAGAGGCAGTCGTTTGAACAGAACAAGGGGGTACTATGTGGCTTGAAATCAGTAAAGAAGTGCATCAGGGTTGCATCCTTTCAATCTGTATGCTGAGCAAATAATCCAAGAAGCCAGACTATATGAAGAAGAATGCAGCAACGCGATTGGAGGAAGACTCATTAACCTGCAACATGCAGATGACCCAACCTTGTTTGCTAAAAGCAAAATGGACCTGAAGCACTTAACTGATGGAGATCAAAGAGTAAAGTCTTCAGTATGGATTACACCTCAGCATAAAGAAAAGAAAAATCCTCACAACTGGCCCAATAAGCAGAATCATGATAAATGGAGAAAAGATTGAAGTTGTCAAGGATTTCATTTTGCTTGGATCCACAATCAATGCCCATGGGAGCATCAGTCAAGAAATCAAATGATGTATTGCAACGGGCAAATCTGCTGTAAAAGGCCTCTTTAAAGTGTTAAAAAGCAAAGCTGTCACTTTGAGGACTAAGGCACACCTGACCCAAGCCATGATATTTTCAACGACCTCATATGCATGCAAAAGCTGGACGATGAATAAGGAAGGCTGAAGGATTGATGTAGTTGAGTTATGGTGTTGTCAAAGAATATTGAATATACCATGGGTTGCCAGAAGGATGAACAAATCTGTCTTGGAAGAAGTACAGCCAGAATGATCCTTGGACGTGAAGATGGTGAGATTTTGCCTCATAAGCTTTGGACATGTTATCAGGAGGGACTAGTCTCTGGAGAAGGACATCATGCTTGGTAAAGTAGAGAATCAGTGAAAGAGAGGAAAACTCTCAAGGAGATGGACTGACACAGTGGCTGCAATGATGGGCTCAGGCACAGCAACAATTGTGAGGATGGCTCAGGACCTGGCAGTGTTTCGTTCTGTTGTACATAGGGTCACTATGAGTTGGAACTGACTTGATGGTACCTAGCAACAACAACAACAGCAACGAGAAACCAGACCTCACCTTCAACACTTTACTTAGAAATCTTCTCAGCTAAATATCCAAAGTACAAAACCAGTTGCTGCCAAGTTGATTCTGAGTCGTGATGACCCAATGTGTGTCAAAGTGGAACTGAGCTCCACAGAACTTTCAATCTCTATGATCTTTTGGAAATAGATCACCAGGACTTTCTACTTCAGTGCTGCTGGGTGGATTTGAATCACAAACCTTCCAGTTGGTAGCTAAGCGTTAACTGTTTGTACCACAGAAATTCCAGGTTTCTAACACCATATAACAAGGATCCTCTTTCCTTCAGTTTCCAATAACATGTTCCTCATTTTCTTCTAAACCCTCACTATCAGTACTTTCAGTGTTCATGTTTCAACCAACATCCAGTTTATGAAGATATAGGTATTCTCTAGATGATATAAGCTTTATCTTTTTTCAATGTAAAGATTTGTATCTTTTTTCAGTTCTGTAAAATCTCACCCATTTTCATTTTTAATATTGCCTTTCCCAACCACAAGTCTTTTCCTTTTGCAACTCTATTTTTTAGAGGGATATTAAGTCTTCTCACTCTATGCTGTCTTTTAAACTCTTAATTTTTTACATTTTCTTTTCTTTTTGTGCTAACATTTTCAGCACCTTACTTTGATCCATTCTCCAGTTTTTCCAGTTTTCTCTTCAGCAACATTTTATATGCTATTTAAACCATAAATTGAGTTTCTCAATTTAATCATTAAATATTTTGTATTTTTAGAAGGTATATATTCCTTTCAAGTCTACCCTGTAACTTTTGATAGTCTTTTTTTCCTACACCATATTTTCCACAACCTCTCTTATTTCTTTAAAACTATCGAGAATACTTATTTTATATTCTGTACTGACCATTCCAATACCTGTAATCATTTCATGTTGTTTTCTGTAGTTTGTTATTCATGTGACCATTGCTTATCATAACTCACTTCTTTGTGTGTTTTATGGTTTTGGGTTACAAAATCACATTCCTTGGAAGTTTTTCTATGTTAACTTTTTGAAAACTAGTGCATTGGTTTCATGGGACTGCCGTAACAAATTACCACAAACTGGGTAACTTAAAACAACAGAAATATATTCTCTCACAGTTCAGAAGGCCAAAAGTCCAAAATCAAGGTGCTTACAGGCCATTCTACCCCCAAAGGCTCTAGGGGGGAATCCTTCCTTGACTCTTCCAGCTCCTGGTAGCTCCTGGAATTCCCTGGCTTGTGTCAGCATCACTCCAATCTCTGCCTCCTCTGGCCTACTTACCTGTGTGTCTGTCTCTGCATTGCTGCTGCTTCTTATAAGAACACCAATCATTGGATTTATGGTCCACCTAAATCTAGATGATGATGATTATTATTATGGACAAGGATATTAGGTGGGCCTTAAATTAGGATGATTTCATCTCAAAATTCTTAACTAATTACATCTGCAAAGGCTATGTTTCCAAATATGGTCACATTCTGTAGTTCCAAGTGGACCTGAACTTTTGGGGGAGGAGCACTATTCAACCCACTTCAAAAAAAAAAAAAATCCAAACCCAGTGCCGTCGATTCCGACTCATAGCGATCCTATAGGACAGAGTAGAACTGCCCCATACAGTTTCCAGCGAGTGCCTGGTGGATTTGAACTGCCGACCTTTTGGTTAGCAGCCGTAGCACTTAACCACTACACCACCAGGAACCCACTTCACCTAGGATTAAAAATTGTTCAACAAAGAGAATTTGCTTTTGCTTCCAGCTCCCAGAGGAACTACCAAGTAGGGACTGTTTAGGTTAACTAAAATTTCTGCTTGAATTTTTTTTGACCTACAAGGGACAAACCCATGTGAAAGTGCATTGCTAAGAATGCTCAATCAAATCCTTCCCTCCTCTGAGTAACACAGTTGACATAGACAATATCTTTCCCATTTTTTTACTCTGTGAGGTAGGTTGTTTTCTGTGTTCGTATTCTAATTGCCACTTATGAGGGGGCAGGGAAGACCCAACATTATTCGAGGTTCTCCAATCTGACGTGACATCTTGCTCGGGCTGTAGATTTTTTCCAGTTCAAAGAAAAGTTTGGCTTCGGTACTGAATAACCTCTCTGGTTTCTAATGTCCTTGTAGTTTCTTGGACACAGAAATTTTCCTCACTTTCCCACCGGCTCAGTCATGCTTATCCAAAGAAACTTATGCACTGTTGAAGGACACCAAATAAGAGAGAAGTAATCTTCTGGGATAGAAAAGCTCAGCATCATGAAAATGTCAATTCTCTGCAAGTTAATTTATAAATTTGTCTCAGTACCAATAAACTTTTTTCCTTCTTTTGGAATGAGACAAACTAGTTCTGAGTTCATATGGAAAAATAAATAAGAATAGCCTGGAAAACTCTGAAACGATGGGATGCATCCTATTAGAAATAGAAACATAAATGCTAAGTAAATAAAATTGCACCCTCACATGAGTGACAGGCTAACAGAACAGAATAGAAAACCCAGAAATAGTCCAAAATACACATGGGAATGGGTTATCTGACCAAGGTGGCATCTACAGTTGGTATAGGAAGGATGGAACTTTCAGTGCTGGTGTTGAGACAAACTAAGTAACCATCTAGAAAAAAACAAAGTTGGATCCATATCACAAGAAGGATAAACTTGATGTAGACTGTACATTTTAAAATGAAACTGTATTTATTGATAGAGGTTCTTTACATATTCTGGGTAATCCTACAAATCAATAAATACACAGAAGACTTGAACAGATACTTCATAAAAGAAGACATTCAATTGGCCAATAAATGTGTGAAGAGATGCTTAATTTCATTAGCCATCAGGGAAATGCATATTAAACTTACAATGAGATACCACTACATATATACAAGAATGGCTAAAACGAAAAAGACTGACAATACCAAGTGTTGAGGAGGACATTGAGCAACCGGGGCTTTCAGACACTGTGTATGTATACATCCAATAGAAATGCATTCATATGTTCACCAAAAGATAGATACAAGAACACTAATAGCTGTAGCCAGTGGAAAGATTTCATCCTGTCCTCCATCCTGGAGCCCTGGTGGCACAGTGATTAAGAGCTCAGGCTGCTAAGCAAAAGATCAGCAGTTTGAATCCACCAGTCGCTCCTTGGAAACTCAATGGGGCAGTTCCACTTTGTCCTATAGGGTCGCCATGAGTTGGAATTGACTCAACGGCAATGGGTTTGGGTTTCATTGGTTTTGGTCCTCCATCTGCTCTGGGCTTCTTACTATAAAAGAGTAAAGTGTCATTATCATTTAAGTTCTTGCTACTCAAAGCGTAGTCCACGGATCAGCAGGAGCAGCATCACCCGAGAGCTTGTTAGAAAAGCAGCATTTCAGATCATGGCCCCAAACCAAAACCCACTGCCGTCAAGTTGATTCCAACTCATAGTGACCCCATGGTGGATTTGAACTGCCAACCTCTTGGTTAGCAGCTGTAGCACTTAACCACTACGCCACCAGGGTTTCCAGATCATGGCCAGATGTACTATATCAATATTTGCATTTTAACAAGAGCCCAAGATGATTTATCCACACATTAAAGTTTGAAAAGCCCTAGTTTAAACCAATTAGTCAGGTATTTCAACTGTACTTTTGTACAGTTGAAAACATTCTGATACAGACATAGCCCAAAACCTCCTCTCCCATCCCCCTGGCTACCAGTTGCCACTGAAATCAATTCCAACTCATGGTAACCCCACGTGTGAGAGTAGAACTGTGCTCCATAGAGTTTTCAGTGGCTGATTTTTTGAAAGGTGATCTCCAGGCCTTTCTTCTGATACACCTTTGGGTGGACTTGAACCTCCACCTCCAACGTTTCAGTTAGCTGCCAAGTGTTAACCATTTGCACCACCTAGGGACTCCATTCATTGACTACTGCCTTGCATATGTCTGTTTATGCCCTTTTCTTTGCTCAAACAAACACATGTACATATATATACCCTTGAGCAGTGGTTAAGAGTATGGAGTGCAGGAGGCGGAGCCAATATGGTGCTATAGACAGAAACACCATGCCGTCCCTCTGCAGCAAAGACCCAAAAAACTAAGTAAGACAAATACAAGTGTTGATCCTGGAACTCTAAGTACCAAATGACGGAATAAGGAACTCCATCAAGCACTGAATGGAATATGAAACTGACAGAAAAAAGAGAACAAGGAGACCTACAGAGTGGAGGTCCCCTACCAGCTAATGTGGCCAGATTCGCTGTCTTGGACTATAGACACCTTTTCTTTCTCCTGCCCAATTAACCCAGTGTGTCATTCCCTCTCCTTGACAGGCTGTGAATTTTGGTTTGTTTTGTTTTTCTTCTTTTTTTTCTTTCTGTTTCTTCTCTCTCTCCCTTCCTTCATTTCCTGTCTCCCACCTACCCAGCCCCATGCACTGCTCCCAACTTCTTGGTGCACCTTTCTGTACTGCTGAGCTGTAAAGCCTCTGGTACATGGCCTCTCCGGGTCTGCACCACACTGACGGGCTACCATCATGGACTGCTGTGAAAGGGATCACAATTGACAGTCCCAGACAGAGTGGGATAAAAATATAGAACAAAATTCAAACTCACACAAAAAAGGACCAGACTTACTGGTCTGACAGACTCTGGAGAAACCCCAAGAGCATGGCTCCAGGACACCCTTTTAACTCAGTACTGAAGTCACTCCTGAGGTCCACCTTTCAGCCAAAGATTAGGCAGGACAACAAAAGAAACAATAACACACGTAGCTTAATCATGTATATGAGATTGCATGGGCACACCAGCCCAGGGGCAAGGATGAGAAGGCAGGAGGCGACAGGAAAGCTGGATGAATGGAAATAGGGAACTCAAGGTTTAGAAGGGGAGAGTGTTGACACATCGTCGGTTGGCAACCAATGTAACAAAACATGTACTAATTTTTTTCATGAGAAACTAATTTGCTCTGTAAACCTTCATCTAAAGCGCGCGCACGCACACACACACACACACACACACACGCACAGAAAAGAGATTACAGCCGTGGAAACCCTATGGGGCAGTTCTACTCTGTCCTACAGGGTCTCTATGAGTCAGAATCAACTCGACAGCAATGGGTTTGGTTTTTAAGACATAACAAATGTTAACTATTATTAATTATGTATTTATGATTTCATTTAAAAAATAGAAATTATAGATTATAAATGCTCAGTAAAAACACGTTACTCCTCAGGTGATGCTTTATTGAACCAATTTAAGCTGGCTAATGCTCCAGAAGGAAACCCTGGTGGCATAGTGGTTAAGTACTACAGCTGCTAACCAAGAGGTCAGCAGTTCATATCCGCCAGGCACTCCTTGGAAACTCTATGGGGCAGTTCTACTCTGTCCTATCGGGTCACTATGAGTCAGCGTCAACTCGACAGCAGTGGGTTTGGTGATTTTGGAATGCTCCAGGTCAGTACATATAGGTAACACCTAATAGTTGACATATGTTGAATGTTCTATGCTCTAACCACTAGTTTTATAAGGAATAATTTTATTCAATTCACATGCAAAATATATGTTGCAGATGAGGAAACGAAGCTTAGAAAGATGAAGTAACTTGCCCAAGGCTGTGCAGATAGCATGTAATGGAGCTGATATTTGACACCAGGAAATTTTACTCCAGAACATACATTTCTTAACTACTTTGCTGCCTTCTAATAAATTAAGTTTTAAAAGCTGTAGAATATTCCAAAAAGCACAGATGGTCACCTGATTTATGACCAAGATACTACTACAGTTCAGTGGAGGAAAGATTACCCTTTCAATAAAAGGGGTCAACTAAATACTCACTTAGAAAAATATAAATCCTGATTTCTATCTTCTGACTTTCACAACAATAATTCATGATGGATTGTAGGTATACCTGTGAAAACTAAAACAATAAAGTGTCTAGAACTGTACTGTTCAATACAGCAACCACTAGCCACATGAGCTATTTAAATTAAATTAAAAATTCAGTTCCTCAACCACACTAGTCACATTTTAAGCACTCAATCACCACCTGTGCCACTGGCTACTGTATTGGGCAGTACAGGCATAAAACATTTCCATTGTCACAGTAAGGTCTATTGGACGGCTCTATTTACAAAAAAATAAGAGAATTTCTTTGTGACTAAAAAGTAGGCAAAGATTTCTTAGACAAAACACCGAATATACTAACCGTAAAAGAAAAGGTTGATAGGTTGGACCTCACAAAATTAAGTTCTGTTCATCAAAAGATGCTATTAATGGAGTGGGAGTGAAAAGATAAGCTCCAGACTGAGAGAAGCTATTTTCAAAACATACATCAAACAAAGGACTCATATTCACATGTACAAAGAATTCCTACAAATTAATAAGGAAAAGCCAGATACCCAACTCCAAAATGGGCAAAAGATCTGAAGAAGCACTTCACAAAAGAAGATATCCAAATGGTCAATAAATATAGTAAAGCCTGTGAAAGCCGAGTCCTGTGTAAGGTAGAAACCTGCCAGAGAGCCAGGGAATCTCAAATATTTTCTACTAAATAGAGAGTGATGGAAAAGTGGTACCACACCCTGTCAAAGGCAGAAAACTCACAAGACTTGTCAAAATAAGTCAGTCCCATCGGGTTCCAGTTCTCACAGGCTTCACTATATAAAAGGTACTGAACATCAGGGAAATGAGAATTAAAATTATAACAAGATACTACTACACACCTAACCAGAACGGCTAAAGTTAAATCAACACACAAGACCAAGCATTTTTGAGGACGTGAAGCAAACTGAACGCTTACAACTTCTGGTGGAAGTGTAAACTGGTACATCCCCACCTCTCCCCTCCCTTGTAACCATCAAAGATTGGTACGACTATTTTCAAAAACTGTTTGGCGGTATCTAAAACTAAACATATGCCTACATTATCACCCAGAAATTTTAATCCTGGGCACATAACCAAAGACATTCATCACATGACTTGTACAAGAATGTTCATAGCTGCATATTCATAATAGCTGGAAATGATCTCAATGGAGATGTCTTCAACAGTAAAACATATTAATAGACAATAAACTCTGGTTTATTCATACAATAGAACACTATCTAGAAAAACAAAACAAATTAACAAAAATGCCGATACATGGAAAAACATGAATGAATCCTCACAGACAAAATGTTGAATGAAAGAGTATGTATTCTACGGTTCTATATACATAAAGTTCAAAAAAGAAAATTTTTTTTTTTTTTTATACATAAAGTTCAAAGGCAGGCAAAATTAACCTACGGTTACAGAAAAGTGAAGTGACTGCACTTGGAGGTAACCACTGGGAGAAAGCATTGTAAATCTTCCGAGATGCTGGAAATGTTCTAGATCTTGATTTTTGTGGTATATCAAGCTGTGCCCTTAAAAACTGTACACCTTAACATTCTTTGATGGTTACCAGGGATGGAGGGGGGAAGGGAAAACCACTAACTAGATAGTAAACACATACTAACTTTGATGAAGGGAGAGATAATACACAACATGAGGGAAGTCAGCACAACACAATCAAGGTAAAGGAAGACACTGAAAGATATGCAAGAGTAAAAGGAAACAATGGTAAATACTAATATATATACAATCTTGCAACCCCCCAATAGCAGCTGCTATAACAGAAATACCACAAGTGGATGGCTGTAACAAACAGAAATTTATTCTCTCACAGTCTAGGATGCTAGAAGTCTGAATTCAGGGTGCCAACTCCAGCAGAAAGCTTTTTCTCTCTGTTGGCTCTGAGGGTAGGTCCTTGTCATCAGTCTTCCCTGGTCCAGGAGCCTTTCAGCACAGGGGCCCCGGGTCCAAAGCGTGCATTATTTTCCCAGCTCTTGTTTCTTGGTGGTATGTGGTCCCCCTGTCTCTATGCTCACTTCTCTCTTTTATATCTCAAAAGAGATTGACTTAAAATACAACCTAATCTTATAGATTGAGTCCTGCCTCATTTACATAACTGCCGCTAATTTCACCTGATTAACATCAAAGAGGTAGGATGTACAGCACATAGGAAAATCAAATCAGCTGACAAAATGGTGGACAAATGCACAATACTGAGAATCATGGACTACCCAAGTTAACAGATAGTTTGGGGGGACACAATTCAATCCATAACAAACAGTAATAAAAATAATGTACAAGTGGATACATAGGTAGATATGTAAGCTGAACAGGGGTAGAAGGGTATATGGAAGTACATCCACGTACATATACGTGTGTAAACCAAAAATCCAAACTTGTCTCCATCAGGTTGATTCTGACTCATAGCAACCCATGTATGCAATTGTGTGCACAAGGAACCCAGTCATGAAAACTTCTTAGCCACAACCATACATCTCCTAGGACTGAGATACTGCCTTGAGGGCTAGGGACCATAGTCTTGGGGGTCATCTAGGTCAATTGGAATATCATAATCCATAAAGGCAATGTTCTATATCCTACCCTGGCAAGTAGTAACTGGAGTCTTAAAAGTTTTCGAGCAGCCATCTAAGACACAACAATTGGTGTCTTCCTGTGGAGCAAAGAAGAGTGAAGAAAATCAAAGACCCAAGGAAACAATCAGTCTAAAGGACTAATGGACCACATGAACCACAGCCTCTGCTAGCCCGAGACCAGAAGAACTAGCTGGTGCCCAGCTACCACTACCTGCTGCTCTGACCAGGACCACAATTGTAGGTGACGGACAGAGTGGGAGAGAAATATAAAACAAAATTCAAACTCATATATAGGACCAGACTTACTGGTCTCATAGACACTGGTGGAACCCCCAAGACAATGGCCTTTAGACAAATATTGTATGAGACCACTACTATAAGAACTCAAGAAAAGATTTAAATACAGAAAAAAAGCATTCTTTGATGGTTACGAGGGTGGGGAGGGAGAGGGACGGGAAATCACTAACTAGATAGTAGACAAGGGTCAACTTCAGTGAAGGGAAGGGCAACACACAATACATGGGAAGTCAGCACAACTAGACCAAAGCAAAGCAAAGCAGTTTCCCAGAGACATTCAAACACTTTGAGGGACAGAGTAGCTGGGGTTGGGGCCTAGGGACCATAGCTTCAGGGGACATCTAGGTCAACTGGCATAACATAGTTTATTAAGAAAATGTTCTACATCCCGCTTTGGTGAGTGTTTGTCCGGAGTCTTAAAAGCTTGTGGGCAGCCATCTAAGATACATCACTTGGTCCTATCCTACTTGGAGCAAATGAGAATGAAGAAAACCAAAGACACAAGGAAAATACTAGCCCAAAAGACTGAAGGGACAAATGAACCAAAGACTCCACCTGAGACCAGAAGGACTAGATGGTACCTGTCTACTACCAATGACTGCCCTGACAGGAAACACAACAGAGAGTCCCGGACAGAGCAGGAAGAAAACTCAAATTCATGTAAAAAGACCAGACTTAATGGTCTGACAGAGGCTGGAGGAACCCAGAAACTATGGGTCCTGGATGCACTGTTAACCAAGAACTGAAACCATTCATGAAGCCCACTCTTCAGACAAAGATTAGACAGTACTATAAAACAAAAAATAATACACATAAGGAATGTGCTTCTTATTCAATCAGATATATGGGACCAAATTGGCAGCTCCTGTCCAAAAGCAGGATGGGAAGGCAGGAAGGGACGGGAACTGGTTGAATGAACACAGGGAACCTGGGATGGAAGGAGGGAGTGCACTGTCAAATCATGGGGATTGCAACTAATGTCACAAAACAATATGTGTATAAACTGTTGAATGAGAAATTAACTTGAGTTGTGAATTTTCACCTACAGAACAACAACAAAAGACTATGGCCTTTAGACACCCTTCAGACTTGGAACTGAGATAACTCCCGGAGGTCACATCATAGCCATACAATAGACAGGCCTATACGAAGAACAATAACACCAGTGAGGAACATGCACCTTAGAACAATCAACTATAGAGACCTAAAGGGCAGCATTGCCCAAAAGCAAAGTTCAGAAGGAAGGTAGGGGCAGGAAAGCTGGGTGAATGGACACGGGGAACCCAGGGAGAGAGAGGGGAGAGTGCTGACATATTCAGAGGTGTGCAACCAATGTTACAAAACAAGCTGTGTATGAAGTGTAGATTGGAAACTAATTTGTCCTATAAACTTTCACCTAAACCACAGTAAGATGTTCAAAAAATTATGCACCTTACTGTGTGTAAGTAATTTCAATTAAAATATTATATATATGTATAACTACTGAATGTCCTGAAGACAGCAGATAATACCAAAACATAAAAAAAAAAAAAAGACAGGATGGTTCCAGTAGGCATCCAAAATAAAATATCAGATGACTTTCTAGTAGAAGAAAAGGCACTAGAACTACCTGACAGGGAATTCAAATCTCTAATATCCAGAGTTATCCAAGAGTTGAAGCAAAAAGCAGAAAAAAATGAGGAAAAAACAAATTCATGGAAAATACAGACAAAAAAATTGAAGAATTCAGGAAAATAATACAGGAACAAAACTGCCAAAATAAATTCACAACTAGAAATCATAAAAAACAACAATTAGAAATCCAAAAGATAAAGAACAAGATTTCAGAAATGGACAGTGTCATAGAAGGGCTGAGGAGCAGGTTTGAAATGATGGAAGACAAGATCAGTGAAATTAAAGACAAACATTTGGCTACAACTCTATTTGAGGAAAAATCAGTAAAAAGAATGAAGAAACCCTGAGAATTATGTGGGCTACAATCAAAAGTAAAAATTTGCAAGTGATTGGAGTTCCAGAATAGCAGGAGAAAATGGAAAACACAGAGAAGATCATTGAAGGATTGCTGACAGAAAACTTCCCTGATACCAAGAAAGATGAAAAGCTGACCATCCCAGAAGCTCAATGAACCCCGTATAGGATAGACTGCAAAAGAAAATCACCAAGACATATCATAATCATACTAGCTAGAGCCAAAGACAAAGACAAAAATCCTGAGAGCGGCTCGAGAAAAACAAAAAGTCACATACAGAGGAGAAACAATAAGACTAAGCTCTGATTATTCAGCAGAAATCAAGCAGCCAAGAAGGCAATGGGCTGACATATATAAAGCCTTTAAGGAAAAAAATTGCCAGCCAAGAATTCTATATTCAGCAAAACTGTCTCTCAAATATGATGGTGAAATTAGGGCATTTCCAGATAAACAGAAGTTTAGGGAATGTGTAAAAAGCAAACCAAAATTACAAGAAATACTAAAGGGGGTCCTCTGGTTAGAGAATCAATAACATCAGATAACAACCCAAGACTAGAGCACAGGACAGAACAAACAAGTATTAACCCAGATAGGGAAGTCACAAAAATAAATCAAAGCTAAAACACTGAAAATAGGGAAACAGAGACATTAATATGTAAAAGATGACACCGTTAAAACAAAACAGAGGGGGAGGGAGAGGGTTGTCTCATTAGGGGGAGAGCAATTGGGAGTACGCAGCAGGATGTATATAAGTTTTTGTGTTAGAGACTGACGTGATTTGTAAACTTTCACTTAAAGCACAATAAAAATTAAAAAAAAAAAAAAACTAAACAAAGGGACTAAATAATGTAGTCATAGAACTTCCATATGGAGAAGAAGTCAAGGCGGTATCATGAAATAAAAGAATGGTTTAAACTTAGAAAAATAGAGGTAAACATTAAGGTAACCACAAAGGAGACTAACAATCCTACACATCAAAATAAAAAACAATAAAAACATAAAGACTCTGCAAAAACAAAATCAACAATGAAAAAGATGAAAAGAAAATACATAAAGATAAATGACTCAGGACAGAAAATTAAGTGGAACAAAGAAACTGTCAACACACACATACAAACACATCAAAATGACAGCACTAAACTCATGCCTATCAATAATTATGCTGAATGCACCAATAATGAGACAGGCAGTGGCAGAATGGCTTAAAAAAACACACTCCATCTATATGCTGCCTACAAAAGATTCAGCTCAGACTCAAAGACATAAACAAACTGAAATACTGGTGGCATAGCTTCCATGATCACAGTAATATGTAAGCTACCATGGTATGACAAACTGAAACATGGGTGGTGGACTTCTAACAAATAGAACATGACAAATAGTGATGGGATATCCTTTCCAAGGTTAGGTTACAAAAGATTGTGACTTCCACCTTGCTGCACTCTCTTTCTGGTTCTTCTTGTGTGCTTGTCCTGATGGAGAGGGCTACCTGGGAGGAACTCTGGTAACACTCAATGGGGAGCTGAGGCCCTCAGTCCAACAACCTGAAAGACACTGGATCCTGCCAACAACTATGTGAGTGAGCTTGGAAGTGGATGCTTCCCTAATCGAGCCTTCAGATGAGACCACAGACCCTCGGCTGACACCTTGACTGCAGCTTTGTGAGAGATCATGAAGCAGAGGACCCAGCTAAGCCAGGCCCAAGTTCCTGACCCACAGAAACTGTGAGGTTGTATGTGTATTGTTTTAAGCCAGTAAGTCTTGGGGTAGTTTGTTATGTAGCAATAGATAACTAACACAGAAGGTAAAGGAAAGACAGAAACCAAAGATGGTTCCCATCCAATTTGTGGCTTGGGCAACTGTGTGACTGGGAGTGTCCAAATTCCAGGGAGAGAGAGATTTCTGGGGTGGGGAGAATGGAGGTTGGATAAATAAGCATTTTGTCTGTTGGAGCTTCAGTGAGATGTTGAGTAAGCTGTGGATTCAGGAGTCTGGAGCCCCTTTTCCATGGTTGTACTGTTCCACAAATCAGAGCAGTGAAATCCAAAACTTGAGTTTAGACTCAGGGGAGGGAGGTAAACTAGGCCTTTCCTTTTGCTTCAAGGGGATTTGGGACAACTGTGCCCTCTGCTTGGTCCTGCCTGGCTGTCCTGAGTTCTACTTTGGTATTTAAGGCCAAAACCCAGCTACTAACTAGACATTATTTTGCCTTACTTTGCCTTATTTTATCCACATTGCATATGTCCTTCTTGGCAAGACAGAGTTCTAGAATTCTTGCTTTGCTGGGCCATATACCAATATAACTGTAGTACAGCAGTACATATTTCTAAACTGACAGATCTAAACACAGTGTTTCTCAAAAGGACCCCCATGTTGGCGTTTGGCCCAGGATAATTTGGTGTCATGCTGGAGTGTCCGGAGCATTGCAGGGGGGTTAGCAAGATGCCAGTAGAACCTGCCAGCCATGTGACAACCCAAACAGCCTTCCCACAATTCCAGATGCTTCCTCCCTGAGTTGAGAACCGATGGATTGTTTGTGGTTGCTCACCTGCAACATCTACTCAGCCACACTTGGGGCTTGCACCTTGCCATTTCCTAGATGCCTACTTGGCAAGATGTCCCATGTTATTAAATATTTTCATTTCTAGAGCTTTAACTACAATGGGTTCTCAAAGATGTAAAATACATTGCTAATACAAGAACTATTTTGAATGTAATTGAATTTCAGATCATTTATAAGGTGACATGGAATCTTGTGGAAGCTCGGGGGACATTGTTATAACCGGTGTTCTTTTTCTGTGGCCATGCTGAAAAGAGAAGAGAATGGCTTCTCTGGTTAATAGAATGCTGGCTGACACTTCATGGTAAAGAGTAAGAGAGCTGCCCTAATGCTTCCGATTTGTGAATGCGGACACCTTGGAAGAAGAGCTGGGACATTCTGGAACCTTGTTCTGGTGGTGCAAGAATTTATTCCTACCCTGCGTTGTGAAGTTATTACTCTACCTCAAATCTATGTCAAAAAGAAAAAATAGAATTTGCATTTATCATATATGATTAACTGTGTTTTAATGCACTAATTATCACAGAGCACCTACTGGGAGCCGGACACTGTGCTAGCTTCTTTGAATGCATTATTTACTTTAATATCCACAAAACTCCTGGGCATTGGGCAGTATTATCACTCCCATTTGGTAGGTAAGAAAATTAAGGCTTATGGAATTTTTGCAACTTGCTCAAAGTCACCAAGCCAATAAATAGCAGAGTCAGATTTCAAATCTGGACTTTGAAATTAATTCTGTAATTTCTTTAAACTACATCTGTATCTGGAGTGATTTTATTCAACAGATATTTCAAAGGGCACCGTCATGTGCAGGGCCCAACAAAGGACGAAGAGGACAGAATATTCCTGTCTGAGTGAATGTGTGGTCCACGTGCAGGCCACGTACATGAGTACCTAGACAGACGGATAAAATAACCTAAGCGGGAGATGCATGGAATAATTGAATGTATTAGTGAATGCTAACCAAAAGGTCGGCAGTTTGAATCCAGCAGGCGCTCCTTGGAAACCCTAAGACGGCAGTTCTACTCTGTCCTATAGGGTCACTGTGGGTCAGAATCGACTGCAACGGGTTTGGTTTATGGGTTTTAAGAGTGAATGATGGCATGAGCGAATAGAATGGAAGAGTGCACAGACTGGCCGAGTAAACGAACGCTTGCGTGAGTGAGTGAGTGAGTGAGTGGGTGGGTGCGTGAGTGCGTGAGTGAGTGAACGAACGAGGAAGTGAGGGATCTTGAGGCCGTGCTACCTGAAACCGGAGCTCCTGGGGGCCGGCGGGCGAGCCGACGGGCGGCTACTCCACACAGTACGGTAGGCGCGGGCTGCTCCTCCTCGAGCCCCGCTCACGCCTCCTCCCGTCTCTCCTCCTCCGCCGCCGCCCGCTCGCCGGCCGCCAGGGTCCCAGTCCCCGGCGGGCGGGCGGGCAGAGGAGGCGGCTGCTGCGCTGCTGCGCTCGCCTCGCCTGGGCGCCCGGCGCGCCGCGATGCGCAGAGGGGCCGCGCCGCCCAGGGGCCGCCGCCGCCGTCGCACCGCACCATGAAGCTCCGCAGCAAGGCGGCGGCGCTGCTCCTGCTCGCGCTGGCCGCGCTGCTGCTCGCGCTGCTGTCCCTGCGCGCCGGCCGCGCCGAGCCCCCAGCGCTGCCCGCGCGCCCCGCCGCCGCCCCGCAGCGCCACCTCGCGCCGGCCCCCGCGCGCCGGCCCGCGCCGGCCGCCCTCCCAAGGGCCGACCCGGGAGCCCCGAGGCGCCGGCCCCGGCGTCCGCGCCCCCGAGCCGGCCGCCGGGGCGCGGCGAGCCTGGAGAAGTTGGCGAGGTGAGTCGTGGCAGCCCCAGAATCCCATCTGGGGACCCTCGCCTCGCGCCTTCCACCCGTGCCAAGTCCAAGCGAGGCTTTCTCTGGGCTGGAGGGACCGATTCCAAGTTTCACCCCCGGGCTACCCACTTCTGTTTCTTACCCCGCTGGAAATGCAGAACCACCTTCTAACAGCGCACTGGCTGATCATCACGTACATTTTTGAAGAAGTGTCAGGGAAAGTGGTTTGTATATCCTCCCCCCCACCTTTTTTTTTAACTGTCAAGGCGAGGCGTGTTTTTGCATTCTTGCAAACATGCGCTCTTTGTTTAATTTTTCAAAAGCCATCACGATGCAAGAATGCTTTATCTAGTTCTCATATTTCACTGGAGAATTTTTACTGAAAACTTAGATCTGATTGAGTTGGAAAAGTTAGACGTTTACCAAGGACCTCCTGTCTCTCGTTCAACCTTGAATACCCCCGTGCTTAGAACAGAGGAGGCACTCGACCTAAGTTTATTAAAAAGAAGTTTCTCTTTGGAGAGGAGTGATGCGTGGCACGGGAAAGACGGAGGGGGCGTTTTCCTGTTCCTCGTTCTCTTTCAGGCTCCAGCTTGGGTAAAGGGCCGTACAAGAATAAACCATTTACCGTAACCTTCGACATTATCTTTGGTATT